>NC_141137.1:36795778-37102036 GCF_053477565.2 Lygodium microphyllum | reverse complement strand
ATTTGTACGATGAAGAGAGAAAGAACAACATTAACCTAGAAAACATGTATGCCTTCAACTCTAGGGAAAACATGCACCTAGAGTCAAAAATGGAGAAGTTGAAGAGGCAAAGAGAGGAGGAAAGGAAAGAGCTATAGGTGGCAAGGACCTAAAGAGATGAGGAGACCACAAAGAAGCTAGCATAGCTACACAACCAACTTCAAGAAACTCTCCACCACAAGCAAGCCATATTGAGGGAACAAGTAGAACACAAAAATTAGGAGCGACAACAAATGCACGCATTATGGCGGGCACTTGAGCAGGTGATTGCCCCCTTAACCCAGTACCAAAATTAAGGGCTAGAGCATATAAAAGAGAAACTAGAGCAATGGGCATCCAAAAACAAAGATAGAGTCAAAGACTTAGCTTATAGACTGGCCCATTTCGAGAGCGAACACCTCCTGGTAGAGAGCAAAGCGACAGCTATCGAGATAGGAATGTTGGAGTAACAATACACCTTTTTTGAGCATAGTGTTGAATGTCCCGCAGTCAGGTGGAGAATAAATATTGGAAGATGTAAAACAAAAACTAGAATTAGTAAGGTGGGCGCTGCAATATGGACTCCATGCCAAGACACCCAAACCTAGCACCAACTTGGGAGTAGAGGAGCAATGAGCCCATCTAATCTCAGTTGGCTTAATATCATAGAAACATGCCTTGCTAGGGTTTGGGGATCTAGAGCAACAAGTACAAGATCAAGAATAAGGGACCGATTTTGAAACAAGACCCACAAGAGGAAGAATAAGTGTAAGAACTAAGCTCCCCTCTACAACCATAACCACAACTAAAAGAGCAAGGAAGGAAACCATGCCATCTCAACATATGGTGAAGATGAGGCACAAACACAGAGAATAGGTGGAACTGGCCCACAGAAAGCTCCAAGCCAAGACAGTGCAAGTTCCATAGGTGGCCATCCCTCAAAGTGAGGAGTGCAACCCTATGAACTAGGGCTAGGAACTTGTAGCGTGGAAGTAATGGAAAAATCGTGGCCACCCTTTCGAGTTTGCTTTTACCTTCCCTTGTACATTGGATAGGGTACTATCTCCAAGGGTAGTGGAGGATGTCATTAAGCTTTCAGCAAGGCTAGGAAGGAGATGGCTAGAGGAAAAAACGAGTCACCCTTCGAGGTGGCAGCAAAAGAACATGTAAATTACTAAGAAGATAAGGTGGTGGAGGTACCCTAGAGGGTGGAGGGGTATGTGGCTCAGCCTAGGTGGCATAGAAATATATGGGACTCTAAATTACCGGCCTAGATGAATTTTTATAGCGCCCTAACTCATGAATGGGATTATCATACCTACATACCCTACCCGAGGAGGATTGGAGTTGACTTCAATGTGCATGTGGTAGATAGGACTTCCCTCTTGTCTACAATGTAAATGCCTCAGCCCCTTAAGAAAGCCAGATCTTCATTGAAAAATGGACCTTCATCACCTCATGCAAGTTTTCTCAAAGAATTCTCCTCATGCCCCGATCCCACCTTCATCACCACCTGTAGCTATCTTCGTCTATTGCGAATATTATTAAAACAAAAATCTACTACAGAGGAAGAGTGGGTGCTACTCCTCTTTTTTGATATCACTACTGGAATAGATAGATGTGCAATGGTATGTCTCATGATGGGAGCCACCCTCTTGCCAGTATTTTGTTAGAATATCAAGCTCCCATTACTCTTTAGTTAGTCATCTTTATGTGTGTAAGTCTCTTTCAGTGAGTATGATGGAAGAATAATGGAAGAAGAACAACAATGAGTTGAGGCTCATCTTTTGGTCCACTCTGTCTCTCTCTCTCTCTCTCTTTCAACATGGTATCAGAGCTTGAACGCCTGAAGCCTGAAGGCTTGGCAGTGGCCATTTGACATCTAGACATCAAATCTTGAGAAAACTTCATCAAAGGAGATTGTGCTTGCAGCCCGTTATTTTGCAAAAGCTATATCTTGCTACAAAAATGGATTTTGGAGAAACGGCCCCCTATTCCTGACTGTTTCGACATGGTCTACAACTTTGCAGAAGAAAGTTTTTTCAGCATAGACCTGTGCAGAAAAGACTGGTTGTTTATTGCAATAAACAGCAGGTGATAGCATCATTACTTGATTGAGAGCTTGACTAAGATCTCATCTGGGAGCTTGAAGAACGGATTATAGATCTGAAATAATAGTGGTCTACTGTATACAAATAAACTACAGTATGTATGCACCTCTAACATGAGCTTGGAGCACCCAAACTTGCTCAGGAGTACCATTGAAGCATAGGTATATGCTGGGAAGTCATATGGAGTTGATGTCATGCATTTGAGCTGGGATTTTATGTTGAAAATGATTCAAATTTAAAATTATTTAATAGCTGGAAACTGTCACTGAATGTAGGCAATAAGCATTTTCTCTTACTGAAGCATTACATGTCATTTTGGAGCTCTTGCCATTTGTATGACCTGACATATGTATGCTGAATGCTTCGAAGACTAAAGAGAGCATTGGATGGAACTGAGGATTGAAATATAGAGATGAAACAAATGCCTTGACATCTACTTGACTGGTCATTTACAATAAATGCAGTATATGACATTGTCTCTCTACACTCCTGAAGAAAATATCATTTATCACTCAGGATCTCAAAGGAGTTGATTTCCTGAATGTCAGGTTGCAGGTTTTAGACTGCATATTCTCTTCATTGCAATAAGAATACATGAGACAGAGATACAGTACTTGCAAAGTCTATGTATTAACTTAAACATCTACGGGTTATCCCACATGCTTGTGGATGTTTTTGAGGTTGTAAAGGGCTGAAATACCCTATTTCTTTTGAGCAAAAAATTATTGCACGAAATTGTCTTGAATTGCAAGAAATTGTCCTGAATTGTAAGAAACTGCCATGAATTGTAGGAAACTGGTTATGAACTGTAGAAAACTGTCATGAATTGCAAGAAATTGGTCTTGAAACTGTCCTAAATAGCAAGAGACTGGTCCTGAACTATAGGAAAATGAGTCAAATACTTACAGGTTGTATACATCATTGAATACCTAAGTTGCAACTATGGCAAATGCTCAAGGCACTGATAATATCACTCAAATTGTGGGAAAAAAGCTAGACAACAAAAATTATGCTTTATGGAAATTCCGTATAAAGAATTTTTTGGTTAGCAAGGTTATTCGTACTTATGTATAGGTGATGAGGCTGAACGTGAAATGCTTGAAAGGAATCCAATAGATGATCAAAAAATGGCTCATAAGTTATTGGCTGAGAGAGCATGCAAGGTATTACATTGGTTTTCCTTATGTATATTAGATGCTATGGTTATACATATTACTAGATGCAGTTCCCCAAAGGATGCATGGGACATATTCATGAAGAATTATGGAAATGTAACACATGCAAGAAAGATTCAGCTCAAGCAACAGTTCAATAACATGTCTAGGAATGGCAGAAGCATTCAAGCCTACACTACTATAGAGATCAAGAACATAGCGGATTAGCTTGCTGCTATTGGATCTTCAGTGTCTGAGGATGATATGATTGTAGTGACATTGAATGGACTTGGAAAAGAATATAAAGCATTTGATACATCTATTTCTGTGAGAGCTGAATCCCCTGATTGGGACGAGCTGATTGCTTTGCTGTTGCATGAGGAAGTTAAGCTTGGGCTGAATACAAGTTCTAGTACGTCTCAAAGCAGAGACAATATTCTTTACTCTAGCTAGCGTAGCAAAGGTGGTAGAGGCCGTGGCTCTTTTCGAGGTCAAGGAGACACTCGGAACACTTATGGATAGCAGTATCAGAATGCTTGGCATGGCACAAATACATAGGGCAAGTGTGGATCTAGTGGATTTCGAGGCAAGGGGAGATTCCCTAGAGGTAGAGGAGGATCCTAGCAATCAAATGATTAGTCCAACAGGGACAAGGAATATCATTATTGTGGTGGATATGGGCATATAACCAAATATTTTCATAAGAAGAAGGCTAACACGAAAGCCAAGGGTAGACAACATGGAAATTATGCTTTATCTAGCAGAGTTCTTGATGATCAAGGTGACACGTTTGCCATGCAGCATGTGTCTAAGAATGCATCTAGGTAGAACAGAGATGAGAGATGGTACATTGATTCAGGGGCTTCAAATTATATGACACACCATGGAGAATGGTTTGATGAGATGGTTGTAGGTTCAGATGGACATGTTTGTACTGGGGATGACACCCAAGATACTATTTAGCATAAAGGAGTTGTATCTTTGTTGATGCCTGATGGCAAGAAAAAGAGCCTGCATGATGTACTACATGTACCTAGAATAACTAAGAATCTTTTGTCAGTGTGGCAAAACAGAATCTTTTGTCAGTGTGGCAAAACAGAATCTATAGGTGAGATTTAATAGAGATGAATGCTTTGTTGAAGAATATGGTAATGGCTGTAAATTGATTGCTAGAGGCTGACGAGATGGCAAAATGATTACTCTTGATGCGTCAATTCTAGAATTGAAAGCAACCATGTTTGCAAATGATGGTGGTGCTATACGGGATATTGAGATATGGCATAAGCAGATTGGCCATGTGAATGTACAAAAGTTGAAATCTATGCAGCAGAAGGAGATTGTGCTTGGACTACCTAAGTTCAAGTATCATGACTTTGGACATGTATGTGATGCATATTAGTTTAGAAAGCAAGCACGGTTTCTATTTATGAGACATGTACGGAATAGCTTATGACCCTTGCAGTTGGTGCATTCAGATGTATGGGGTTTGTCTCATAATGATTCGTTTGGTGGTGCCCGTTACTATGTATCCTTCATTGATGATTTCAGTAGTAGGTACACTTGGCTTTACATACTCCACTCAATGTAAGAGCTAACTTGAAGAGATATCTACAAAGAGTAGGGCCTTTCTAAGAAAAGCCCTAAAAGTGCCATGTAGCTAGGCCACTACTCATGAATGAGATGCTTCTTATGTGCTCCCTTTATGATTTATTTTAAAAAAGATAAGAGAAAAGTGAAAACAAAAAGAAAAGAGAAAAGAAATAAAAGAAAAGACAAGAAAAAGAAAAAGGACAAGAAGAAAAAGAAGTGGAAAGAAAAGAAATACAACAATGAAATCAACACATCTAAACTCTACGAGCATCACAAGAACTCCACCTAGGGACCACCCTCACCCCTCCCCCATATCACAACTTAAGGCATATCAAGGGTAGGATAGGATTGATAGACCTATATCTCTAAGTCACTCACAACACCCCCATTTCCACAAACTAGGTCCTCAAGTATGGGACAATATCTTAGGCTTGATCTATCTTCCACTTCCACCATCACTTGCACAATTGTTAACCTCAACACAAGAAAAAGCACAAAAAGTATAAAAGTGCAAATCGAGAGCTGAAAGAGGTAGCCTAGAAGGACATTGGACTTGGAAAAGCCCAAAAGTATAGCCATGGCCATAAGAAGTCCAAGGCAGAACCAGTAGAGCCCAAAAAGTTCTAAAAGAGAGAAGGCGCACCTTTGAATGTAAAGGTGTAGCCAAAATCCTTGTAAAAGAGCACTAGGCTCCCTCCTGTGCAAATTGTAAGGGTAGACGGGCGGTATAATGGAAGCTAGGAAGATAGGAGGATAATAGGAAAGAGGGCCATGGCCCGTCATGTAAAAAAGGGGATGATCGCTCAAAAAGGATAAGGGTTTTGTATATAAACTCAAAAAGTGATGAGAAGCTCATTATTTGGTGTGTGTCTAAAGTGGACTCTTCTTCTTCCCTTCTTCTCTTCTTCAAGGTGCTTGTGTGTGCTTGAGAGAGGGAGTGTGAGAGTGTGAGGGAGTGAGTGTGTGAGGGTGAGGGATCATGGAGAAGAAGCTCTCAATCATCTACTCTCTTCTTCTTCTCCTCTCCTCTCTTCTCTTCTCTTGTCTCACTCATGGCTATGGAGGATGGAGCTTGGAGGTGGAGGCTTGAGGATGCTTGAGCTCGCATCACAAATGGTGGAGTTACTAGCTTGCTTGAAGGAGGATGCTACTCATTTGGGCATCAAGGTAAGCTCACTACACCTAGGTAGGATCGAAGGTGCATCGGCTAGGTGAGAGATAGCCATTTGTGCTCGCTTGAAACGCTTGAAACAATAAGGGGTTTGTGGGTCTTGGTGGTTGAGCATGAGCTCCCTCTACAACAATACACTGTACGGTAAGGTAGACACAACCCCTTAGGAAGTGTACTCTTTTTTTTTTCAGCAACATTGTATGGTGGTGCAGCAAACCAACACCTACAGAGGTCTTCTTCAACCAATCATCTATCTTCGCCATTGGCAACCTCCCAAACTAACTTCACATAGCATGCCCAACGTGAGCCACCTCCCCAACAACCCTAAGAACCATTCGTCAACACTCAGCCCATACCATTAGGGGCCATATGGGACTAGCACCCATGTAGGAGGGGGTAATGTTACACCCTTGGAAGACCAAGACACAAAATTCAAAAAATAAAAAATGGAGAACAATCCTAAGGCGAGAGAAAAATGGAAGAGAAAGGCACACTCAAAGTTTTTTTTGAAGATATGAAGTGCAGGGACAAAGTCTCGAATGTAAAGGGAACCACACAATAGTAAGCGCACCATGATATGCCAGCAAGAAAAGCACTGGATGCATTGCAATTCATTTTGTAAAAGAGTGTCGGGCTCTCTCCCATGCAAATTGTAAAGAATGAGAGGCGTGGGTTGAGGCCTATACTAATAGGAAGGAGAAGAAAAGAGAGGAGAGGAATGGACAAAGGCTGGAGCAAAAAGGAAATGGTTTCCCAAGGAAGGGATAAGGGCATATATAAAAGTCAAGAAATGAATAAAGAAACTCATTCTTGTGTGTGACCAAACTTGGCTATCTTCTTACTTCTTGCTCTTGCTTCCTTCTTATGCATGAGAGAGGGAGAGAGTGTGTGAGAGAGGAAGAGAGTGTGTGTGAGGGAGTGAGGGACTGTGGAGAATATATTCTTCTCCTCTCTTCAGCATCATCTTCTTCTCTTCCCCTTTCTTACACACAAGGCTATGGAGGTCCAAACTCAGATCTTGGAGATCAAGCTTTCTTGAGAGCACATATTGAATCATGGAGCTATTGATGAATTCGTGGGAGAAGGTACTCAATTGGATTCGAAGGTAAGCTCACTACATTGGTGTGTGGAAGAGTATGTACGCTATGTGAGAGGTAGCCATAGCTCTCTGCTTGAAATGCTTGAGGCAATAAGTGGTCCAGGGGTCTTGGTGGTTTTCTTGCAAGGGTGATGACAAATTCCTTGGATTTTGGCTCATCTCTTAAACCACTAATATATGTCATGTGCACATAAATAAATTTAGCACTTTCCCATAGGAAGAAACTACACAAGAGTTTTTTTCAATTATAGGTACAAAAGTTTCCAAGGATCCATGCACCCTCATCTCTTGTTCAATCTTCACACTTCTACTCGTTGACCCACCATCGAAACTCACTAAAAGAATTTCAAGATTACCCTAAACTTCAGTAGCCATATCACTTACTAGCACTCCAAACATTCCAAAGGCTAAAGGATAATGCTGATGGTAGTAGTAGAGAGAGACTCTATAATCACTTGAATGTCAGCGGAAGTGAAGATGGTAGCCTAACATAGGGTAGTAGCCCAAAACTGCAAGTTTGATACATTGGTATGTGGAAGAGTACGCATGGCTATGTGAGAGGTAGCCATAGCTCTCAGCTTGAAATGCCTGAAGCAGTAAGTGGTTAGTGGGTCTTGGTGGTTTTTCTGCTTGGGTGACGATAGCATCCTTGGATTTCGACCGGTCTCTTAAACCACTAATATATGTCCTGTGCACAAAATAAATCTAGCACTTTCCCATAGGGAGAAACTACACAAGAGCTTTTTTCAATTATAGGTATAAAAGATACCAAGGATCCATGCACCCTCATCTCTTATTTAATCTTCACACTTCTACTCTTTGACCCACCATCGAAACTCACTAAGAGAATTTCAATATTACAATAAACTTCGGCATAGCCATATCACTTACCATCACTCCAAACATTCCAAGGGCTAAAGGATAATGTTGATGGTAGGAGTAGAGGGAGCCTCTATAATCACTTGAATGTTGGAAGTGAAGATGATAGCCTAACATATGGTAGTAGCTCAAAACTACAAATTTGATCATGTGTTAAATGGTTGTCTTGCCTGCAAGAGTAGCATTGTTTCCAACTTTACTCAGAGGTAGTGATGCATTGTGATGGGCTAGAATGGCATGGGTGGCTTCATAAGGGATAATGGAAGATGATCAGGGATGAGACAAAAAAGGAGGCAACATGCACTCTTGTTGTAGTAGTCTACATCTTCTAAATTGTGTGGTTTTATTTCTTGCATAAGGAACCATGGGAAGAAAGCTAGATGGCTTGGAGCCAGTGTATAAGCCAACTAGGTGAGAGATAGTTGAGCCAAGAGTGAGTCAAATTCTTAAAAGGATAGGAGTCTTCATCTAATGCCCCATCATTCAAGTCATGCAGAGGCCAACACAAGAATCATGAATTGGTTTTATAGCAAAGAGACTTAGGTATAGAGAGGGCATCATTGGTTAACTAAATACCATGAATACTATTATGTTTAAGGCCATATCCTTCGTCTCATGGTGACTGACTAGATTTGATTGCTTCTGAGTTAACTTAAAGTCCAATAAATACTAAGATTTATGCTCTATTTTCTCTTTTTGAGTTATTTTCTTATCAATGGATGTAAATACTACTTTGAAAGTTAATGTGTTTGTGCATATCATAAGAGTTATAAATACTAAGATGTATGCTCTATTTTCTCTTTTTGAGTTATTTTCTTATCAATCGACGTAAATTTTACTTTGAAAGTTAATGTGTTTGTACATATTAGAAGAGTTATAAATACTAAGATTTATGCTCTATTTTCTCTTTTTGAGTTATTTTCTTATCAATGGACGTAAATTTTACTTTGAAAGTTAATGTGTTTGTGCATATTAGAAGAGTTATAACTAATCACGAAGATGACTTGCATAGTTGAATTGTGAAACTTGACCCTTACTACTATCCATATGATCGATGTTGATACAAGGATTCTGTTTTGATCTTAGGACTTGAGATGCTACATTACCCCATGTCACATGGTGGTAGCCACAGCTAAAGAAATATACTATGTGAGCATGAAGTTTTCCCAATCAAGTACTGGAAGTCATGGACTATATTTCTTTGCTTCTTAATGAACTTAAGTCTAATGCATAATAGACTTGGATACCCTAATAATCTTTGATTCTCTTTGTGATCAGTCACTTTATTTTCAAGGGATATTGCTTCTAAACTTAATATATTATCTAATGCTCATGAAAAAGTGAGGGTTAAGGCCAAATGAATAGTTAAATTTGAAAAAAGCATTCAAATTCTTGAAGAGAATTATTTATTTTTAAAATATTAAGGCCAATATAGCTGTCACATTGTAACAACCCAGAATTGGTGTGGAAGAGGGTTGCATGCTCTCTATGCAAGCACCCTTCGTGGCACCCAGAGCTTGTATATTTCGACCCAAAACATGTGCTCTCCTTCTGTTTTCTTGGTGCGTAAGCCACTCTCTCTCGAGTCTCGTGATCAGACTTTGAACCTGTGTGCAATTTATTATTCGAATTATGTGACTGGTATGTAGCTCGCCAAAAAAGGTTCCTTCAACCCGCACCTTTGTTTGTTCTGCACCCAATCATCCAAAAGATATTTCTGATTTTGAGATATGAAGAATGTTAGAAGCACCCTAAACATATCATCAATGGTTTGCCATCTTTATTAGGTGTAGCTTACCATCCAAAACACTTGAGGGGTTCACTATGTATATCACGTGGGTTCAAAATAAGGGGTCTCAAAAATACCATTTTTATATATATTTTATATACAAAAGGGTGTCATATAAGGAGGTTATTTAGAGATTGAATAAAAAAGAGTAGTGTTTTATGTAAGGAAAGTTCATATAGTAGGTTCATGTTAGGCTACTCACATCTATGTTCGAAATCTCATAGCCCACCAAAAGATAATACATTCTTGAACAGTCCATAGATCATGCTTCTCACATGAACTAAAGCCATACCAGAGCATGTGTAAGCACCATTGATTTATGTTGAGGTTCTCATAGCGAACCAAAAGATAATATTTTCTTGAAGAATCCACCAATCATGCTGTTCACATGAACAAAAACTTCACAAGAGCATGTGTAACATGTACATCATCTTCATGCAACTTGGCTATACTTTACATGTGTTCTCTTTCTCATTTGAAGTCTAGTCCTTATTGGGGTTGACCCATGGACCTTTCTCCACTCTCAAATTCTCCACATCATACACATAGCTCTCCACTCTAGTATCAACAATATGTTGACCATCTAAGTATAGGCAACCATCTTCCTAGATTGTACATTAGTTGGATGACCAAATGCATGCCTTTCCCAACTCTATGCCACCATAGAACAACAAGAACACAAGACACACATCCAAGCAAAGACTAGTTCACTTGCATTGGCATTTATCACATTGCCTAGTTCATATTCTTTAATTCCCTTGCGTATCTACGAAGATCTAGCCTAGTAATATAGTGCTTCAAAGTAGAAATGATGCCATACACCCTATCCTAGGATCAAATAGTTGAATTCCCTTGCCAACAAGACCGTCACAATATATAGTTGCATGTAGTCCTCAACTCACTTAAGAAAGATATCCATGCCCTCTGCTTGGAACCCTCATGTATATTGTGATGTAATTTTATTGTTGAAATGGTTGCACGTCAACTTACAATCATTACAAGCATGGGAGCGTCTCACGGTATCAATGCTTTCTTTCTCGTGCCTTAATGGTACATTTTATAGGTTAATGCAACATTTCCATCTACTTTGGATTTAACTTCTTAGGCTTATAGTCAGGTGTGTAAACAAGTACTATGTAATTTTATACATCGAGGATATTTTAAACATCTACATCACTTATGATTGATATCAATCCGATTTCTTTAATATACACCTAAGGTTGCATATGGGCTTGTTGAGAGTGAAGTACTACATGACCATTTCACTTGTACCAAAATAGTACTAGCTTATGTTAAAAATGGAAAGAAAAACAATGATTGTGGATCAGTTTTATAGCAAGTCACACCACCCAAGATATAGGCCTTAATCATGCCGCATGAAGTGCACCGTCCCTTAGCCCATACACATCTTACATGACTATCTTTCATACATGCACACACTTATAGAGTTATCTTATTTCTATATGATCCATGAGCATATATATATCCAAGTGTTATGTGATTAATACACATTCATAGATAAAATATCTATACACTTATAACTTACATGTTTGCACGATCACAATGTATTGATTCTAAAATTGTATAGATGTAATATTTATATCGATGCATACACAAAGAACAACATGATTTACATGTGTGTATGCATATGTATGTATGTATGTATGTATGTTATTGAATGACTAAACTATATACAAATAATAGCATAAAATTAAAATCCTCTAAGCTAAATAAAGTATTATAGTAATGAATAAATCCTAAACTAAATAAAAATAGTATGTTATCATGTAAAACATTCTAAAGAGGCTTGATAAAGCTATACTATGTAATACTTATAATAAAAGCTTACTCTCTCTTTAATTTGATCAATTTATTGATCAAAGGTTATCACATTTAAAGTTCTATCATAGCTTTAAAGCCTTTGGATGCACCCCACGCTCCCCCCACAAAGAAATGAAAAAATGGGGGTCGATTCTCTCTCTCTCTCTCTCGACATTCATCAGGCCGATACAAATATGCTCCTTGAGCACCGACCAGCTTTCTCTACTCAAGACATTGTCTCCTGGGCCTCCATTGGGTCCTGCCTCTTAACCTTTACACGTTCCGAATGAGGGGACCCATGTTACCAGCGCTCGTCTAAATTATGGCCAACCCGCCGCTTTAAAGCTACCTCCAAAACCCTTTCGTAACTAAATTATAATACTTTACAAACATTCATTAAAAGATTGTAATATCGTAGTGGAAGGTCGTGTTACCTTTGATTGGGTGGTTGAGAGATCAAATCTCCAGGGCCTCGATTTCTCGTTCTTGTACTTTTGTAAGAACTTTTATTTCACATTATTGTAAGGCAAATGGCCATCTTAACACCAAGATATACATATATTTTGGTTTTAAAATTTATTAGAGAAGAAGAAGGCATACTTAGTCCCCATTATGCACTTTTGAAAGCATCACTTATCTTGACATAGCCAAGAACATATAGGAGGATAAATATTCAATTTTAAATTGTTTGTTTCTCTTAGCAAAAATTATAGCGCATATTAGCCATGTAAACATTTCGACTCTTAACACGGATCAAAACACATGTGAGTCTCTTCCAACCGTAATAGTTTGCACTAGAACTTTGTAAATGTAATACACCTTCAATCTCATAAATATCAAGTCTATTTATAGCTGTCTAGTTTAAGAAAATTGCATATGACATAATAGCTTCATGAAGATGAATAGCATAATCAAGTGGAGCTTGAAAGTTCAATAAGAATAACCTTAGAGGAGCTATCAGTCTTCATTTCTTTTTAGTCAATTTAATTGCTTCAAGGATTCTAATTTAGATGCCACACTTGTTAAAATCATTTGATTAACTTTACAATATATATGGACTTTCAACCATGCAATGGTGAATAAGTGACATGTCACGTAAAAGTAAATAGTGCAGATCAAGTCATCACTCGTATTCTCTAATAAAGCATCACTCTAGAATATTAGCATCCGTTAAACTTGAGCAAAATAAAAATAAAATACACACACCCCCCCACACGTGTATCATGTACGATTACTTATTAAGCATATATAATAGCCGTGTTAATAACCAATTATCATAGTTGTGTTAATAGGCACGTACAAGAATTTTCTTATTATAAGCTGCTCTGGTTGAATCCAACATGATTCATCGAATATGTGTGTGTGTAAGAAATTTGAAGACCAGCGTGATTTGATCCATGCTTTACATTAATCGGTGCTTAATCTAGCTTAACAATTGTGCTTAATCCTCTCTATGTGCCTTTCCTTGCTAGCTAGACTAATCGCTGCTTCATAATGAGTCTCTCCATGTACTATTGTCTTTCCTACCCGCCGACTCCCTCCGGGGCCCCGCCTAAATTTAGCAGGTGTTGGGGTTCACAATGTTCTGCCATCGGATCCTTGGCCTTTTCTTGCACTATATATGGTGAAATTCTAGTGATGCCATCATGGCTAAGGTGTGGAATTTGGGATTTACAAGGCCTTCGCACATGTGATCAGAATTGTCTATATTTCCATGTGAATATGTGCTGCAAAGTTACATACATCCATGTATTATGTTCATAATATGTGTTGGCTACATGTGTGTATGTATGTGCATAAGTGGTGCACAGATCGAATGCCGTATACACGTGTAGTGAGCGTTAGAAGGTCCCCAAGAACAAAAGAACTCTACTTTTTGCACAAAAAACAAAGAAGAAAGCTTGCACAACATGAAGCAAGAGACTAATTGGGTGCAATGTCCCCCCATGCCTTGTGTGAGCACTCCACAAAGCATGTATTTTATATATTATTCATCTTCAAGCTAAAAAAATAGCCCAATTCACAATTAGCATGCTTTAGCTTTTGTGTTTGCTTTTGTGCCACTAAAGAATTAAAGCTATTGGGCGCCCAAGAAGTCAGGCGGTACCCAAATACAATGTCCAATACAAATATTTAAATCGTGCACCCATGCACATACAAAAATAATAAATAATTATCAAGTGCTTTAGTAAATAAGCGCAACAAAATATGGGTGCCATGCCTAAGATACGTGTCCATAAAAAATTGATGATAATTTGAATACAGGCTATCCTCCAATGTTTCCCAATGCCACCGTTGCTAGCTCTACACATCAATTAAAGCATTCACAATTGTTAGAAAAATAATACAATTAAACTGACAAAAGTGAATACCTAGCAGTCTTCAGCTACAAAAATAAATTAGTTAGAACTCAATCCTAACCTTAATTTATTACGAGTGCGCACTCTAAACTCATAAACGTTTATTAATTTAAATATGTATTTTGCGGAATCACCTGCTATGGAATCACCCACTTACACATTAAATTAACAAAATGTCCGAAAAGGATAGGCGTCCCTATCGACTTTTCGCACAAAGAATCCACCTTGTGTATGAGCCCCAATAATAAAATTTTACGAAATCCACTACAAAACCTCACGGAATCCACCGTGGAATATACTTCCTGGAATCATACCCCCGGGGTGGGATAGCAATTGTCCTCAATTGCTATTAGCTCAATGTGGAGCTAATAGTGTGGGGAAAGCATTTAGGTCTCTAGCGTGCATCCATTGGGCCTCTTCAACAAGATGATTTTTAAACTTGACCAAATATCTAGAATATCTACGACCACTTCTACTAGTCATAAAGTCAGTATCTATAATAGTTTCAGGCTCAAGGATTTCAGTTTCTTTGTCTAGTAAAGGAGCGTTTTCATAGATAGGGTGTACAAGTAATTGTCCTCTAAAGGGTCGTAATAAACTAATATGGAAGGTGTTGTGGATTTTCCAATGTTGTGGTAATTCTAGTTTAAATGCATTGTCATTGATTTTGTGTATGATCTTGAATGGTCCATAAAATCTAGATGCTAATTTGACAATGGGGTGTTTATCTATACTTTGTAATCTTCGTTTTTCAATTCGTAACCAAACATAATCATCAACTTTAAAACTCATAGCTTGTCTTTTCTTATTTGCTTGTTTTGTGTATGATTGCTGGGCCTTGGCAATCATATCTTTAACTTCATCAAAAATAGTTGGTGCGCAGATCGGATGCTGTACGCTCGCGTAGTGAATGCCGAAAGGTCCCCAAGAACAATAGAACTCTACTTTTTGCACAAAATTCAATATAAAAAGCATGAATGACATGAACAAGAGACCAATTGGGTATAATCTCCTCCCATGCCTTGTGTGAGCGCTCCACAAAGCATGTATTTTTTTGTATTAATCACCTTCAAGCTCAAATAATAGCCCAAATTACAAAATAGCAAGCTTTTAGCTTTTGAGTTTACTTTAGCACAAAATAGGAATAAAGCTAACGGACGGTGCCCAAAGAGTCTAGCATGCCCAATACAATGTCCAAGTAGAAATAACATAATCGCATGCCCATGCGCATACAAAATAATAATAAATATCCAACGCCTCAATAAATAGGCGTGACAAAATATAGGCGCCATGCCAAAGGTATGCGCCCATCAAAATATAAATGATAAATCGAATACTTGCTATCCTTCAATGCTTTCCTCCGCCACTGCTGCTATCTCTACACATCAACGGAAGCATTCACAATTGTTAGTAAAATAATACAATTAAACCGACAAAAGTGAATACCTAGCAGTCTTCAGCTACATAAAGAAATCAACTGGTTAGAAATCAATCCTAAACTTAATTTATTACGAGTGCGCACTCTAAACTCATAAGCGTTTATTAATTTAATATGCATTTTGCGGAATCACCCATGTACACACTAAATTAATGAAACGCCCGAACAGTACAGGTGTCCCCATCAACTTCTAGCACAAAGAATCCACTTTGTGTATGAGCCCCGGTTATCAAAGTTTACGGAATCCACCGTAAAACCTCACGGAATCCACCGTGGCACGGAATCCACCGTGAAATATGCCTCCTCGCATCAATAGTAGCATGCATGTTAGCAATATCATCAGCAGTCTGAATTTTATTGGATAATGATGTAATAGGTGTAGGCAATCGATATCCATAAATAATTTCAAATGGTACATTCTTTGTAGCTGTATGTGGTCTGTTATTATATGCAAACTGAAGTAAATGTAGATATGTATCCCATGTGTGTGGTTTTGAAATGGTGTAAGCACGCAAAAGATCTAAAATAGTACTGTTAGTAGCTTCTATTTGACCATTTATTTCAGGATGAAATGCAGATGAAAAATCAATCTTTGTTCCTAAGTTAGCAAACAAAGTAATCCAAAAATTATTGCAGAATCTAGAATCACGATCAGAAATAATGACTTTTGGTAAACCATGGTTAGTGAGAACAGTTTTCAAAAACAATTGAGTAGCTTGAGATGCAATTAAGGTTTTCTTGCATGGAATAAAATATGCTTGTTTGTTGATCCTGTCTACAATAGTCCAAATCATATCATGATTAGCTTTAGTGTTAGGTAGACCAGTGATACAATCCATTGAAATCTGTTCCCATGGTCATGATGGAATGGATAATGGCATTAGTAAACCATATCTTTTACCATGGTGTCTTTTTACTCGTTGACAAATTAGGCATTTAGATACAAAATTAGATACATCATTGTCCATATGTGGCCAAAAAAAATCTTCAATCAATGTACGCAAAGTAGATATAATTCCTCTATAACCTTGATATGGGGGACAATAAATTTCATGCAAAACAAATGATCAAAATGGAACATTCACACATAATCTTTTTTCATAAAACATAAATCCATTAGTGTAAGACAATGAATCAATAGGAATCCAATTATTTGCAACTAGTTTATTCCAATCAGTTTGAAAAGTAGGATCTTGGTGATAAGTATCTTTCATAGGAATAAGGGAATCAAATGATATCACAGAATTATTTTGAATTGTCAGTCTTCTACTCAAAGTATCAGCAACAACATTCTATTTTCTAGGTTGATATTGTATAAGGGGATGAAAATTTTGAATAAAAGCAGCCCATTTGATGTGTCGGTGAGATATTTGTGGTTGACTAAGAAGATGTCTAATGCTTTGTTGGTCAGTTTTGATCATGAATTCAGATCCCATTAAATAATGTTTCCATTGACGTAAGGCTTGTACTATGGCTAGCAATTCCTTGTCATAGGTAGAATATTTAAGTTCAGATGGTTTGAGTTTGCAGCTAGAGTAAGCTATGGGATGAGAATCTTGCATAAGGACTGCTCCTATTCCAGATCCACTAGCATCAGTAACTACTAAAAAGAATGGTCTATTGAAGTCAGGTAATTGTAATATAGGAGCATGAGTTAAAGCATGCTTCAGCAAATCAAAGGACTTTTAATGATTGTCAGACCAATTATACACGATACCCTTCTTTAAGAGTTTTGTCAAAGGTAATGCAAGTAATGAGAAATTCCTCACAAATTTTCTGTAAAAGCTAGCAAGACTTAGAAAAGAACGTAATTCATGCGTATTTTTGGGTATCGGCCAATTTAAAATTGCTTCTATCTTTTTAGGGTCAACTTTAATACCTTCTGATAAAATAATATGTCCTAGATATTCAATTTCTGTTTGGAAGAATTCACTCATTTCGGGGTTAGCATATAATTGATTGTCTTTTAATAACTTAAAAACTAAAGACAAATGTTCATAATGCCCATTCTCATTTTTACTAAAAACTAATATGTCATCAAAGAAAACAATGACACAATGCTGACGTTTCAGAAATATACGATTCATCATACGACTAAATGTGGTTGGTGCATTAGATAAAACGAAAGGCATAACCAGAAATTCATAGTGTCCAAATTGCATTCTAAATGCAGTTTTGAATGTATCAGATTTGTCCAATCTTACTTGATAATATCCTGATTTAAGATCTATCTTACTGAATATGGCAAATCCTTGTAGCTTATCCATAAGATCATCTACCCTAGGAATCGGGTATCTATTCTTAACACTAATTTTATTTAGGGCACGATAATCAATGCACATGCGATGGGTATTATTTTTCTTTTTCACTAATAAGACAGGTGCACCAAATGGAGAACTACTAGGTCTAATTAATCCTATGTTAAGCAATTCGTCTATTTGGTTTTGAATTTCTTTCTGTTTAATTTGGTTATGTCTATATGGTGCTTTATATGGTGGTTGTGTTCCAAGAATTAAATCTATCTTATGATCTTCAGGACGTGAAGGTGGTAATCCAGGTGGTAAATCAGCAACAAAACAATCTTGGAATTGGGAAAGAAATTGTGCATGCCTAGGATGCATCTGTTTTTCTTTAGCTTGAATTTCATTCACCTATATTAAATAGGATTTGCTACTTTTACGTAATGCACATTTAGCCTGAGTATGAGTAAGAAATGGAAAATTATTGGAAGCGTGCATACCATGCAATGTGATTTGTTTTCCTTGAAAATATATTTTAATTTAATGCGTAAGATAATCTATATTAGAATTGTATTGATGACGCCAAGGCATTCCTAAGATAATGTCACTAGACTGCAAAGGAACAACTAAGAAATTTCTTCGTTCAATATAATCACCAGTTTCAATTTCTAAATTATACATCTCTTGTGTTCCATTATATCTCGTACCTAGGAATGTAGCCTTGATGCAATAATGTGTAGAAACAGTATGTAAATTCAATTCTTTGATTAATTTTGCAGAAATAAAGTCATGTGTGCTCCCATCATCATGTAAAATAGTTTTTTCTTTACCATGCACAAAATATTTCATTGTTAATAAGGAATGGGGAGTTGGCATACCTGGCAAAGTATCAGAAGTAGTACCAATGTCGTCATCTTCTTCTGTAAAATCCGGCATCTCTTCACATTCTTCGTCTTCTATTGCTTCCAGATAATTGATATGAACAGATGGCTTTTGGGATTGACAATTGGCTGCTAGATGTCCAGGTTGATGACATTTGTAACAAACTATGGGTTTTTCTTTAGATGCATTATTGGTAATGGCAGGAAGTTTAGGAATGTTGGGATTTGACAGAGGAGATAGCTTAGGGATTGGATTTATGTTTGATGGCAAAGCAGGTGGTCATGTCCAAGGTTTACGGAATGAAGACGGAAGAAAACGACTTTGATTGAATCTTCAAAAATTTGAATTGAATTGTTTGGAACCAAAGTTACCATTAGTTGGAAATTGTTGTGGTCGCTTGTCTCGTCCGCGAATTTTGTCTTCAGTGTCATGGGCCAAGGAAATTGCATCTTCAAGGGTTGTTGGCTTGAACATATTAACCTCCACATAAAAATGTCCAAGTAGGCCAGACATAAACTTGCGTTTATGAGTTACTTCAGGTACATCTTCGAGCATTCGTAGTTGCAATAGAGCATTTAAAAAACGTTCAGTATGTTATGAAATAGGTTCATGATCCCTTTGTTGTAGAAGATCCCATTGTTTGATTGCTTTTTCATGGAATTGGGGAGGAAGGAAATTCTGCAAAAATTTCTTTTGGAAAGTCTCCCAAGTAGTGGGACAATCAACGTTTTTGTGGACCACAGTCCACCATAAGGATGCTCGGTCAACTAAATGGTTACACATTTAATTTTGTCTTTCTCAACATATGATTCTTCATGGAAATAATCATCAAATTGACTAATAAAAGCAAGGACAGTCTTTCCATCACGTGATCCATTGAAAGTACAAAATTTGAAGTTTCTTTTACTTATCTTTGTTTCTTTCCGAATAGATTGGGCTTCAAGTGTTGCATCGATGGTACGTTGTATAAGATCTTCAGGTTGCGATCCATCTTGATCGGTGGTAGATCGTTGCAGATTGGCCAATTGAGCTTGCAAAGCTTGTCGTGCTCTTCGTTCCTCTTGAAGCTGCATCATAATCAAATCCAACTTTTGCTCCATTGTTGGTTTGGGTAGATCTCCTTCAGCCCCATAAAATCTTCCATGGTTTGATCAGTCATCCTGTAAAATTCCAAAAGACCTCACACACTTGAAACCTTATTAGTGGGATGAGTGTAGCTCAAAGGCGGGTTTACAAGGCTTGTATATATATATTTTAGTTTGGCTCTTGTAGTATTTCTCCTTTATGATTGCGAAATTCGATGTCACAATCGTCTTCCAAGAAAATAATTTTGTGTATAGTCTACGTATAGACTGCGTATAGTTTGTGCATTGATGATTGTTTACTGTAATCTGCTTCTGTGAGTTCACAGGTGTGAACAAGGGCTTCCAGAGGGTAGTAGACTGATTTGTGAGTTATTGAATACGAACTGTCTCTATGGTAGTTATTGAAGATGACTTGTAGGACCTTAGTAACTTGGATAACTTAGAGTTTTAATCTCTCTAAGTAAGCGTGGATTTAGAGGACCTCAGGACATTTTCGCCAGATTCGGCGACAGGCAATACGTGCTGCCGCCGTCGACGTGTGAATTGGAAGACTGAAGCTTTTTATTAAGCTTCTTTTGAAGCCTTATAACTAATCCTTAAATCTTGAAAAGCTATGGTAAGGAATTTCTTATCTATGAAGAGAAAACCAACGACTTCTTGAAGGATCTTCCTGCGTGGTCCTCCGCCTACAGAGACTAGTCCTTCATGATTTGAGTGTACAGCAGGGGGTTCTTGACTGCCAAGAACATGCTGGTATCGACTGTTTGCCAAGAGACTGACTGTAGAGCTCGATCGTTCTAGGAGCTCCGCCTTCTCGGGAGATGGTAAGCGATTGGAAGCTCTCGATCTCAGCTTCTCTCTGATACCACTGGTGCACAGATCAGATGTCGTATGCGCACATAGTGAGTGTCAAAAGGTCCCCAAGAACAAAAGAATTACTCTACTTTTTGTACAAAAACAATGAAGAAAGCTTGCACGATATGAAGCAAGAGACTAATTGGGTGCAATCTCCCCCCATGCCTTGTGTGAACGCTCCACAAAGCATGTATTTTATATATTATTCATCTTCAATCTCAAAAAATAGCCCAATTTACAATTAGCACAATTTAACTTTTGTGTTTGCTTTTGTGCCAATAAAGAATTAAAGCTATTGGGTGCCCAAGAAGTTAGGCGATACCCAAATATAATGTCCAATACAAATATTTAAATCGTGCGTCTATGCGTATACAAAAATAATAAATAAATATCAAGTGCTTTAGTAAATAAGCGCGACAAAATATGGGTGCCATGTCTAAGATATGCACCCATAAAAAATTGATGATAATTTGAATACACGCTATCCTCCAATGCTTCCCAATGCCACCGCTACTAGCTCTACACATCAAACAACTGAAGCGTTCACAATTGTTAGAAAAATAACACAATTAAACCGACAAAAGTGAATACCTAGCAATCTTCAGCTACAAAAATAAATTAGTTAGAACTCAATCCTAACCATAATTTATTACGAGTGCGCACTCTAAACTCATAAACGTTTATTAATTTAAATATGTATTTTGCAGAATCACCCACTATGGAATCACCCACTTACACATTAAATTAACAAAACACCCGAAAAGAATAGACGTCCCCATCGACTTTTCGCACAAAGAATCCACCTTGTGTATGAGCCCCGATAATAAAATTTTACAGAATCCACTACAAAACCTCACAGAATCCACCGTGGAATATGCCTCCTGGCATCAATAAGGTGTATAGACATGTATAAGTGGAAGTTCATGAATATACATACATTTGTATATGTACATGTCAATGTGCACATATGCATGTACAATGTATGTATATGTAGTAAAGTAATTCTTAAGACCATGTTGACCCGGGAGGTCCACTAAGGTTTACCATATAGTATCATGTGAAGTAAGGGAGGGGGTTATTTAAGGGAAGGAAGGTACATTTTATAAGGTAAGGTCCCATAAAAAGGAGGTAGATAAGGGGTATTTTCATATATTTCTTGCATGCAGGTGACATCTCCTTATTACTACTAGTGAATCCCTCGTGCATGTTGGCAAAAATAATCCCTTGTCTAATTAAAGATTTCCATTCACTAAGTATTATATGAAAACATTTTTCTAGTCAAAGCACATGGTTTTACTCATTATAACTAGAAAAGTCATGATTTCCTGGGTAATTGAAAAGATTGTATATAGTTTCTTGGTCACAAGATACTAATTTACTAGTTATGACTAATGAAAACCAAACTTTTCTAGTCTCGTTATTGTTACTAGTGATGGAATACTAGGTGCTTTGCACCTAGTTTCCTCCCAACACAATACACCAACTTAATTTTGGTGCTTCATGTTAAACTTTGAAGCACTACTATTACTATTGGTTAACACATTTCTCCTAGCGCTTTGTACTACTATTCAATGGACAACAATGGTGTTGTCCTGATGCTTTGCACTAAAGCTTCAAGCACCAATGTTTGTGTCCTAATGCATCCAAATGTGTATTCTCGCACGTCGAGAGGCCACCTCAAAAAATACAAGTGTACCACTTGCAATCAATAGAAATGTTATCTCATTTAATAAAATTTACATGATTATATCTACAAAATGAATTTTTAAGTTATAATTTGGAAAGCTTAATAAAAAGATGTGATTTTATTACCTTATAACATATAAGGAAAGAGTATTTTCTAATATCATTTGAATGCATGTGATATAGAGGGTTTATACATAGTGACCCCCCAAGCACGTTATACTCACATATTAAATGTATGCGTATATGTTTTTACATATCTACACAACAGAGTATACGCCTTTGTATACACACATATGCAGATAGTACAATAGTATAAAAGTATGTGTGCATACACATATGAATTGGATATCAACCCACATACATTCACACACCACAAAATTTTATGATACACACAAAATGTTTTAGATACATATTTATGTCTATGCATGTGTGCAAATGTGCATACTTGCATGCATACATAGACACACACAAACATAGAGATAGATCACATTCTCATAGAGTATTACAAATGCAAATGTATGAACCTATACATATGCACCAAAACACTAGGTACATATACAAAATTTAAGATCTTTGCATTTATATAGGATTGTAATGGCTAGATATATTGGTGATGCCTCGGTTAATTGTTTTTCCAAATGATATAGGCTGAATTTATTGTCTATTTGGTGGTGATAGTAGTATGTAATAGTGATATTTATGGGCCTCAAACTTATACAACATGATTATTCTCTCATTATTCTACAAAGTGCCTTTGCATATTGTAGCATTTGTAGTCATCATACCCCTTACATCATACATGATGGATAATTGACTCGTGTAGTAACATGATACTGCAAGCAACACAATTATTCTACAATGTACCAAGTTTGCATATTGCATCATCAACAATCACCATGCCCTTTACATTGTACATGATAATTGACTCCGACAATAACATGATATTGCAAGCTATAGTGATTTTCCATAAGAACTACGTAAGTAACAAATAATGAGGTAGCCATGCAAGCTACATAGCAAGTTACCATATCAACAATTCACCCCTATTATATGAATGCCACATTCTTTTTTTTTTAATCTTTTTAATCTAAGGCTACTTTAATAGTAGCCATTGGTTATTACCAATATACTTGTGAGTCTTTAAGGCTTTGGTTTAGAAAGAATTCCTATGTCCATATGGAATTCAATTCATGGATTATTATACTATCTCCATCCATACGACTTCATAGTCCCATAATCACATTTAACGCACCTAATAATGAATATATAGTAGGTTTAGTAGAGGACTAAGGAATAACAAACCCTTTATCTCTGAGTTGTTAAAGCAAGTATTTCTACTAGTGTACCTAAACCTGCTTCATCCATCTTCTTCCTTAGCTTGAGAGGATAAAGCTTTTTATTTAGGAAAATGGAATTAAATAAGGTAAATAAATAGCTTGCAAGAGAGACATGGATAACAATTAGGGATTGTTGTTGATGTCTATGATGCAAGTATAGATCCTTTAGTCCTTTCAAATGATCTTGTTGTTTGGCTTGTAGGCTCTTTCAAGCTTTTGTATATCTTGTTGCACTGTAATTATTCAATGCAACATTTCACATCTTTTATGAGGTATTCTCAATTCTTATTAGTGTATATGCTCTCAAACTAATAAATA
Organism: Lygodium microphyllum; assembly: GCF_053477565.2. Classification (NCBI taxonomy): domain Eukaryota; kingdom Viridiplantae; phylum Streptophyta; class Polypodiopsida; order Schizaeales; family Lygodiaceae; genus Lygodium; species Lygodium microphyllum. Next base: position 37,078,203 of record NC_141137.1, on the reverse strand, counting down.
TTCATGAGTTCTGTCTTTTACTAATTTCACTATATTGGTATGAGATACCATGCACCTTATTGTAATGCTTTGATGTGTAATGAAGGAGAGAGGAGAGAGAGAAGAAGAAGAAAGAGAGAGAGAGTGCAGAAGAGAGAGAAAGACTGCAGGAAGAGAGAGAAAGAGAGTGAAGAGGAGAGAGAAAGACTAGAAAAAGAGAGAGAAAGACAAAAAGAGAGAGAAAGAAGCCATGAGAGCTTGGAGAGGGAGATGAAGATGAAAGGAGACTTGTATTAAAATCTGATAATAAAAAATCAAGTCCCTAACACCTTATATACTAGCCAGTGTAGCTAGTATTTCCCCATTATTAAATCCCCCTCTCTTACATTCCATCCCCACCCGAAGGTTTTTGCCCTCAAAAACAATTTGGGCACTTATGCTAACTGGGTAGGAGTACATCAGAGTACTACTCTGCTGCATTATTACAAGGGTTTACAAATGAATAAAGAGGTATTATTACATATGTCAAGTTATTGGGTTATGTATGTTATATGGGTCTGATTGGGAAATTATAAAAAATGAAATTTGACCCAAGTATCTTGAGTGAATGTGAGTTGCAGACAATGGATAGCAAGCTGTTTACTACAGGACCTTGTTGTAGTAAATCTGTTCATAACTTTCTATAGGAGACTCCGATCAGGGTGGGCCTTATATCAAAACGGAGCTCTCGAAGAGTACTTTCAGCCCATGTATGATGTCCATTTCTGTCCATAGTGTAGGGTAAAATCTTCTTTGAAACAAAGAGATGTCTGCAATCATTCTGGGAGAAAAACAAGGCCATAGTTAGCTAGATTCAGCCAAATCTGCTTCTAATAGATATGCAAAATCTTCCAAAACTGAAGCTGGCCTCCAAGAAGCTTCCTCAAGTGGTAAACCTTGCCAGTTAATCAAGTATTCCATGATGGAATGAGAGCGAAGCTTCTTTTCCCTTTGTCCAATGATTTGCTCGGGTATGTATTGAATGATGCCTTCTTCATTTATCGGTGGTAGCTCCTCAACTGTAACGTGTCCACTAGAATCATCCAGGACACGTCTTAGCAGTCCATCGGAAAGGATGTCTAGAAAGCTCCGCCCGACATTCCCATGGAATGTTACGGGACTTGCGATCTAGGTCTTCCCGCGTCTGCCTCGTAGCGGAAGTATCATGGCCGTTCCCACTTAGGATCGACCTGAATTTGGGTTTTCCTGTTTGGTCATTAGCTAGCAGCAACTAGCGTCAGACCCGAGCCAACTACTTTACGCAGAAACGCCAGGTCCGAAGCGGATTCACGCTGCACTTGGTTCAAGGAGAATGGGAAACGAGAGGGATGCAAAACTCAACCTCTCTGCCAATAGGCACAGTCCCATTCCGTAAATCGGATAAGACGTAACTCTAGGTCATCGCTCTCATTATTCGTTTTGATAATGATGATCATCCCGCTGTTCTTCGAGATTTTTGAGAAAAGTTCTCGGCTAACCGGGACCACCCAACCGTAGGACGGACCCATGGCCCATCCTCCGCACTTTCCTCAGTTTGTTTTAGTTATGTAATTATCTAACACATTAATTTGACATATAGCAATCAGCTTCTTTAATTACTCCTGTTAAGCACTGGTTCCTTCACGTAATCTTATCACATGACATAGAAAAACAATATTAGCCAAATTCTTTATTATCATTTCATCATTTTATCTTTGAAATACAAGGAGTTCCGCCCGTAGGCTTGTCCATAATCTGCCCGAAGGCTATCCAGTAATCCGCTAGGGATCACTATTCCAAGCTTCTGCCCGTAGACTAGTATGCGGGCCTCGAGATCCAATCTCGAGTCACGTTAGCCTCTTGTGCAGGACCCGAAAGGCGAGGGATTTACAGCCAGAGCCCCCCTGGCACCCAAGCGTCCTCCTGCTCCAAGTAGAGCTCAACGGAAAGACCTCTCGCGGCGGGTTCGGTCCACGTTCCCGGCGCGGTCAACAACCCCCTTGGTTAGGGTCAGGCATGCAGTCGGGGGTAACTGAAGCTGCCTCTCCCTTCAGGCCTTCAACCTGAAGCATTAGATATCATTTCATCCTTTAGTTCTTTGAGCAAACAATGCAAACAGTGCTTTCTAAACTGTTACAAGCACAATCAATTCCAGTGGTCATTTATTTGGCCAACTGTCAAGGAGTGAATCCTTCTCTCTGAATGCATCCAGCATTCGATCCGGGATTAATTGTGACTTGGCAAGATCCCCAAGGGTTTATTTGTTCACCCTTTTGTCCTTGGGTTAGGGCCATACCCTGTTAACCCAACTTAACCAATACCTTAGGTTTTATTAACAGTAAATCCTGGCGACCACGTCGCTTTAATTTATTGATTGATCATTTGCTTCCAAGCAAATACCTAACTTCCCTTTACTTGGCAATTTTTCCCCAAGACAGGTGATGTCACAGGATGACTACTCATTCTCTTGCAAGTTAAACTTGCGCAAGAACTTACCAACCTTATTTCAAGAAATGGCAAAACTCTCTTGTGAACAAACAACAAGTCTATGCAACGTTGCAACTTATTGCACAAGTGTCGCATCTATTCCATGGGATCATTTCACCCATTGAACGGCGTTTTCTGGTATTGGAATTATCTTCAGACGAGAAGCAGGGTTTAGGGTGTCTTTTTACCCAACCCATTCCTAATTACACTAGACCGACAACGTTTGGTCCTAGGGGTTCCAACTCAATTCGAGTTTCATCATTTGAATGAATGATCCTTAGGGTAGAAACCGTAGATCGTTTCTTGCAAGCCCATCCAATTGACTCAACATTTCGTGAATGTGGGTATGATCTTTGGGTTTGAGGGTTTTGACTTGGCAACAAGTGCAAAACTAGGTCGAATCCTTAACGCGCTAAACCCTAGTTAGCACTTGGGATATTTATCATATCGACTGAATCATGCCTATATGAATCCCTTGTGGGTTAGGTGATTTAGACAATTCAATATACTTGTCTTGCGACAAGGATGAACCTTTCCTAGAGATAATAAACTAGATCTAAAGGAGAAAAATAGTTGCAACTACCACAATACATGTAAACATGCGATTCATTGCTTCTACGCATCACATGGTTCACAATAACTCTATCTTTCCTTGGTAAAGTAAAAATGCATGATAATCTGGATACTAACTTTCCTAGGACCTACTAGGACTTACATCAAATAATCATGCCTACAACCTTGTTATCTACACTTTAGAATCTCATGCTTTGATAAACCATGCAACCTTTCCTAAATACGGCTCCTGATGAATGAAATTTTTGCATGACGACTATGCAACACGCAACTTTCTCCTAGCTACAATGAAGTTAATGAAGTTCATACAAAACTAAAGCTAGTGTTAACTTATTCCATTTTACATGCCACTTTCAAGTCCATAAGATCATTTTCATGCTCTTCTATTTCTTTTCGGATAACATCTTATGGGTGTTAACTTTTCCTCATGAATCATTACAAGGAAGATGTTGCCTAAAATGCGACACACGCTTATTCCTACCATGTCTAGTAAAAAATGCACTTATCAATTTCATTTCCTTGCCCTAAGTAATATATGTTTAGACTCATTACTTTGAAAATGCACCAAAATAGCAACATGCAGCTAGTCTTCTAAGGCGGACAACTCTGGAAATGCAACCGTTCCAATTTCATGACATGCATCAACCTTGTCTAATGTTTAAAGAGATAATTTATCAATTGTATTTTTATCGCTGCCACATGCATTAAAAATAAGCGAAAAATGCATTCTCCCTTATGGAATTAAGCGTGCCTAAAACATTTCTTTATGTGAGAATAAACTCGAAAAAAACCTGGACTTGTGGGCTCGGGGAGGAACCTCCCGCAGGTGTGCCTTGCGACTTCTTTGGAGCCATCGTTAGGCAGTGTACTTTGGTTGCAACGGCTTCCCTTGAGTTATACGCGCGTCCCGAAGACTTAGGGTCTGTGAATTTTCTCCCTTGCACGGGATCAGTCCCTTGGACGCTCGGGTCTTGAACCCCGGGAATGAAATGTACACACAGGGCCTAAGGAGGCTGGAATTTTTTTTTACCCTCGGAGTCAATCCATGCGCACAAGGCCTTAAGGCTTGCCTTTGGAAGCTTCCAAGAAGCTTCTAGGAAGCTTCTACTTCCCAGTGGAAGAAAAGGCAAGTTCAGGAAAGAGTATGGCAACTAACGAAGGGGGATTATGACATTATGGCGGCGGCTTGATGAGCTAGGCATGGCAGCGCGGCCTTCACAGTGGCCTGGTGGCGGATGGCGTGGCGCTGGCGGCAGGTTTGGGCGTCCTCACGGTGGCTCCCTCCTAGCACGATGGCTATGGCAGCGTTCCCCTCTTTCCTCCCTTCACAATCGTGAGGCACGACAACTTCTCAGGCCCCTCTTCCTTCACGCAACCTTCTCCTCCCCCTCAGCACGGCGATGGCAGCAGCCGTTTCCCCCCCCTTCAACACCTTAGAGGGTGTATTTATAGGACAAGGGGGGGGGGGGGGGGAGAGGAGAGCTCCACCACGTGGCCACTGCATGGCTTCCCCCCTCCTCATGCAGCCCACAACTCCACCAAGCCCATCCCCCCACACTTCCTCTCCTCCAGCCGTGCATCGGCTGGGGGAAAGGGATAAATATAAAAAAAATTGCTTTAATAATATCCATTTTGCCCCTCCCAAGAGGGTGTTTACGTGTGATTTGTGGATTTGAACCCTCGGGCTTGCTTTGCCAATGCGGAGGTCTCGATTTCTCGCGTGCAGGTCACAGATTACACTGCCGGCAATTCCAATATGAAAGATAACCTTTGCACGAGGTTTACGCAGTGTGCGGGAAGTCAATATTCACGAGTGGGAATATTACATTCTCTCCCCCTTAGAATAATCGAGATGTCCTCATCTCGAGATAAACTGGGGATATTGAGGGTTGAGAGAGCTTTCATCTATCCAGGTAGCATCCTCTTCGGGATAATCTTTCCACTGGACGAGGCATTCTTTCAAGGTTCTAGATCTTAACTGTCTCTCCCTAACATCTAAAATCTTATCCGGTCTTAGTTCAAGGACTCCTTGACTAGGCATTACAATTTGTTGGTCATCAAGTACATGATTAGGGTTGGGTACATATTTTTTTAAGAGACTAATATGGAATACATTGTGAACTTTTAGGTTATCAGGAAGTTGCAATTTATAAGCATTGGGTCCCAGGCATTTGAGGATTTTATACGGCCCACAATACCTTGGACTTAGCTTCTTGCATTCTCCTAGAGATAGAGAACTCCTTTTAGGGCGTACACGAATGAAGACCATGTCTCCTTCTCCGAAGGCCCTCTCTTGACGTTTCAAATCTACATATGCCTTTTGTCTATCCTTGGCTGCTTGTATGTCTTGTCTTATTGACCTTATTTGGTCATCCATGTCCTCCAACATTTGTCTTGAAGCTTCAACTCTTAGGGTTGGATCAGAAAAGTTTAGGGGACTTCGACAATCATGACCATACAATGCCTGGAAAGGGGTCATTTGAATGCTCTGCTGGTAAGAAGCATTGTAGGCAAATTCAACTAACGGCAAGTATTGAATCCACCTCTTCGGCTCTCGACAACAGTATGCCCTAAGCATATCCTCAATGATTTGATTCACTCGCTCTGTTTGTCCATCCGTTTGGGGATGGTAGGCGGTGCTAAAACAGAGTTGAGTCCCAATAGCTTCAAAGATAGCTCTCCAGAAGTGTGAAGTGAAGAGAGAATCTCGATCGCTAATGATTCTTCTAGGTAACCCATGTAGCTTGAATATCTCCTTGATAAACAATCTTGCAATGTCGGAGGCTTTATAGTTTGTCTTTACTGGAATCAGGTGTGCAACCTTAGTAAGCATGTCAACTACAACCATAATGGAATTGTATCCTCCTTGGACTTGGGGTAAGCCCACAACAAAATCCATACTGATGAATTCCCATTTCATTTGGGGAATGTCAAGTGGTTGCAATTTTCCTGGCATCATGACATGTTCAGCCTTGATACGTTGGCAAGACAAACATTCAGTGACATATTTGAGAACGTCACCTTTGAGCCTCTCCCAATGGTAGCTCTTCCTAACTGCATTAAGAGTTTTTGCATAGCCAGGATGTCCTGCGAAAGGGGAATCATGAGCTTCCCATAATATCTTCTGCTTAAGTGACTGGCTTGTTGGTATACACAGCCTTGTTCTGTAGTAGACAAGTCCATTATCAATGGAAAATTCATGATACTTGGCCTGTAACTTCAGATTCTGATCCTTGGTAGATATTTCTTTTATCATTGTTTGGTAGGCCAAATCATGGCATGCTTCCTCTCTAGCTAGTTCGAGTATAGGGTTACTTGGCATAGATACCTTTGTAGCCAGAGATCTGGCCGTTGATGGATTCTGCAAGATTAGGGAATTTAGGAATGCCTTGCGACTGAGTGCATCGGCAACTACATTCTCTTTCCCTGGTCGGTACTTGATTTCAAAATCATACTCCTCCAATACTTCAATCCACCGCCGTTGCCTCATGTTGAGCTCGTTCTGGGTAAAAATCCATTTGAGACTCTTATGATCGGTTACTAGAGTAAACTTGTTACCCAACAGGTAGTGTCTCCAAAGCTTTAGAGCATGGATGACAGCTAATAATTCCAGATCATGCGTGGCATAATTCTTTTCATGACTCTTCAATTTCCTTGAAGAGTATGCTACTGGATGACCTTCCTGCATAAGTACACACCCCAAGGCAAGAATGCTGGCATCAATTACTACCTCGAACTCCTTATTGAGGTCAGGAAGTTTTAGAATAGGTGCTGATACCAAACATTGCTTCAATTGGTCGAAGCTATTTTGTTCGGGAGTTGACCATGTAATAGAAGTCTGCTTCTTTAGTAAGTCTGTAAGAGGTGCTGCAATCAAAGCATAGTTTTTGATAAAGACCCTATACCATCCTGTCAAGCCAAGAAAGCTACGTATTTCTTTAATGGATATTGGTATTGGCCATTCAAGCACATCCCTGACTTTGGCTGGGTCTACTGATATTCCTTCTGATGATACTATGAATCCTAGATATTCAATCCGACGCTTGAAGAATGCACACTTCTTCATTTTTGCATACAACTTATGAGACCTCATTGTCTCAAGAACAATCCGTAGTTGAGGTTCATGATCTTCTTCCTGTTTAGAATAGACTAAAGTGTCATCGAAGAAGACAAGCACGAAATCATCAAGATATGGTCTAAAAATATCCTGCATTAATCTATTGAAGGTGGCAGGTGCATTTGTAAGCCCGAATGACATAACCAAGAACTCAAAGTGCCCATATCTTGTATTGAAGGCCGTTTTTGGAATATCTTCTTCCTTGATCCTTATTTGATAGTAACCTGATCTGAGATCAATTTTGGAGAAGATCTTTGCACCTTGAAGGCGATCCAGAAGTTCATCTATTCTAGGAATAGGATACTTGTTCTTGACTGTTGATTGATTCAAACCACGGTAATCAATACATAGTCGAAGTGTCCCATCTTTCTTTTTCTGGAATAGTAATAGAGCTCCCCATGGTGAGTTGCTAGGTCGGATGTAACCCTGATCTAACAGTTGCTTGAGTTGTTCCTTCAACTCAATAGCTTCCGGTATGGACATTCTATAAGGTCTCTTTGCAATTGGCGCAGCTCCAGGCACTAGCCTTATTTCATGATCAACTTCTCTTGGAGGCGGAAGTTCAGTCAATTCCTCAGGAAATACGTCAGCGTATTCCTTTAGCCAAGAGGGTCCTTCATGAGACTCTTGCTTTTGATCTAACTTGTTGAGTTTGATCAGGTAAACAGGTAATCCTTTTCTAACTCCTTTTATGATCCGTGATACTTTGGCTAACTGGATTCTTGGCACTCCTGCCTCACCTTGAGTTGTAACAAACTCCCTTTCAGAGTTTCGAAAGGAAAGTTGACCCTTTCCACAGTGGATGTGGGCGTCATTAGGCTTAAGCCAATCCATCCCGAGTAGACACTCATGGATACCTAAATTCATGACTCTAAATTTGACTGAGGTTTTCTTTCCTCCCAGAAAGAATTCTTCCTTAGCAGTTTGCCTGGTACAAGTTACCTCAGACCGTTTGCCAATTCCACAAGTAAGGTACGTGCTTCTACTATGGCTATTCCTAATCTTTTTGCACATGCTGGTGAGATAAAGGAATGTGTACTGCCACAATCAATCAAGGTTTTGAAACCTTTACCTTGATAGTCCGACGGTGTTTGAATCACCGAGAACTGACGATTCGGTCCCTTCTTGTGTAAAGCGGCATGGACTGTCGCTCTTTCAAATTCTGCCTCCATAGTCGGATCTTCCTCTTCTTCTGCTTCGCATCTTTGCCTATTGGTAATGCAAGCAGTTCTTCCTCTTCCACGGGTGGCGGCTCCTTGACCGCAGCCTACACCTTGACGATGTCCCTCGCTGAGCTTGGGACATTGCCTTTTGAAGTGACCGAGTTCGTTGCAGTGGAAACATCGGAGGTTTCGGCCATTACTTTGAGTAGGAACAAAGTTGTTGACGTTATTTGTCCTTGCTTTCTTCCTTTGTCCCTGATTGTGACCTTGGACTCTCTTCACTTGGGGTCTGAATGTTCCTCTGTTCGGGTCGCTATAGGACCAATTTTTGTTACCCCTTGGTCTAGCTTGCACTTCCTGAATTATAGGTGCCGCTTGAATGAGTGCATCCTGAAGATCTGACGGATGCATAGATTCGAGACGGGTATTTACGGGTGGATTTAAGCCTGCGCAAAATTTGGACACCTGCTGCGTCATGTCCATCTGTGGCGCATACTTTAAGAGTGAGACAAATTTAGAGTAGTATGCGTCAAGGGTGAGTCCTAGCTGTTTTAGCTCGTAGAATTCATTCATTTTTTTTGTACGATATGCAGGTGGCAAATATCTCCCCTACACGGCTTTCTTTAACTTCTCCCAGGTGACGGACCCCTGTGAAGTCCCTTGATCCCTGCACCATTGTTTCCACCATAGTCTAGCTTCGCCTGTGAGTTTTAATTTGGCGAGCATGGCCTGATTGGTAGGCGCAGTACCAGCTGCTTCAAAGTAATCCTCCATAGATTCAATCCAAATTTCAGCATCAGACTGGACGAATCTGCCTCTCCCGTCAAACTCGGGTGGCTTTATCTGCTTGAGGAGGAACTTCTTCTCCTGGATCACAGCAGTACTTGATGTAGGGGGCGAATTTGGAACCTGTACCTGGGGTTGTGCCTGGATAAAAGTTTTCTTAACGTTATTACATGATAATTTACGTTAGCTTATCTTTAGATCAGCTATCTCGTAAATCATGAAGCTACTTAACTTTTTTAACAACTCTGATGCACAGTCGAATATTGATAAATGAAGTCCTTATTTATATTTACATGGGCGTAGCCTTATATAACATCTCATGTGATGATAATCCAATCATTACATTCAGTTTGGGGAGAACAACGTTGTATTGCATTTGTCTACAGGAACTGTGTAATAGTAGGGTTTTGGGTCATGGATCTTTAGGAATCGATAATTCATTGGAAGTTCAGGATATCCTTTTCGCTGGAATCCATACTTCTCATGGCGGCCCAACACCTTAATCCTGTCGGCTGGGATTACACGGGTTACTTCCTCATATACATATGAGTTCAATTCAACCCTCCGACCTTGAATATGCAAAGTCGAATTTACGTGAGCTTCCACAAAAATGAACAGCTTCACGACTTTCAAGTCTTCCAACCACTTGATCCTCTTCAGGTTGGTCTGTAGATAAGCGAACCGGTGGGCAGCTATGTAGTAGATTCCTGAAGACCCAGTCCATCTTCGTTCTATATATCAAGGTGATGGATTATAAATCTGCTCCAGGATGTTCATCATTCCAACTCTTTGTCTATAATGCCGAGAATGCATTGCAGTCATAAACATGACTCGGAACACCAAAAACTTGTTCCACGCTTCATAGTTCTGCAAGACAGTATTGAAGATGAGGAAATGTTTGGACAGTAACAATTTCTTTACTTCATTTTATTGAGATCTCATAAAAACAATTCCGTTGTTGGTCGGCTCTAATACCAACTGTAACGTGTCCACTAGAATCATCCAGGACACGTCTTAGCAGTCCATCGGAAAGGATGTCTAGAAAGCTCCGCTCGACATTCCCATGGAATGTTACGGGACTTGCGATCTAGGTCTTCCCGCGTCTGCCTCGTAGCGGAAGTATCATGGCCGTTCCCACTTAGGATCGACCTGAATTTGGGTTTTCCTGTTTGGTCATTAGCTAGCAGCAACTAGCGTCAGACCCAAGCGAACTACTTTACGCAGAAACGCCAGGTCCGAAACGGATTCACGCTGCACTTGGTTCAAGGAGAATGGGAAACGAGAGGGATGCAAAACTCAACCTCTCTGCCAATAGGCACAGTCCCATTCCGTAAATCGGATAAGACGTAACTCTAGGTCATCGCTCTCATTATTTGTATTGATAATGATGATCATCCCGCTGTTCTTCGAGATTTTTGAGAAAAGTTTCCGGCTAACCGGGACCACCCAACCGTAGGACGGACCCATGGCCCATCCTCCGCACTTTCCTCAGTTTGTTTTAGTTATGTAATTATCTAACACATTAATTTGACATATAGCAATCAGCTTCTTTAATTACTCCTGTTAAGCACTGGTTCCTTCACGTAATCTTATCACATGACATAGAAAAACAATATCAGCCAAATTCTTTATTATCGTTTCATCATTTTATCTTTGAAATACAAGGAGTTCCGCCCGTAGGCTTGTCCATAATCTGCCCAAAGGCTATCCAGTAATCCGCTAGGGATCACTATTCCAAGCTTCTGCCCATAGACTAGTATGCGGGCCTCGAGATCCAATCCCGAGTCACGTTAGCCTCTTGTGCAGGACCCGGAAGGAGAGGGATTTATAGCCAGAGCCCCCCCTGGCACCCAAGCGTCCTCCTGCTCCAAGTAGAGCTCAACGGAAAGACCTCTCGCGGCGGGTTCGGTCCACGTTCCCGGTGCGGTCAACAACCCCCTTGGTTAGGGTCAGGCAGGCAGTTGAGGGTAAGTGAAGTTGCCTCTCCCTTCAGGCCTTCAACCTGAAGCATTAGATATCATTTCATCCTTTAGTTCTTTGAGCAAACAATGCAAACAGTGCTTTCTAAACTGTTACAAGCACAATCAATTCCAGTGGTCATTTATTTGGCCAACTGTCAAGGAGTGAATCCTTCTCTCTGAATGCACCCAGCGTTCGATCCGGGATTAATTGCGACTTGGCAAGATCCCCAAGGGTTTATTTGTTCACCCTTTTGTCCTTGGGTTAGGGCCATACCCTGTTAACCCAACTTAACCAATACCTTAGGTTTTATTAACAGTAAATCCTGGCGACCATGTTGCTTTAATTTATTGATTGATCATTTGCTTCCAAGCAAATACCTAACTTCCCTTTACTTGGCAATTTTTCCCCAAGACAGGTGATGTAACAGGATGACTACTCATTCTCTTGCAAGTTAAACTTGCGCAAGAACTTACCAACCTTATTTCAAGAAATGGCAAAACTCTCTTGTGAACAAACAACAAGTCTATGCAACATTGCAACTTATTGCACAAGTGTCGCATCTATTCCATGGGATCATTTCACCCATTGAACGGCGTTTTCTTGTATCGGAATTATCTTCAGACGAGAAGCAGGGTTTAGGGTGTCTTTTTACCCAACCCATTCCTAATTACACTAGACCGACAACATTTGGTCCTAGGGGTTCCAACTCAATTCGAGTTTCATCATTTGAACGAGTGATCCTTAGGGTAGAAACCCTAGATCGTTTCTTGCAAGCCCGTCCAATTGACTCAACATTTTGTGAATGTGGGTATGATCTTTGGGTTTGAGGGTTTTGACTTGGCAACAAGTGCAAAACTAGGTCGAATCCTTAATGCGCTAAACCCTAGTTAGCACTTGGGATATTTATCATATCGACTGAATCATGCCTATATGAATCCCTTGTGGGTTAGGTGATTTAGACAATTCAATATACTTGTCTTGCGACAAGGATGAACCTTTCCTAGAGATAATAAACTAGATCTAAAGGAGAAAAATAGTTGCAACTACCACAATACATGTAAACATGCGATTCATTGCTTCTACGCATCACATGGTTCACAATAACTCTATCTTTCCTTGGTAAATTAAAAATGCATGATAATCTGGATACTAACTTTCCTAGGACCTACTAGGACTTACATCAAATAATCATGCCTACAACCTTGTTATCTACACTTTAGAATCTCATGCTTTGATAAACCATGCAACCTTTCCTAAATACGGCTCCTGATGAATGAAATTTTTGCATGACGACTATGCAACACGCAACTTTCTCCTAGCTACAATGAAGTTAATGAAGTTCATACAAAACTAAAGCTAGTGTTAACTTATTCCATTTTACATGCCACTTTCAAGTCCATAAGATCATTTTCATGCTCTTCTATTTCTTTTCGGATAACATCTTATGGGTGTTAACTTTTCCTCATGAATCATTACAAGGAAGATGTTGCCTAAAATGCGACACACGCTTATTCCTACCATGTCTAGTAAAAAATGCACTTATCAATTTCATTTCCTTGCCCTAAGTAATATATGTTTAGACTCATTACTTTGAAAATGCACCAAAATAGCAACATGCAGCTAGTCTTCTAAGGCGGACAACTCTGGAAATGCAACCGTTCCAATTTCATGACATGCATCAACCTTGTCTAATGTTTAAAGAGATAATTTATCAATTGTATTTTTATCGCTGCCACATGCATTAAAAATAAGCGAAAAATGCATTCTCCCTTATGGAATTAAGCGTGCCTAAAACATTTCTTTATGTGAGAATAAACTCGAAAAAAACCTGGACTTGTGGGCTCGGGGAGGAACCTCCCGCAGGTGTGCCTTGCGACTTCTTTGGAGCCATCGTTAGGCAGTGTACTTTGGTTGCAACGGCTTCCCTTGAGTTATACGCGCGTCCCGAAGACTTAGGGTCTGTGAATTTTCTCCCTTGCACGGGATCAGTCCCTTGGACGCTCGGGTCTTGAACCCCGGGAATGAAATGTACACACAGGGCCTAAGGAGGCTGGAATTTTTTTTTACCCTCGGAGTCAATCCATGCGCACAAGGCCTTAAGGCTTGCCTTTGGAAGCTTCCAAGAAGCTTCTAGGAAGCTTCTACTTCCCAGTGGAAGAAAAGGCAAGTTCAGGAAAGAGTATGGCGACTAACGAAGGGGGATTATGACATTATGGCGGCGGCTTGATGAGCTAGGCATGGCAGCACGGCCTTCACAGTGGCCTGGTGGCGGATGGCGTGGCGCTGGCGGCAGGTTTGGGCGTCCTCATGGTGGCTCCCTCCTAGCACGATGGCTATGGCAGCGTTCCCCTCTTTCCTCCCTTCACAATCGTGAGGCACGACAACTTCTCAGGCCCCTCTTCCTTCACGCAACCTTCTCCTCCCCCTCAGCACGGCGATGGCAGCAGCTGTTTCCCCCCCCTTCAACACCTTAGAGGGTGTATTTATAGGACAAGGGGGGGGGGGGGGGAGAGGAGAGCTCCACCACGTGGCCACTGCATGGCTTCCCCCCTCCTCATGCAGCCCACAACTCCACCAAGCCCATCCCCCCACACTTCCTCTCCTCCAGCCGTGCATCGGCTGGGGGAAAGGGATAAATATAAAAAAATTTGCTTTAATAATATCCATTTTGCCCCTCCCAAGAGGGTGTTTACGTGTGATTTGTGGATTTGAACCCTCGGGCTTGCTTTGCCAATGCGGAGGTCTCGATTTCTCGCGTGCAGGTCACAGATTACACTGCCGGCAATTCTAATATGAAAGATAACCTTTGCACGAGGTTTACGCAGTGTGCGGGAAGTCAATATTCACGAGTGGGAATATTATATCAACAAAATCCATTGATGATCCAATGAAGGGCTTCAATTGGCTCACATGGAAGACATTATGAATTTTCGTGGATGGTGGTGGTTCCAACTGATATGCCAAGTCTCCCACTCTTTTGATAATCCGATATGGCCCATAGAACCTGTGTGCCAACTTATTGCTGGATCCATCCTTAAGGGTGGCATATCTGGACTTGGGCACCTTCAAGAGCACCAAATCCCCTTCTTGGAATTCAACATCCCTTCTTTTGTCATCAGTATAAAGCTTCATTTGATCCTGAGCTTTCTTCAAGTTGACTTTGCACTGCTGAAGTAAGGCCTCCATTTTATCCAATTCCTGCTTGCTTTGTGGGTTTATTTTATCATTGAAGATAACTGTGGGGAAAGGTACCTTATATCCATACAATGCCTCAAATGATGAAACTCCAATGCTAGAGTCTATAGAGTTGTTATAGGCAAACTCAGCCAGATGCAACCACGAGTCCCAAGTGTTTTGCACATCATAACAGAAATGCCTCAAGTAAGTTTCTAGCTACTTGTTAACCCTCTCTGTTTGGCCATCAGTTTGTGGATGATAAGCAGTGGAGGGAGCTAACTGAGTGACCATAGAGCTAAAAACTTCCTGCCAAAAATTGCTCATGAATTTAGCATCCCGGTCATGTACAATGACCTGTGGTAAGCCATGTAATTTGAAAACATGTTCCATGAATTGGCTAGCTACTTGAGAAGCACTATATTGAATCTTTGTAGGAATGAAATGGGCTGCCTTGGTGAGTTTGTCCACAACTACATAGATGTTGTTCCACCCCTTCTTGGTCACCGGTAAGCTGGTTATGAAGTCCATAGTGATATGCGTCCATTTACCTTCGGGCATAGGCAATGGCTGTAGTAAACCAACTGGTTTTAAGGTGTTGTCTTTGTTTTGTTGACATGACACGCAGCTCAAAACAAATTCTTTTACATCCTTCCATAGGCCCTTCCAATGGAAGCTTTTAGCAATTTTTCCATAAGTTTTAAAAATGCCCAAGTGACCAGCTGTAGGTGACGAATGCATCTCTTGCATGATCTTTTGCTTGAATGGGGAAGTGTATGGGATGGGAATCTTGCCCTGAAACCATAAGAGACTGTTCTTGAGTTGATATGGAGAGTTTTCTTCTACATGCCCTTGCTGTAATTTCTGGAAAATGTGGCTAAAATCAACATCTAACAAATAGGCCTCCTGAAGCTCTTCTATCCAATCACTATGAAGTTCCGTAATGGCTGAAAATTTACAAGCCCACATTCTTGATAATGAATCAACAACTACATTGTCTTTTCCTCGTGTATGTGTAATGTCAAAGTCATAGTTCTGCAATGTAGCTACTCATCTACATTGTTTGGGGGTAAGATTAGATTGGGAGAGGAAGTATTTGAGGACCCTATGGTCGCTCTTGACCCTAAATCTGCTGCCATACAAGTAGTGGTGCCATTTCTTAATGGCATGAAGGATGGCCAGTATTTCTTGGTCGTATACATTCATGGTCATCTCATTTTCAGCAAGTTTGTGGCTCTCAAATGCTATAACCCCATACTCTTGTAACAATACAGCCCCTATGCCTCTACCGCTGGCATCACACTAAATGGTGAATTCTTTCAAAAAATCTGGGCAAACCAAGATGGGTGCCGAGGTAAGGAATTCTTTGAGCTAATTAAAGCTCTTATCAGCTATGGCATCCCAGGAGAAGGCCTCTTTCTTAAGTCTATCCATCAAGGAAGCTACAATTGTGGCATAATGCCTAATGAATTTGCGATAGAATGATGAGAGACCAAGAAATCCTCTAAGTGAAGTGGTATTTTCAGGTGTGGACCAATCTTTTATACGTTGCACTTTCTTAGGATCAGCCCTAATTCCATCTTCACTAACGATGTGCCCCAAGTATTCCACCTCCATCTACATGAAAGAACATTTTGTTTCCTTGGCAAAGAGCCTGTGCTGCCTCAGTACATCAAACACCTACCTCATGTGCCAAAGGTGATCCTTCAATGATCTACTATAGATGAGGATGTCATCAAAGAAGACCAACACAAATCTGAAAAAAAAGGGCTGAAGTATTTTGTTCATTAAGCTCTGAAAGGTGGTTGGTGCATTAGTTAACCCAAAAGATATGACCAAGAAATGGTAAAGCCACCTATCAATCCGAAATGCTGTTTTGACTTCATCCCCTGCCCTCATGTGGATCTGGTGATAGCCTGACCTCAAATCTATCTTTGTAAACTACTTAGCCCCCTTGAGCTCATCCAGCAAGTCATCTATGCACGGAATAGGGTACTTGTTCTTCACGGTGATCTTCTTAAGATCCCTGCAATCTATGCACATCCTGAAAGATCCATCCTTCTTTTTTACCAATAATATAGGGGAAGCATACGGTGAAGAACTTGCTCAATGAATCCCATGTCTAGTAATTCTTTGACTTGTCTGGAAACTTCTTCTCTTTTGCACCTAGACAATCTGTAAGGTGTCTTGTTCACATGCTTTGAATGGGGCTCCAGATCTATGGGATGATCAACCTCCATATTAGGAGGTAGTGCTGTGGGCACTTGGAAAAGGTCCTTGTACTCTTCTAAAAGAGTTTTCAATGATGAATTCTTTACTGTTTTAGTGGACTAATCTAAATTTTATTTATTTAACTACAATACAAAGATTTGGGACCGTTTCTTGAACTCCTTCTTGAGTTGTTTGCTGGTAATGAGCTGAAATTCACTATCATTTTGAATTCCCTGCAAGTGAATGAACTGTTCCGCACTAACAAACTCCATATACAGCAAGGAAAATTCCATGGTTATAGTGCCCAAAGTTTTCATCCAATCACAACCTAAGACAATGTCTATAGGCCCCATTTCTAATGCAATTAAATCCAGTTGCTATCCAAAATTTTCAGCAAACTGAATATGAACATCAGGGCATACTTGTGTGCTAATTTCTTCATCCCCATTGGCAACTTCCATCTTTAATGGTTGCTGTAAATCAGTGGGAAAACACTTCAACCTGTCCATGATTGCTCTGTTATTGAAACTATGAGTGCTACCACTGTCCACCACGAGTAAACGCATCCTTCCCATGAATTTGGCCCTTAATATGCAATGTATTAGGGCTTCTAGATCCTGTCCAAGCATCCATTGATATTGTATAAGCAGTGGCAGCATGTGTTTTACCATGTGGTTCAATCTTTCTACCCATACTCCATGATAAATGGCCACCGAGGTCAAAAGGAAATGAATCAGCAGGGTCAAAGAATTCTTTTTGAACAAACTCTTCATCAGCATCATCTGTTTCAGCAATCATGAAAGCATGTGTATCTTCAGGGTCCTCCTCTGAGTCCTCAAATACCAACATGCTGTGAACCCGTGCCTTAGTATTTCTAAAAGCATATTTTGAAGCATGATCAGTTGTATACTTCTCGCCACACTTAAAACAAAGCCCCTTTTCTTTTCTTTCTTTATACAAAACCATGGAAATGGATCTTGGACTACCTGTCAAGAATCGCATGGTGGGGGGACTTGCTCAAGATGCTGCGCCGAACACACAAAGAATGCACAAGGAGAAGCTCACTCAAGAGACAAGAAGAGAGATGGAGGCCAAAACGTTTTCTTGCTGGTTTCTTCTTCTTCTTCCACACACTTTACAATGTACACAAAGTATAGATAAGATATAACATAAAGGAAAGTGGCCTACTAAGTCAAAAAATTCATAACCGACTACACTAGTCGACTGGTGCTATAACTATGCCAACTGTAAACAAGTGTAACAACCTGAATATAATAAGTAATGAGTCAGTGGCCATGTGAGAGTCATAATGACCACCGATATGCTAAGTGTAGACATGTGGACCCATCTAACAAGGCGGTCCATCATCAATGTCCGCATGTGTTGAGCTTGTCATCTCAACACTCCCCCTCAAGCTCAACTGCATCTCTACAACTCCAAGTAAGCTTCGAAACTTTTGAAGCTTCTCTGTATCCAATGCCTTCGTGAAGATGTCAGCTATCTGATCCTGTGTGCTGACATATACCAAGTCAACCTCACCTGCTAGTACCTTCTCTCTCACAAAGTGGTAGTGTACCTCAATATGTTTTGTCCTGGCATGGAACACAGGGTTCCTAACCAACTGTATATTGCTCATGTTGTCACAATAAATGACAACTGGACCTTCCACCTGCATATCCAAATCAGCCATTAACTTTTGTAGCCATACTACCTCACATGCTGCAACAGCAGCATCTCTATACTCAGCCTCTGTACTCGACAAAGCAATTGTAGATTGCTTTTTGCTGCTCCAAGCAACTACTCCAAGCAACTGCTGCACTACCAAGAGAGAACATGTATCTATTGGTAGATCTTCTATCAGACATACTACCAGCCCAATTTGCATCTGTGTATCCAAACACCTGTACATCTGTACCTGCCTCATAGAAAAGTCCATAATGTAATGTGGACTTCACATATCTCAATATGCGTCTGATTGCATCCAAATGTGGTTTTCTAGGTACTTGCATAAGCTGACTCACAAGACCAACATCGTAGCTCAAGTCTGGCCTTGTAATGATCATGTATATCAAACTCCCCACTATCCTCCTGAACATAGTAGGGTCTTCTATCTCATCCCCAACATCAGCACTCAACTTTATATTCTACTCCAACGGGACTGGAAGTGGTTTGCATGCTGTCATACCATACTTGGACAACATATCCAAGCCATACTGTCTTTGGGACAGCCATATACCATCATTACATCTGATCACCTTAATGCCAAGGAAGTACCTTAGCTCACCTAAATCCTTCATCTCAAAATTCTTCTTTAAAAAGTCCTTGACTTCAGCAATCCCACTATCACTATCACCTGTAATAATCATGTCATCCACATAGATGACTATGATGACCAAACTTGCATCTCCCTTTCTCACATAAAGTGAGAGATCAACATCAGAAACATAAAAGCCAATATTGACAAGATACTCTCTGATCTTGTTAGACCATGCTCTAGGTGCTTGCTTGAGCCCATAGAGCGCCTTCTTCAACCTGCACACATACGTGGGATGCTCTAAATCTTCATAATCTGCTGGCTGATCCATATACACTTCTTCCTGCAAATCACCATGTAAGAAGGCATTCTTCACATCCATTTGCTACAACCTCCAATCTTTGGCTACTGCCAAAGCAATCACACATCTAACAGTTGCCATCCTAGCAACTGGACTTAAGGTTTCATCATAATCTATGCCATATGTCTAGGCAGAGCCTTTTGTAACCAGCCTAGCTTTGTACCTACTAATAGAACCATCTGCATTGTGATTAATCTTATAAACCCACTTACATCCAATAGCTTTCTTGCCCTTCAGCAATGATACTAGATCCCAAGTCTTATTGGCCTCTAATGCAACCATCTCTTCATCCATTGCTGCATCCCAATGAGTATGACCAACAGCATCCTCAAAATAAGTGGGCTCAACATCCTCAGCTAGTTTTACCATATAAGCATAATGGTGAGTTGCATAACCTTCAAAACCAAATCTTTTAATAGGGTATCTGACCCTGCTAGATCTGCATACCACCGGATCACTCAATGGAGCCTTTACATTATTATGAGCTCTCTGTACACTTGGTATCCTCACTAAAGGAATGCCAAGCTCATCATCCAAGCTCTTTGAGCCACTGGAGTCTCCATCAAGAATTGCATCAATGTCTTCTGACACTTTTTTCTTTCCTTTGTCTTTACCTGTAGTGCTACTAGATGCACTTGAAGATGTAGAGCTACTCCTTAGTCTCCTAGACCAAGGACTACCAGATGATGTCTCTGGTCCACTAAGAGTCCGTGATTCTTGCTTTCCAGCTTGCACATGAGTGTCATGATCATCATCATCATCTAATGCATCACCACTTGATGCATAGCAATTGCTCATTTCATCAAAGATGACATCCCTGCTCACTTTGAACTTACATGTGACAGGGTTATAACAGTGATACCCTTTCTGCTCTAAAGAGTATCCAATAAAGACACATTTTTTTGCCTTTGGATCAAGCTTCTTCCGTAGCTCATCTGGCACATGAACGTATGCAACACAACCAAATACCTTAAAGTGCGATACATCAGCCTTAAACATTCTTCAGGAGTCATCCCATGAACTGCAACTGTGGGAGTTCCGTTCATAATATAAAGAGTAGTATGAACAGCCTCAGACCAAAAATGCTTAGGCATATTCTTTTCAGCCATCAAGGCGCGTGCAACTTTTGCAGTATGCTTGTTTTTCCTTTCTGCAACACCATTTTGCTGTGGGGTATACCTGCATGTGAACCGTCTCTTTATCCCATGAGACCTCAAAAAATCACTGAACTCATTCGAGAGGTACTCTCCCCCTCCATCTGACCTCAAGCACTTTACTTTCAAGCCTATTTCTCTTTCAACTACAGCCTTGAAAGTTCTAAAGTGCTCAAACGCTTCACTCTTTTCCTTCATAAAATATACCCATAGCTTTCTAGAACAATCATCAATGAATGTGACAAAGTATGAAGTGCCTCTAAGAGATACATTTTGTGTAGGCCCCCAAATGTATGTATGCACAACATCAAGGATATTTCTGCTTACATCTCTGTCATGTGAAAAGGGTTGTCTTGCATGCTTACCAAACTGACATGCTTCGCATATCTTATGAAATTCTGTAACTCTAAATGTAGACAAACTTGTAACCAACCCTTTGGACTGCATTAATTTTAGCCTTTGTACATTTGCATGTCCAATGCGTTTATGCCAAATTTCAATATTTGCAACAATACCTTTTCCTTTAGCATACATAGCAGCATACATAGTAGGAATTCCAGCATCCAGAGTAAACATACATCCAACTCTACTTCCCTTTGCAACTAACCTGCACTTGTCATTGAAGTCTTCTACAAAGTAACCCTTTACATTAAATCTGACTTGCAGCCCTTGCTCTACCATCTAACTGACTAACACCAAGTTCTTTGTAATAGATGGCACATGTAATACATCTGAAAGACTCTTTGTCTTACCATCATGCAAGGACAAGGGAACTTTTCCAATGTGTGAAATTTGGTGGCATGAATCATCACCGGTTTGCACATAACCTACATTTCGCAAATCCTGCATCTCTCCAAACCATTCTACATGGTTGGTCATATGATTCGATGCACCTGAATCAACATACCAAACATCAGCATGTGTTCCCTTTCCTATAACAGCATTCAACATATGCTGCATAACAAACAGACGTTCATTTTTATCTTCATTCTGTCATGAAGACGATGCCTAGTTTCCTTGCTGCAACTTACCACTGCGGATATCATCTTTCTCAACATAACATTGAGCTGTGATATGACCTGTTTTGCCAAAGTAGTGGCACACAATACCAGAGTTGTTAGAACCTCTATTCTACCATCCACCTCTTCCTCTAAAGCTTCCCCTGTCTCTAAAGTTACCACGACCTCCTGAAACCTACATATCACCAAATTGCTGATTCAATCTGTTTTGCTAGTTGTCACTACCACGGCCTCTTGAAGAGAACCTGCCATGTCCCCTTCTTGAACTGGAGTAGAAAGCTTGGACCTATTCACCACTTTTTTCAGATGTCTCACTCTGCATGTTGATCTCTTCAGTGATCATAAGGGAGACCAACTCATCGAATCTGGAAATGGCTTTCTAACATATACGAAAGTTACAAAAGACTTCTAAGCCTTTTCATTGTTAAGTCCACCCAAGGTAGACGACACCAAATCATCATCATCAGGCATTGCATCAATCACTGCCAAGGCATCTAATGTATTCAACTCTTGCTTGAGTTGAATCTTTCGTGCCCTTGTATTTACAAAAAACATACTTTCAAGTATGGTCCAAGCTGCATATGAATTCTCTGCATTTCTAATGTGTCCCAGCATATTATTGTCAATTACTGCAGACAACCAATACATGACCTTCTTGTCTTTAGCATTCCATTCCTTGCGTTCCTTTGTCTCTTCTGCAGTTGGAGGATCACTCACCTCCGGCTCCTTTTCTTCACCTGAAACAAACTCGTAGAGGCCTTTTCCAATAAGGAAGTTTGTGACACGAAACTTCCATGAAGGGTAGTTGTTCGTATCGAGCTTCTCAATGATGGGGCTTCCACTATTCTCTGCCATTATCACAAAATTAATACCAATAGCAAGTAAATCTTCTGCAACCCTCAACTTGTAGTGCAGAGCAATACACCAGACATCCTTTTTCACTGTCTGCTCAACAATACATGCAATCTGCAACCACTTTGCAGATAAACCTTGTGTTTACTCGCTGGTAAACACCTTTGAACTTACAGATCTGAAATCTGTAACCTGTGCATCCACTTTTGGTCAATACAGTCGAAGTCACAGTGTACCCTGAAACTGTTGTCCCCAACCTTGCAGCTCTAAAACGGGGCCTGAAACGGACTTAGATGCCCAGAATCTTCGTGCACACCAAATCTCATTGCAATCTAAGATTTTTTCTCGACCCTGCTTCCGGTGCCTCCACAAGCACTATCCAAGAGAGAGAGTGGAAGAATGGGAGAGCTTCTTACCCGTGGCTTGCTTGCTCGAACCTTGCTTCTTCTCCTTCACTTCAACCTTCGAAATCAGCCTCTCTCAGTGGCGCGGCTTTGATACCATGTCAAGAATCGTGTGGTGGGGAGACTTGCTCAAGATGCTGCGCCAAACACACACAAAATGCAGAAGGAGAAGCTCACTCAAGAGACAAGAAGAGAGATGGAGGCCAAAACATTTTCTTGCTGATTTCTTCTTCTTCTTCCACACACTTTACAATGTACACAAAGTATAGATAAGATACAACATAA
The DNA here is from genome assembly GCF_053477565.2 of Lygodium microphyllum. Lineage (NCBI taxonomy): Eukaryota > Viridiplantae > Streptophyta > Polypodiopsida > Schizaeales > Lygodiaceae > Lygodium > Lygodium microphyllum. Next base: position 37,055,404 of record NC_141137.1, on the reverse strand, counting down.
AAGAAAGTGGCCTACTAAGTCAAACAATGCATAACCGACTACACTAGTCGACTGGTGCTATAACTATGCCAGCTGTAAATAGGTGTAACAACCTGAATATAATAAGTAATGAGTCAGTAGCCATGTGAGAGTCATAATAACCACCGACATGCTAAGTGTAGATATGTGGACCCATCTAACCAGGCGGTCCATCATCAAAGTCCGCATGTGTTGAGCTTGTCATCTCAACACTACCAAAGGCTAAAGCATTTTTATTTTTGTTGTCCCCTTGGCTATTATCCATTCTTGGGCTGTTTGCTGTCCTTAAATCGCCTTGTGGTCTTGAAGCATTAAAAGTAGGGTATGTGGGGATTTTTGAAGTGTTGGATGACATGTTACCACCACCATAATTGGTCCCAAACTGCCCTGGCCTTACATCACCTCTTTGCTATCTAGAATATGACTGCATGTGTCCTCTTTGCTACCCAAACACTGGCTGAGATACCCCTCTTTGCTATTCGTATTGAAATAAAGCATCCCGACAATACTTGCAAGAGTACCTTTTAGCCAATTCAATAGCTTTGAACAAATCCGATGGGTGTTGAGCTGAAACATCAACCGAGAGTTGGGGATCCAGCCCATACATATACTTGTGTAACTTGGCATCATCATTAATCAACTCAACATACATGGTAAGGTTGAGGAACTGATTTGTATATTCTCTAACAGTAAGACCATGCTGTTCAAGGCCATACCATTGGCGAGCAAGCTTTTCTTTCTCCACCGGTGAGACAAATACTTGCACCATGAGTGCCTTGAATGCTTCCCATGAGTTTACTTGCTGATTTTCTCTTTTAATGTACCTCCACGATGTATGTGCAAATCCTTCCAAGTGGATCGTTGCAAAGTGGATCTTTTGGTCATCATTATGGGGTAGGATGTCAAAATAGTCCTCAAGCTTGGAGAGCCACTCTTTAATTTCAGCTGGGAATGACGATTGACCATTGAATTTTGAGAACACAATCTTGTCTCTCAGCTCTCTTTCGTGATTAGGTGGCTGACCCACATATCCAAACTGAGGCTGATCCATATGGCTACCCAAAAATGAACCATTGTTAGAGAAATTACTACCAAAAGATGGCTGAGCTCATATAGATGGCATGGGGCCTCATGATGACTGAAAATTTTCCCTCATTGCATTGTTCATTGTCTCCTCTTGTCTATGTGAACACTCTCCCTATTCAAAAGTGCTGTTAGGAATGCCCATTCTCCCCAAAATGTCTTGAGAGCTCATATTTGCTACATTCACTGGTGGAGCCGTCACTTGTTCAGCATGCATACCCAATCTATCTTCATGTTCCTTCCCTTTCATTTGAAATTCCATCCACTTAGTAATCTAGGCAGCAAGGGTGTCCATAGTGGTCTTCATTTGACCAATGCCTTCCATCAATTCTCTATGTCTCTCAGCATGCCTTGTCTCATGCGAACTAAGGGTATTAGTGAGTACACTGAGGCTGTCCATGCCATGAGAATAATCTTCATCTTCCACCTCAGGGTTATTTTCAGCCCTGTAGGCGCGTGCATCCCTTATTTGTTGCTACAAGTCATCATTTGCCTTAGTTTTTCCCTTATTCCTTGCCATTGTTAGGTGCAGTCCCGCTAGACCACCTGTCACTGTTTTGCTTGTAACTTGAGCTAGGAAGCTTCGATTGACCTAATTTTTTGTTCAAATTGGAGCCAAGGATGCCCTCTTTGAACTGAGCATAAGCATGTACTCCCAAATTTTATACAGAAAACTCTGTAATAGGAAAAGTACTGTTGTACTGTGCAGTCCAATAGCCTGTCTACACCTGTAGGAGACCTGTTTTGGCCTGTAAGTATTTTGTGGAGTCCCAATAGAGTTCCAAAACTGATCCAAGCCCTTATTAGGACCTATGGACACTCTGGAAGACCTGTACCTCAGTTCTTGAGAGTAGTTTTACCCCTGTAAATGCAACAAACTTCTTACAACACCCTGTGAGGGTTAAGAAAAGGGGTTACAATGGATTATGTTGTCAATGCATGACTGAGGGGTCATCCCATGTAGCATATTGCATTGCCCAATCATCCAATTTCACTATTTATAGCCTTATTCCAGAACTGAGCATATCATAAGCATCTCTTAGCGCCATTTTCCCATGCATACCCATCTCTCATACATCCAAAGCATTGCATTCACTGTCATTGACTGCATATGTATTCCCATGTCTGCAAATACATCCTCAATAGAATTTCCATACATTTGCAGTCAATAATACTTCTATACATCAGTGTCAAGTCAATATTCAGTTCTTCAAGTGAGTACCTACACTTGCAAGCAACTTGGGCTCCGGATCACCGAGAGGTAGGCAAAGTTCCCCCCGAGCCGGGTTGTGCACCCCTTCAGGGTCTTTAGTGGCAAGGGGGGGTCGCCCCTCTTTTGTCTTGCCACCTTGCCTAGCATCGGGCTTTTTCCTCACCTGGAGTATACATGGCAGACATTTATTATTTAAGCAATCAACATGCTATGCAGGGTGGCTTGGAAATAATTCTTTTCATGAGGTGCGTGGAATTGAATTGGGAATAAGGAGAGGGCTGACCAAGCAGTGACTCACTACTAACTCACCTCATTTACAATGGATTTTCAGGGATTAATATTTGCTCAAGCAATCATCACAAGTCAAAAGGTTAGGGTGAGGCAATCAGTGAATAGTAATAAGAATTTCTAGCATGGAATGGATCATCTTAAATGCAAGGAAGCCTAAGAGAATGACTGAAATTAAATTGACAGCATGTAGGCATTGAAATCTGAAAGGAAATGCATGATTGACTACTTGAATCTCTTCCAACAATAGGCTTATTAGGCTCAGCAAGAGGATGAAATTAGAAGAGAGCTCAAGAGTCAATTACCTCTTAAATTGGTGAAGCCGGTTAAGAATCAGTAGGCCAATGTCCCAATGGTCGGTCTCCAATACTCCCAATTTGCTCCATGATGACAATTTCAGCCAAGAATTAAGTCTTCAAGCTTGATTCCTCAATGGGGAAATGAAAGGTTGAACTCCAGTAGTTCTCAGCATGCCTTGAAGATCATAGAAGAAGAATGCCCCAAAATCTCACCCATAATGCCTTCTCGTGCTCCATAGCTCTTCCCATTGAGTAAGAAAGCTCCATTGACAGTAAAGAATCCAATCTTGAAGCCACGGGACCCAATCTTGAAGGGAACTTGAAGAAGATGAAGGTCGTGGTCCATGGCTATGGCTGCCCCAAATGTCCAGCTTGCAATCTTACTTCCATCTTCAAGTACGGGCCTCTAGATGCTTGCTTCTTCAAGGATTCCTATAGGTACAAGTTCCTGGGACTGAGGAAGGCAAAAGCCCTCAAGAATCAGTGTGAATACTGAAGAAGAATCCATGGCTGTCCATGGCTTGCACCTGTTAGGGTTTCAGAGGATGAAAAGGTGGCTTCAATCTTGCAAGAATCAACTGCCAGATGCTGAGGAAGAAGGCCAAGATGAAGGAGAGGCCTAGTATGCTGGTAATTTTGCTCAGGTAGCTGCCCGAAATTTGCACCGCAAATTACAAGCTGTGCACATGAAGGAAGGAGGTAGCTCGTAGTCACTCAAATATGTATTTGAAATGAAGCATAGGGCCCCCTGGAAGCTATGGTAGAAGACATTTGATTACTGGGGATGGGAGGAAGAAGATCTCTGCTATTGTTCTCCTCCATGGAAGCTTGGTAGGAGCTTGAGAATGAAGAAAGAGAGGACTGCGTATAAAAAGTAACTAAGACTAACTCTTCCCTACTTCTTGTGACCACTGTTCCTAAAATTTTACCTTTAAATTTGGCCCAGAATGACCCATGACCTACTAAATGTGGTGTTCCAGCCTCCAATCTTGGTCCAAGGACTCCATTAATGCTCCTGACTGTTGTCCCCTTGGTCCTTAACCTGTGGCTCTTCAGTGCTCCTCCATTTTTGTGCCTATCACTGTGTACCTAAAGCTTCTTGGATTTTAAAACTGAAAATGATGGTAACTGAGCATGTAAAGTAACTAAATGGATCAGAACTAGAGCTCTGATACCACTTATAATGAAGGAGACATGAGAGAGAGAAGAAGAAGAAAGAGAGAGAGAGTGGAGAAGAGAGAGAAAGACTATAGGAAGAGAGAGAAAGAGAGTGAGAGGAGAGAGAAAGACTAGAAAAAGAGAGAGAAAGACAAAAAGAGAGAGAAAGAAGTCATGAGAGCTTGGAGAGTCAGATGAAGATGAAAGGAGACTTGTATTAAAATCTGATAATAAAAAATCAAGTCCCTAACACCTTATATACTAGCCATGAGAGCTTGGAGAGGGAGATGAAGATGAAAGGAGACTTGTATTAAAATCTGATAATAAAAAATCAAGTCCCTAACACCTTATATGCTAGCCAGTGTAGCTATTATTTTTTCATTATTAAATCCCCCTCTCTTACATGATGTAATACATAATTGTGAAGTTGATGCAAAATGGAGTCTTCTTCTTTAAAATTTAATCTAAGTCTTTATACTTTCATCTTACTAGTTGTTCCTTTGTGCTAATATAGTGAATTCTGATGTAGCACAACACATACCACCATGAACTCACTAGTCTTGTCTATGTGGATCCATTACCACCCCCATGTTTCTTCATTCAAGGCCTTTTTAACTTGTATTTTTACATTGAATTTCCATCAAACATTAATCAAAATGGAAATGACTTGCCTCACTGGCAATCTAAATACATAGAGATTATTGTTGTTATGTCATGTCCCTGTAATGTGCCCGCCTATTGGCTATCCAAGCACGTTTTAGCAGTCCATCGAGAAACAAATCTAAGCATTGCCGTCCGAAACTCCCATGAAATGTTTTGGGTTTATCACATAGGGTTTCCCGAGTCCACATCGCAACGCAAAGTTTATAGCCGAACCCACTAGGATTGACTTGAAATATGGGTTCCTAGTTGTTAAGGTCTCCTGATAGCATTTTACCATTGGGTTTTGGACATGCCTCTTTATGTAGTGATACCCAATCTGAGGCAGACCCATGCCACACTTGGTTCAAGGAGAATGTAAAACGAGAGGGATGTGTTTCTCAACCTCTCTATCCATAGGGTATAGTCCCATTTCGGCCCCCTAAAACTGCATGAATCGGGCTCTAACTTAACAATACCTAAAAGTCAAACAACATAAACCTTGTGAGAAGCCTCCTAGTTCTCTAGGACCATCCTGCCATAGAACAGACCGTCGGGATTCTACCTACCACCCGCCTCCTTTGAAATCTTTAGCTTTCTAATTAGGTCCTATCACATTTATGTATGACATTCACAATCAACATCCTTAATTAGGCCTTTTAGGGAACATGATTTGTTTGCGTAATTTACAGCACTTACACGAAAACAAAACAAGCAGTCCTTTTGATAAAAAAGTTCCTTAACTTATCTTCAAGTTAATCTTTGTCTGATGCCCATACAGGAGAATTATGTATCCCTTTTACCCAACAGAAGTACCTGGTCCAAATCACGTGGCACCAAAATTTCCATCCTTTATCTAGAATATCTTCCCATGTCCTAGACATTGGGCTCATGGAATTCCGTTTCGGTCTAGGCAAGGGGTGTCCAAACCTCTACTGACCCCAAGTGACCTAAGAGTGAGACACAAATTTCGTGGTTGGCCTTTTAACCACTTGACCTTCAGCCCGTGAATTGAATAGTGTCCTCTTATGGGGTAATCCACAGTGGTGCAATCTTGGAGATGATCCACCCGTGCAAAATGTCCTTCCTTAATTAATCCAATTAAGAATCAATTATAATCAAGGCAATCAACCTAATATCATCTTCCAATGAAACATTCCTTTATTTTCCATGGCTACTTGTCATTACTAACCTTTGCCATGCTTTTACTATCAAACACAAGCACTTAGAATATTTATCTAAATCACAATGCAACAATCAATTGATTGTAAAAAGCATTTAGGGTGTTGTTCAATCAACCAACAAAATTAATTGTTTTTTTTCACAAACAATACAAGAATAGATGCGATAATAATTCCATCGCATATTCACTCTCCCCCTTGGGATCAAAGAGCGATTCTATGAAAATTTTACTTAATACTTGTATGAACAATTCTTAATGTCATTCTTTTTACGATTATGCTATTCATAACCCCTGATCGATTTCTCTATCAATGAATAAGCCATATGCAACTAAGTGCAATTAACTTCCCTTGATATGTGCACTTTGCAAACTCGATCTTTCAAATATGTGAGAAGAGGCCTATCCCTTCCCATGACCTATTCTTGTACATCATAGTATGGAGCCTAATGTATCTCATGTGAGAATCAAAGCAAGCATCTATCAATTTAGAAACACATTACTTATGATCAGAACCGTGGTTGGATTGGTAGTGATGCCCTCACTCGAGGCTTCATTGCTGGTTGTAGGATTGCCATCCACGCACGACATTCTTCACTTGGAGGCCATCATCCGCAAGTAGAATCAAGAGATTAAAAAGGCGAAATATATTTGAGATGGGAGAGCATAAGAAAAGATGGCTAAGTCAATGATCGAGATAGAGAAAATTGAGCTAACTCTCTCCCTTGCAGCTTCTCGGGGCAACTCCTCTCTCTCTCTCTCTCTCTCTCTCTCTCTCTCTCTCTCTCTCTCTCTCTCTCTCTCTCTCTCTCTCTCTCTCTCTCTCTCAAGCTCTCTCTCAAAATCTCTTGGAGGGGTATCCTTCTCTCTACCTCTCCCTCGTAGCCTGTCAAGGTCTCCTTATTCTCCCTTGCACCTCCCCATGCCTCATATTTATAATGAATTAGAGAAGAGGGGATGTGGTTGAGAACAAGAGTTCTTGGTGGAGGAACTCTTGGAAAACACCACAAGATATAGGCTTTGTACCGACATTAAAAGTGACGAAAATATTCATAAAGAAATTTTCCCCCGTTGTCACAAAAAGCATCGTTATTGGTGACACCATAGAACAGTCGGTATCTGCATTGTTATCAGTGTCGTTATTTGTGTCGGTATCAGCGTCGCATTTGTATCGCAAATTTATTGCACACGTCGCTATTAATGTTGCAAAATGCATCACAAAGCACGTTATCAGCGTCGTTATTTGTGTCGGTATCAGCGTCGCATTTCGACGCTGATAGCGACACAAATAACGACGCTAATAACGTGCTTTGTGATGCATTTTGCAACATTAATAGCAACGTGTGTAATAAATTTGCGATGCTAATAGCGACGGTTATAGGGGAAAAAATTTTGTGGCAGGGCAGTAAGTTTCCCTACCACATATAGCACTATATACTTTATTTGGGCCATACAAAATAGTTTTAGTAATGTATACAATGCTCGTGTAAATAAAGGCAAAGTGTACTTAAATCATAACAATGACACATGAAATAAATACATGATCACATAATGAAAGCGACGGGTACAATCATGGCAAGATACTACTACTACATAGAAAATTTCTACACAGATCACGTTACCAAAAAAGAAGGGTATGTGAGATCTAGGGATCCAAGGGTGAGCTATAGATCCTCGCCATCTGAAATCTCGTTCCACCACAAAGGAGCATCGAACGGACTCTGCAAAAAAAGAAACAACTACACATTAGTCCACCATACAATAATGCATTCTAATTAAACATAGTAACTATGGATAAGAAAGATGAGTGACTTATAGGTCCGCCACATCCATATAATCGGTCGATCAATGTAGTGAGACCGTGCCTCTCTGCATATCGAGTCTCAAGGCCGGTGTGATCACGATTTGTAATGGAGTGTTGCAAATAAAACAAAATACAACTATTAGAAATACAATTGTCAATACAAAGGATATTGCAAAAAAATAAGCAAGCAAAACAAAAGAAAAACTTACAAGGTCCTCTAGATATGTCTTGTGGATGCCACTTTCAAGATGATGGACCACTCCGGTCTCTCGTCGTGCCCTAACCGCCTCATGCTACTATCTCCAACGTCTTGGAGAATCTATAGCCTTCTCCCTGAGTCAGCGCCAGTTGTCCGTGTCTAGCCACTCAAGCTTTGAAGCCCCACTCTTGAGTGCCTTGTGTGCATCCGATCGTTTGTGTGACATATATGCATGCATGCACTCCATCATCTAGCCTATAGAAAACCTGTCTACTGTGGCTGGTACTGAAAACTCATCATGCAAGGATGCTACTATGTAGTCCTTGCTCCCCTCCAGTATGTTCTTCCAATGATCCAAGACGTTGTGCCGAAAAACTTGTTGGCACAACTCTCTCATGCGAGCCATTACCCTCCTCCCCTCATCATTCATGATGATGGCTCCTGACCTATCATCTACAAGGTAGGCATACCCCTCTGGAGTATGCCTAAGATGAATCCTCTCCCACTTGTGACCACACTCCTGGGTATATCCAAGAGACCCTTGTATATCTGGTGTACCTATCAGGGTAGTATCTATCGGAGTAGCATCCATAGGGGTGCCACCTGCGGACGGCTGAGTAAAAGCTGGAGTGACTAGAGTAGATGTCCCCACAGGTGTGACAAATCCTAGAGGTGATGCAACTCCAGCAAAATGACAAGACAGAGACACTCCGTCCATAGCTCCATAGCAACCACCTAAGCCATGCTCTCTCGAACCGCCACGAGAGCGAGGAGTAGCACCTATATCATGAGTTGACCATGGGCTCATTGCATCATCTGGATCTCTGCAGCATCCCCCTTAACCACTCCCTCCATTTGGCCCAAGTCTGGAGCATCAACCTCGACTACTTGAAACTGAAGCATTAGAGCACGCCAAAGTAGATCTAATAGAGTGGCCTGATGGTGTCAGAGACAGCTCCTGGTCTGCCATATCTTTGAATCTTGCCATCTGATCTAGAGACATATGCGTGAATATATCTGGTAGCTCCTCGTCGCTCATCCCGTGACTTATCATGATGATCTAAATATTCACAAAGGTCACCTGTACAGAGAAAAAATGATGTTAGTATAATCAATATAAATCATATAAAGCACGTAACATAAATCTTTAAAAAATGATCTTATTTAAAATGCATATCTTATGTACCCTTATAAGCGATTCATCAACGAATTGAGTAGGTGGATGCTCTAAGTATGAAGTACCCCCTATGGTCCCATGTCAATCTTCTGACATAACTCTGCATATACTAGAAGGTCGATAGACATGTTACCACAAAATGATGAGTCCACCTCGTTCTCAAATAATTCTTGGACTCTTGTATTTCCATCATTGTTACCCTTATACTGGCTCCTCTACATGCTACGAGCTTTCAGTGGCCTCCATCCCTTGCAATATCGACCTCTCTATTTGCATATTGTCCTTATCTATGCTCGAAACATCGCTTTGATTATATACTCTCGTACTTCGGGGAGCTGAAGGTATAACATACCACCATCGAGGTTGTCAAGGGTTTGGATAGAAAATTACATGTTCACAATCACGTACAAGAGAGATTTAACTATTGTGACATGTACCATGTTGTAATACAATTAAAAAACACATGAGTTCATGCACTTGTTCACAATGGGCCGACAACACAAACGTGTCGCACAAATCTATCCATTTTTTTTCGAAATCTATTTCGAGAAATCTAGATGGGCCTCATCAAACTGTTACTCCAGCTCCTTCAAGTACCACTTTTAACCACTTCACATCAAATAGGATCATGGAGAAGCTATGATAATCCACAATGACAATACTTTGCAAGTTTCCAAAATACTCTATCTCATCTATAACCGTATTTGGATCCGTTCGTCGGTTCTCTTGCTTCAACCTTGCCATGATACCACAATCTATTATGGAGCGCATTCTGTCAATATGCTCCACGTGGAAATGCCATCCACGCGACCACGCTGCACTAAATATTTTGTACTGTACATTGAAACACTCAATTAGTTGTCGCATATAAAATATAGATACAACAAATCCTAAACACATCGTCACCTTTGGGCTACATCTCCTCGAGAATTCTCACTCCTCGGTTGAGACCTCCACCCCTTTGCGAGACGTTGCGGTTAAAGCTCCATGCAACCATTGTGTTGGCATAAATCACAGTATCTCCTCCATGCCCTCACGATATCAAATCGGTCGATGGCATGTACTATGTGAAAATTCAGATCGCGCTTTCTCTCGATCTTCCCTAGCTTGCTGGTATCTAGCAAGCCGCGTCTCCATAGAGGCATGGTGCAACATACAAAAGCGATTCACTTTCTCCTCCATTGTAGTATCCATTCTTTTTTCTACCCCATTTCCAACCACCACATCTCCGGTCAGTCTATCATTGTCCTTCAGCAACCATAGCATATTGTTCTCTAAATCCACCGTTGGTAGCCATTGTGAAATATGCACTAGTGCCTTAGACATCAACCAACCTTCAACCATGCTACCTTCTGACCGAGCTTATTGTCGCACAATCCTTTTAGGGTTTTCATGAAGCGCTCCAAGAAGAACATCCATCGTGTATAGACAGGTCCAACAATCTCCACTTCATCTACAAGATGCACAAGAAGGTGGATTTGTATCGTGAGCATGCTGGTAGGTAGGATTTCCTTTAACAAAACATCTCTCTCCCTCTCTCTCTCTCTCTCTCTACCACTACCACTACCACTACCATTACAATAAACAAGAAAATAAGAAAAAACAACAACAACAACAACAATAACTACTACTACTACTACTACAATAAACAAGAAAATAAGAAAAAACAACTACTACTACCACTACTACAACAACAGCAACAAACAAGAAAACTAAACAACAATAAACAAGAAAAAAAGAAAACTACTACTACAACAACAACAAATAAGAAAACCATACTACTACTACTACTACTACGACAATAATAAACCACTACCACTATCACTACAATCACTATAAGGATATGGAGGTATAGCAACGGCCATTTTTGACACAAAATAGCGGCGTCGCTATTTGCATCACAAATGTGACGCTAATAATAGTGACACAAATAGCGACGGTGCTCAGACGAAAAAAACACGGGCCGAAACACGAGCGCGTTATTTTATGTGCATATACGAAAGAGAGAGCGAACATCTTACATTTGAGAGGGAGAGGGAGAGAAAGAGAGAAAGAGGGAGAATAAAAACTTCTCACCGCCACCGCCGACGTTCGTGAAGAAGAAGAGGAAGTGTATGGAGGGCGAAGAGGAGCTGGCGTCGCGAAGAGAAGCCGACAAATCTATCTTCGAGCCTTTATGGTGATTGCATTGTTCCTTCTTGCTTTGTTTTTGTGTTTTCTCTTTCTCTTTTACTTATTTTTGTTAAAAATCATGTGTATTAAAAGAGGAAGAGGAAATGAGAGAGAAAGAGAGGGAAAGGGAGAGGGAGGGAGAGAAAATGAGAGAGGGAGGGAGTGGGAGTGGGAGGGAGAGGAAAGAGAGGGAGAGGAAGAGAGGGAAACATTGAACATCATAGGAAAAGAGAAAAAGAGAGGGAGAGGAAGAGAGGGAGAGGGAGGGAGAGAAAGAGAGGGAAACATTAAACATAATAGGGAAAGAGAGAAAGAGAGGGAGAGGGAGGGAGAGGGAGAGAGAGAAAATGAGAGAGGGAGAGGAAGAGGAAGAGAGAAAAGGAAAGAAGGAACGAGAGAGAGAAGGAAAAAACATTAAACATAATAGGGAAAGGGAGAAAGAGAGGGAGAGGGAGAGGGAGTGGGAGTGGGAGTGGGAGGGAAATACCTGCCTACCAGCATGCTCACGATACAAATCTTGTAGATGAAGTGGAGATTACTGGACTCGTCCATACGTGATGGATGTTCTTCTTGGAGCACTTCATGAAAACCCTCAAAGGCTTTGTGCGACAACGAGCTCGGCCAGAAGGTAGCATGGCTGAAGATTGGTTGGTGTCTCAGGCACTAGTGCATATTTCACAATGGCTACCAACAGTGGATCCAGACAACATTATGCTATGGTCACTGAAGGACAATGATAGACTTACCGGAGATGTGGTGGTTGGAAATGGGGTAGAAAAAAGAATGGACGTTGTAATGGAGGAGAAAGTAAATCGCTTTTGTATGTTGCACCATGCCTCCATGGAGATGTGGCTCGCTAGGTACCAGCAAGTTAGGCAAGATCAAGAGGAAGCGCAATCTGAATTTTGACATAGTACGTGCCATCGATGGATTTGATATCCCAAGGGCATGGAGGAGATGCCACAGTTTATATCAACGTGATGGTTGCATGGAGCTTTGACCGCAGCGTCTCGCGAAGTGAGACAGACAAAACAATTGATGTATCTAGTAAGCCACCTACTTCTATGGCTAACTCTAAGGCTACACCTGTTGTTCTCACTATTAGGGAAGATGTATAAGATAAATTTGTTCAAGGTATGCAGGATCTTCAGCTGAATGTTGCAAATTTGGATGAGAAAGGAAAAGAGAAAAGGAAACGAGCAGCAGTCCCTAAACTAGGGAAAATTTGTATGTGGTGTAATAGGTTGCAACATGAAAGGAAAGGTTATGCTACTTATCAAGAGGCCTTGGTATGACAGCTCATCTTTTGGAAGAAAGATGGCAAGATCCATGCACAAGAAATGGGATAGCTTCTTTCTTTGAATTTTGGAAAGGGATGTATGCAATAGTTGTTGGAAGACTTAATTGTCTAGAATGCTTATGTGGCTACACATGTTGCTACGTTTGGTCTATGGTTAGATAGAATGCCTAGTCAAGTGACACTTGGTCTAAAGCAATATGGAACGTGCTTTGTGTGTAACTGAAAGAGAAAAGTTATTGATAATGAAATATCTCATGTAGAGCAAGACATTCGTGACATAACTAGCTGGGAATTGCCCATAGATGCATATTCAGTGTATGCATATTTAACAAAAGTGTAAAACACGGATGTGCTTGTGGAAGAGAAATGGAAGACAGATGAAAATAATGTAAAGACATCTAAGAGAGTGATAAGAAGAAGTGTGAATCAACCTGAAACTGCAAATTAACCACCTCTAGAGCATGCTATGAAAGAGGTTGGATAGGAGCAGAAACATGATAGCAAATAAGAGGGCAAAAAGTAGAGCTAGCAGCCACGATATAAGTCACAATTTGATATTGAGATAGCCACAAATCTCAAGAAGGTTCTTGAATAATGGATTTTATATAATCGAGTGAAACTCACCTTGGAAGAGGTGCTTAGTGTCACTAAATAAGAATTTCATGATGAAATCATTGATATAATTAAGAGGAAGCATCAATTTCTTGGAGATACCACTTGTGTATTACTGCAATTTGAAGAGAAAATTGGTTTGTTGGGCATTTGGTTGAATATGAGTATGGTGTAAGTACTGGTTCATTAATGGAGGATGTCGCTAATCAGTGGACATCATGTGGAAAAGAGAAGAAAGAACATGCATTGTCTTGTAGCACTATGCATGGTGGAGTAAGGCATATGCAACAATTTGGGGAAAAGACTCCAACATTTATTCCTCAGAGTGATTACATATAACATATCCACCTATTGGCTATCCCAGCATGTTTTAGCGGTCCATCGAGAAATCAATCTAAGTATCTTGACACTCCCATGGAATGTTCTGAGTTTTGTCACCTAGGGTTTTCCGAATTCGCCTCACTACGGAACGTTTGTAGCAAAACCCACTAGGATCAACCTAAAATCTGGGTTTCTAGGGGTCAAGGTCTCCTAACAGCATTTCTAATGTTGGGCTTTTTACATTCTACTTTACGCAAAGATACCCAATCCAAAGTAAATCCATACCGCACTTGGTTCAAAGAGAATGGAAAACAAGAAGGATGAACCACTCAACCTCTCTATCCGTAGGGCATAGTCCCACTGCGGTCCCCTAAACTAGCATGAATCGGGTTCTAACTTAACAATATCTAAAGGTCGAATGATAAAAAACCTTGTGAGAAGCCTCCTAATTCTCTGGGACCACCCTGCCATAGGACGAACCCATCAAGGGTTCCACCCATGTGCTTCCCTTAATAGGCGTTCTTTAGTTATCTAATTAGGTCATATCACATTATGTGTGACATTTAAAATCAACTTCCTTAACTAGGCCTTTTAGGAAACGGGGTTCATTTGTGTAATTTATGGCACAAACATGAAAACAAAGCAAGCAATCCTTCTGACAAACAACTTCCTTAACTTATCTTCAAGTTAATCGTTGTCTCCTTCTCATATTGGAGAAATTATATATTCCCTTCTATCCAAAAAAAAAGTACCTGATCCAAATCACATTTGTTAACCCCAACATGACGAGAGCGAAAGAAAGTGGAAAAGACGCAAGGCAAAGGCGAAAAGAAGGTAGCCCCACGGAAGGAAAAGAAGGAGAAAAGCCCAAAAGCGCAAGGACAACCGTTAAAGACCAAGGCAACCACAAAAAGGGAAATGCGCATAAAAAGCACACCCTAAAATCTTGTAAAAGAGTGCCGGGCTCTCACCCGTGCTATTTGTAAATATAGAAGGGGAAGAGAAAAGAACAATGGAAAACAGGGCCTAGGCTATGACCGGCCATGTAAAAAAGGGAAAAAGGGGATGACCGCCCAAAAGGGAAGTAGGGTTTTGTATATAAAGTTGAAAAGTGAATGAAGAGCTCATTCTTTGGTGTGGCAAAACTAGTCTTCATCTTCCTCTCTTCTTCTCCCCTTCTTGCTTGTGTGTGCTCTTGAGAGAGGGAGTGTGAGAGTGTGAGGGAGTGAGTGTGTGAGAGAGTGAGGAATCAAGAGGGTGAAGCTCTCCACCATCTCCTCTTCCCTTCTCCTCTTCTCTCTTCTTATCTTCTCTTGCACGCGCGGCTATGGAGGATGAGGCATGGAGATGGAGGAGGCTTGAGGATGCTTGAGCTAGCATCAAGAATCGTGGAGCAACCGAAGTGTGAGAGAGAGGAGGGTACTCGATCAAGCATCAAGGTAAGTTCACTGCATTTGTAGGTTGGACGGCGCGTCGGCTAGGTGAGAGATGGCCATGAGAGCTTGCTTGGAACGCTTGAAACAATAAGCGGTCCGTAGGTCTTGGCGGTTGAGCGAAAGCTCCCACATTTTGGTTCCGTTGCCGAGACCACGGATTCAAGCTCGAGCACTCACGCGCCCCATATCGAGCATCAAAGTAGAGCATTCACCCTAAAACGGAGCTTGAGATAGGTAGGAAGTCTGGTGTTTTTGATCTTCAGAACAGGTAAGTGGTTTGGAACAATCTGGTTATTAATGACTGGAAAACATGGAGAAATTAGTTCAGTGTTTTGTTTTCGATTCAGGATGTGTTTAGGATAGATTAGTAGTAGGAAATCACACACGAAAAGGCAGAGGGATGCTGCTGTGGAACAAGGGAAAAAATCACAGGAACAAAGGGAAAAAAATGGAGAAGATGCAAGGTAACGGCATAAGAAACACCAAGGAAGGAACCTGTAGTGTGTAGGGCAGAACTAGCAGAGTATAAAACTCTGGGAGGGCAAGAGGACCCCATTTCCAACCAACGGAGAGCGGAGGAGACAGAGAGTGAGAGAGTGAGCGAGCTGGGTAGATGTCCGATTGACTGGAGCTAGGAGGACATCGCATTCAGTGACTTCAGGTAATCGATCTCGTCTGCCCCACTCCAGCTCTATCGCGGGGTGACCGCACGACCAATAGGATAATACACCTAGTGAAAATCGAGCAAATCGGTGTGCGTGACCCATCGGACCGGCGGAATCGGATGGCCAACCCAGTGTCCGATTCCCAAAATCGGACACTTGGACAATCGTCCAATCGAAACAACCCGTTCAATCACTAGACTCGGACTAACTGGTCCGATCGGATATGCCACATGGCACTCGGACCGACCGGCCCCTTTTTGTTAAAATCGGACGCTCGGACCAACTTGTCCCACTCAACTACTCGGACCACTCCGATGCTCTGACTCGGACCCAGCCGGTTCGATCGGACGGAGTAATACACGTCACCAGTCCGTTCGACCCCTAGAATCGGACCCATCCATAATCGGACCAGAAGGAATCGGATCGACCGGTCCGATCGGACCTCCTAGAATCGGACCTCCTAGGATCAGACCTCCTAGGATCGGACCGATCCCTCGCACACTCGCCCGTCCGATTCTTGAGAATCAGACACATAGACCCTAAGACCCCCACTTCGCCCTAACATACTTGGTCCGATCCCCACAATCGGACCACTGGTAAATCGGACGTCTGACTCCCAGAGTCAAATCAAAACAAACCTGACCCATCCAGGGACACACTGGGGCACTGACCCATAAGGCGGCCAGGACTAGAGTAGCAAGCCTGTCAGGCCCAAAACGAGCAAGAGTGAGTAAGATGCAGGGGAAGCACTCACAGCACTCTGATTGAATTTCCGCACTTGAAGAGCAGTTAGGAAAGTCGAAAGCCTGTTTGAGCACGAGTGCACGAGGGATAACACACTTACGAGTGACCCTAAGTTGAGCACTGCATTCAAAAATTAAAAAAGAACTCACTCAGATAAATTGCCAAAAAACCCACCACTAGGAGAAAACCCAAGCGTGACAGACGCACAGAGCGTAGGGCAGGATCAAGCAAGGAGCAACAACGACAAGGATTTGACTGACAACCAGGCGCGAGAATTTTACCATGACAGAAGGAGGTTCAGATCATCGGTTTGCAGGGGAGCTAGATGTTAGCACATTTTCGAAAGCCATACAGCAAATGGTGAGCAGTTACGATGCGCACGCCCGGTATGAACACCATGGCAGGACAGCTGAGGCAATCATTGCAGACCTAGAGGAGGAGAGGAGGCTAGCCCACAAGGCATTGCAGGGCATAGCAGACTATAATAGGGACCAACAAGCCAGGAGCCTAAGGCAAAGCATGGAGCTGCATGAGGTGCAGCGAGTGTTGAATTTGGCTGGCCGAAACCGAACAGACCAGGAAAGAGTACTCGAGGAAGACCTGACGCTGGGCGAGCTCCTCATGAAACGGCTGCTTGATAACACCGCAGCGGAACAAAATGCTGCTGCGCTAGCAACCTCACTACTTGCAGGACTAGGGGCAACCCAGGGTTCAAAGAGCCAAGCCAAAATACCTATTGTTGCTAAGCAACTCGACAAGTACCAACCACCGGACGACCCGTACAGCTTTGTCGAGTAGTTCGAGCAGGTCTGCAAAGCCAATGGCCTCAACGACCAGACCCAACGTTCGCAAGCATTCGGACTTTGCTTAAGCGATAAGGGTAGGACGTGGTATACAAGTCTAGATGATATAGATTGAGCCAACTTCAATAACCTCAAGGACCTCTTCGTCAAGAGGTTTGCCGAACGCGGATACTCTGACAACCTGCTAGTGCGTCTGATGAACGTCAAGCAGAAGGAGAAGGAGGGCATCCGTGACTACGTGATCCACGTTAGAAGTCTCCTTAAGAGAATCCCCTTGGGGGCGAAAGACCGACTGACAAGGCAGTGTCAACCGTGTTCATCAGCGGGATTCGGGATGAAGAATTGTACAAAGCACTAGCGGGCAATTTGAGCTTGCAAAGGGACGTGGTGGCTAGGGTTTTTGAGGAGGCCATTAGGGTCGATGACCAGCTGAGGGAGCGGAGCTCCAGGAGCTCGAACCCGGAAGAAATCAACCCACGGAGTTTAGAACGAACACCAACCTCTAGCGAGCGATCCAACGTGTCATCCCACGATAAGGGGAAGGCCGCTGAGGCTGACCATGGCTTGGCCGAGGTCAAGACAGAACTGGCCAAAATACAAGACATGTTAAGGTGACCTACGCGTCCGCATGCCCAGTGCGTGTACTGCGGAGGAAACCACCTGCTAGCAGAATGTCAGGACCCTAGGTCAAGACCCTACACTAACTGCGGAAGGTTCGGCCATGATGCCGCACACTGCAGACTAGCACCTAACGACACGAAGCCAGCAGTCCCTAGGGTGGACATAAACCCTACCGATATCCCTAGGCCGCCTAATCCCTATGTGACCCACCCACCGAGCGATGCTCCTGTGCATTACGTAGAGGAGCCCAGTGACGAAGAAACCTACATATACCCGTATGTCTCGCATAACGACGAGGGCAATGCAATCCTCATGGATTACCGACCAGTACTGGTGATGGCACTAGGACGAGGACGGGGTAGAGGCCTGGGAGGGCAGCCACCGGATCCAGTCACTTGTTGGACATGTGGACATCCCGGTCATGTCTCCTCACAGTGCCCAGAAAGAGAGCAACAAAATAGGGACAAAGCCGACCAAAGGTGTGCAGAGTGCGGAATCACTCATCTTTTCATAGATTGCCCAAAACGGAAGCTGTCTTCTAGTACAGCTAATTTGCCGTCTGTCCCGCTGGGACTATTTGGTGTTGAAAACCCTGATGGGGAGGCCACACCTATCCCCCTACGAGTGATGACCCGAGCACAAACGAAGCAGGCCGGCGTCTCTCTGCCAGGACCTAGCAATCTCGACGCTACCTTTGTAGGAAAGAAAAGCCGTAGGCGAAAAAAGAAGAGGTCAGAGGCTAAGGTCGCACTAAAAACCGACAGCATTACGACCTTGCCCCATGGCAAGAAAGTTTTAGATGCAGAGGCAGAAACTTCAACCCCTAGAATTGCGCAACCGAAGAGCGCTAAGGTAGGGGAATACCCACACCCCATGCGGCAATTGGAAGCCATAGAAAAGGTAAAGGAATGGGTGAGGGAGGCTCAACAGCACCTCAAGGACATCGAGCCCATCACGGAGGATGAGATCGAGGACCTCTCTAGCATGAGTGCGCCGTCATCGCTACCCCACCCTAAGTCTACCAAGGCGGCTACGCCACAAGCAGTACCGACAAGGACAAGGCCAGGCCTAGACATAACAGAACCACAGGACAACCGTGGGCATTGGTCCGGACAGCCTGAACATAGGGCAGGATAGGTGTTTAGCGATCTCTTAACCACACTAGTGACCACCCCTATAACGGTTGCACTGGGAGAGCTGCTCAGGCAGCACTCTACCCTGTGGCAAGACCTCAAACGGTGGATCAAAAGACCACACGAGCAAGCCCCAGGAAATGCTCAAGACCAGGATGCGGAAACGCACTTGCCAAGTTTGACAGTACACTCAAGCCCTAAGTCCTTGCACATCAATGCCTTCTAGGAGGGCTCAGAAATGCATGCAGTCCTACCAGTCCTAGCCTTGGGGGATACAATGAGAAGGGGGATCGTGGACATAGGAGCAGGGGTCACTATGCTTAACTATGCAGTGCTACAGAAGTGGGGAAACCCGCCCGTCGAAACCGCCCAGTTTAACGTCACGCTAGCAAATGGCATGCGAGTGAGACCATTCGGGGTCTTGAAGAATTGGCCAGTGAAGATTGCAGGAATCCAGTTCTCTGTCGACTTCATCGTCATGAAGGGAGTGGACTATGATATCTTACTGGGTCGACCCTGGATGCGCAATGCCAGAGTTATCAAAGACTAGGGTAACAACCTGATCGTCTTGGGCAACCGAACTGACGCTGTGAGAATAGAGATGGACACTTGGAAGACCTCACCAGTCGACCTGGATACCATCTCCATTCTACTCAAAGGAACCAACCAGAACAAGGCACCCTGCGGGTCCTTGACGAAGTATATCCCTTGCCCAGAGGACGAGCGGGATTGGATGCACGTTCTTGCTACACTTGATTTTCCGTTCTCAGATCATGAAGCGTATGAGCAGGCTGTCAAAACAGTTGGCAAGCCAAGAGAAACACAGCCCACACCTATCTACACGATGGCAGCAAGCCTCCATGACGGACCTAAGCCTGTCGCCTTCCAAGTGCCAACCAATAGGAGAGAACTTCACGGAATACTGGGGCATCTAACGGACCGACTGGAGCGCAACGCAGCCGCCAACCTCAAGCCGCTCCAAGACCTCTTGGAACAACCCGAATGGAAGTGGACCAGAGTGTACGAACTAAATCTCAGATACAACTGGGCATTGGTCCTCGACCAACAAAATGAGGCAGAACAGGCCTTGGCGAACGATGAGCAATCCAGCGAGGCGGATTCCGACGACGAATACGAAGATTGCCAACCCTTCGATGAAGAAAGTGAGGGTGAGATGGACACGGTAGAATATGATACCGAAGGGCGAGAGATTGAGCAAATCCGAGCAGATGCAAAACCACAGCCAAGGCTGGCCCTTAGGATGGACCAAGGGGTCATGTGTGCGAAATGCGATCATGCTTGGTTGGAACAGATGGGGACTGTGGATTTTAAGCAGGCCTGCCTGACCCAACCAAAAGAGGCAGCCTTGCTTAGAACCGAGTTGCCCTCCGAACTGCGGCCGCTAGGGGAGACCACCTCCCCTAGTGAAAATGAGGAATTCGACTTTGGATCTGAAGTTACTTCGGAGGATGACCCAGAAATCCCTAGGCCACCCACGGTCAGACGCACCAAGGGAGATCTACCCATCCACCTGAGGCGCCGACGACTATGACAGAATAAAGCAGAGCACCCCAACGATGTGCGATCGGAAGAGCAACGGAAGCCGCGAGACCTCCCTAAGCACTTTTCGAAATTCAAAATAGGGGACAAGGTGGTGGTTCTGCTAAGTGCCAAACGTCAAGGGAAAATCCGCAAACCCATCGAAGGGCCAGCCAAGGTCAAGGAGATAAACCTAGCCCTGGAATGAGAAACACCCCGACCGGTGTTCATTGCCGAGGACCTGACCACGGTGGAAGAATCCAGCCTCATCACTCTTTTGCGGGAGTACCGGGATGTGTTTGCTTGGTCTCTAGACGAGCTACGAGGGGTAGATCTGAGTGTTGTGACTCACAACATACCCATGACGACGGATGTAATGCCGGTCAAGCAACGACCATACCCCATGAATCCCAAGCACGCCCATGCTGTCAAGGAGGAAATTGACAAGTTGATGCGAGCCGGGTTCATTTACGAAATTGAGCACATGGACTAGGTATCACCCATAGTCATTGTGATGAAGAAAAACGGCAAGATTCGAGTGTCCGCCAATTACAAGAAAGTAAACGCAGCGACAAAGAGAGACAACTACCCCTTACCGTACACCGAGCACATGCTTGAGAGGGTGGTAGGTAAGGAAGCCTACAGTTTCCTGGATGGCTTCTCGGGATACAATCAGGTGCAAGTGCACCCTGCAAATAGGCACAAGACCGCCTTCGCCACTGAGTGGGGAGTCTTTGCCTATGTAGTCATGCCATTTGGGCTAACCAATGCCCCCGCCACCTTTCAACGCCTCATGTGCACCATATTCAAGGACATGCTTCGCAAGGAGTTGGAGGTCTTCGTCGATGACCTATGTGTCCATTCGGCCTGGAACCAACATCTTGAAAAAATCCGCGCGGTCTTTGAACGGTGTCATTTATATCATCTCTCTCTCAACCCCCTGAAATGTCAGTTTTGGGTAAAGCACGGTTGCATCCTGGGACACGTGGTATCCAAGAACGGCATTGCCACGGACTTCTCAAAGGTCAAGGTTATCGTGGACCTCCCACCCCCAAGTAATTATAGGGGGGTTCAATGCTTCTTAGGTCACACAGGATACTACCGGCGGTTTGTACTAAACTACGCGCTGATCGCTAGGCCATTGTACAAGCTGCTAATTGCCTTCGAGTGGACCGAAGCCTGCCAATGAGCCTACGAGGAACTGAAAAAAGCCCTAACAACAACACCTATCCTATGACCCCCAAATTGGACTATGTCGTTCCACGTACACATCGACGCCTCTAAGTTCACCATGGGGGTGGTGCTGTGCCAACCTGGTGAGCATAACTTAGATTACCCAGTGAGTTTTGCAAGTAGGCAGCTCACTGAAACAGAGATGAACTATTCAACAACAGAAAGGGAGGTATTAGCCATGGTGTTCGCCGTGAAGAAGTTCCGGCATTACAAACTACACCTTGTGGAAGTTCAAAATTACAACTATCCTTGATTCTTATGAGCTTCTGGAGACTGTGCTGGGGTCTGACACAGAACCACAGCCTACCCCCGACCCATCAAATTCCTCCAAATTCAGATCTTCTACGAGCTTGGAAACGAAGGAATGCAGATGCATTGTGTGCCTTAGTTACAAGCTGTTCTAACAGTGTTTTGACTTTGATTCAGCATACAACCAAAGCATCAGAGGCTTGGAATGTGCTAAGGAGTGAGTATGAAACACGAAACCAAACAAGGATTCAAAACTTGGAGAATCAACTAGCAGCGGAGAAGTTTGCTGAAGGAGAGACAGTTGAAGCATTCATCACTCGGATTAAGAATCTGCACGACCAGATGGCTGCCGCTAGGATACAAAAGACTAGCGAAGAGCTAGCTCGGAGGTGTCTTCGGATTTGTCCACAAAAGTTTGATGGACTAGTAACTGCCCTTAATACTCAGGTGAGACCTCAAGCTTTGACTTTTGAGGAGTTTTGTGCATTATTAATGGAGGAGGAATTGAGGTTGAAAGCTCGAGAAGGAAGCAACAATGGAGATGCTGCATTCTCTGCCAATGCAAAAGGCAAAGGTGTCTCCTCCACCAAAAATGATGGTGACAAAAAGAAGAAGGGCAGCAAGAAGAAGTTTCAAGGAGAGTGCTTCTACTGCAAGAAGAAAGGACATGCAATTGCAGATTGTCGTGTCAAGAAGGCAGATGAAAAGAATGGTACCCTTAAAAGTAAAGGGAAAGAGACAGCCAATACAGCTGAAGCAAAGTTGGAATTATTCATGGCGACCATTGAGGAAGTGTGCTCCTCGGTGCAAGAAGAATCTACCAGTGACTCATGGGTGTTGGATAGTGGGGCCTCCCGTCACATGACCAACAAGAAAGGTCTATACAGTTCTATGCAGCCTCTACAAGAATCCATCACTATGACGGTTGGAAATGATGCTAAATGCCCTGCTGCGGGCACAGGTACTATTTCTTTTGTTGCTCCAAATGGTGAAGTCAAAAAGCTTTCAAATGTGTTGTATGTTCCCGAAATCAGGAGAAATCTCTTATCAGTTGCTGCCATAACTGATCTTGGTCATGAAGTGAGGTTCAAGAAGACAGGTGCAGAAATTATTGATAGTGCTAGCACAATTGTTGGCAAAGGAGAAAGAAGGAACAACCTGTATGAGCTAAGTGCTCTTACAGCCACCGCTGGAGTGGGCACAAGTAAGCTTTGGCATGAAAGGTTTGGACACATTGGATTTGCAGTATTAAAGGAGATGCAAAAGCAAGGTATGGTTGCTCACCTACCTACAATAACTGAATTGAAGGAACCATGTGAAGCTTGTATGATGGGCAAGCAACAGAGAAAGGCATTTCCACAAGAAAGCAAGAATAGAGCACAGGCTCCTCTAGAGTTGGTGCATGCTGACTTGTGTGGTAAGATGCCTACATGGGCCTTGGGGGGATCTTCTTATTTTATGTTGATTGTCGATGACTACAGTAGGAAGATGTGGGTGTACTTCCTTCATGATAAGGCTCAAGATTTTGGTAAGTTTAAAGAATGGCTAATACTTGTTGAGAATGAAACAGGGAAAAGTGTGAAGAAATTTAGAACAGATGGTGGTGGTGAGTTCCTCAAAGGAGTTTGAAGGCTTTTGCAAGAGCAAAGGGATCAAGCGTCAATTGACGACACCTCACACACCTCAGCAGAATGGTGTTGTGGAACACAGGAATCGTACCATTGTGGAGATGGCAAGATGCATGCTAAAGGGCAAGGGATTGTCTAACTATTTTTGGGCTGAAGCTGTTAATACTGCAGTCTACATTCTAAATCGGAGCTACACAAAGGCTCTCAAGGGAAAAACACCTCATGAGGCTTACACTGGTAAGAAACCATCTGTTTCACATTTCAAAATTTTTGGATGTGAATGTTATGCACATGTTCCAGATGAGAAGAGAAACAAGTTACAACCAAAAAGCAGAAAATGTATCTTCTTGGGTTATAGTGATGAGCAGAAGGCTTACAAGTTATATGACCAAGAGTCAAAGAAGATCATCGCGAGTCGTGATGTGGTGTTCAAGGAGGAGCCGCATACAGTGGAGGAGGAGAAGGCAAGTTCTTCCATTTTATCATCAAGCAAAGAAGTAGTCCATTATGAACTTGTCCCGAGAGCTATCCCTATCCTTAAGGAGGAGGAAGCATCATCTTCAGATGATGAGGAAAAAGTTCACCAACCTGACATCACCCCACTGGAAAAGCCATTGCCGCGCTGGGTGAAGCAGCTCTATGACCACAATAATCCTATGCCTGCATCTGTTGAGGAGAAGGCAGATGGACCAAGGAGGTCTCAGAGAATAGAGGAGCAAAGGAGGGCTTCTGCTCACATAGTCAATATGGCCTTGATGGTTGAGATTATGAGAGAAGTAAAGGAGCCAACTGACTTAGAAGAAGCACTTGCAGATCCATCATGAAAGGATGCTATGCAGGCGGAGTATGAGAGCATAATGAAGAATGACACTTGGGAGCTAGTGGATCGACCAGCAAAGCGGAAGGTTATTGGCACCAAGTGGATCTGGAAGGTAAAGTACAAGGCTGATGGTACCTTAGAAAAGTATAAAGCTAGACTGGTTGCCCAAGGATTTTCACAAGTTGAAGGGTTTGATTTTCAAGAGTCATTTGTCCCAACTGCCAAAATGACCACTATTCGCACAGTACTTGCAATGGCTGCCCACAAGAAATGGCCAGTGTACCAAATGGATGTTAAGTCAGCGTTCTTAAATGGTGACCTCAAGGAGGAGGTGTACGTGGCTCAGCCACTAGGGTTTGAGGCCCCCCATTCTGAGAACAAAGTGTGTAAAATGAAGAAGGCATTGTATGGGCTTAAACAAGCCCCCAGAGCATGGTACCAGCGGATAGATAGGTTCTTTTTAAACCTAAACTTCAAAAGATGTGCCTCAGATGCTAACTTGTATGTTTACAGGGATGGTAAAAAGCCTGTAGTGATTGTCCTATATGTGGACGACCTTCTTATTATAGGTGACTATGAAGATATGATCAACCAAACTCGAAAGGCTTTGAGCTCTGAGTTTGAAATGACAGACTTAGGCTTGCTACACTATTGTTTGAGGATTGAAGTCTGGAAAGAGCCAGGAAAGATCTTCATCTCTCAGAAGAAGTATGCATGGGAGATCTTGAAGGCATTTGGCATGATCGAGTGCAAGGAGATAGCTACACCTATGGAGGTGAATGCAAAGTATCTGTCGAGGATACATCAGCATTAGCAGACATTGGGAGGTATAGGAGGTTGGTCGGCAGTCTGATCTACTTGTGTAACACCAGACCAGATTTCAGTTTTGCTGTTGGTGTTTTGAGCAGGTTCTCAAACAAACCTCATGAGAGTCATTGGAAGGCTGGGATGCGGGTGCTCAGATACTTGAAGAAAACTCTTGACTATGGTATCACATACAGTTTCAGAACTTCTCTTATGGGAAACTGTGATTCAGATTGGGCAGGAGACATTGATTCCAGGAAGTCAGTTTCTGGTTATTGTTTCTCTTTGGGTTTAGGAATTTTCTCTTGGATTAGTAAGAAGCAACCAACAATGGCATTGTCTTCTACCGAAGCAGAGTACAAGGCAGCTTGTTTTGTTGCATGTGAGGCCGTATGGTTGAGAAGGATTCTATGGCATATGGGAGTGCAGGATGAAGAACCAACTGTGCTGAGATGTGACAATCAAAGTTGCATCGCCATTGCCAAAAATCCAGTGTTTCATGCACGCACCAAACATATAGAGATCCAGTATCACTATGTGCGTGATTTGATGGAGGATGGGATCGTGGAACTGGTCTACTGTCCAACAGAGGAGAATGAAGTAGACATCTTCACCAAAGCACTTACGAAGGATCTGCTTCAAGTTCATCTTCAGAGACTCGGCATTGGGCCGAGGAGATAGTTCACCTATGGGTGGACATTGAGGGGGGGTGTTAGATATGATCAATGCCCCACCCTCATTAGGTGCTACCAATGATCCATGGTGCTCAAAGTTGTAAGGCCCCCATTATGAGGAGAAGCCAAATGTGAGCCCGGACATTGGTTGAGTCCTAACTTGTATATCAGATGAGGTCTATGTGACCGGATGGCAAAAAGGTGACTGTTGTGGGTCTAATCTTTGGGTTAGACAGAGTGGTTAAGCTGGTAGCAACTCGAGGCGCATTGCATCGAGTTGCAGTGTAAGGGAGTTAAAAGGGGCCCCTATTGTGGGGTCGGGGGGGCCCTATTGTGGGGCCCCTATTGTGGGGAATATTCCCTGGCCGACTAGTGGAGGCTCATATGGTAGGTCGGTCAGCACGCCGACCTAACGACCTTCACGGGCTATAAAAGCTAAACCTCTTCGTAGCCATCTCTCACTCATCTTTCACCCAGTCAGAGTTGTTGTCCCAGCTAGCCTTAAGCTCTTCACCTATCGTCTGTCTAGATCACCATCTAAGCTTCACGCAGTGGAAGCGCACGGGTGGACAGAGCCATCTTTGTATCAGTTGTTTGGAGTTAAAGAATTTACTGATTCTCCTCTTATCTGTTGTGAACTCTCTATCTCTTTCTCAGATTCTGTTCGCTGCGCCGTGTAATATTTTACAAAAACAACACTACATGGCTGACCATCTGTCCCGAGTACCCACAGGAGAAGCTGCTGGACAAGGCATAGTGGACGAATTACCAGACAGCCACTTATTCCGCATATTCGGTGAAAAATACCTATTCAGGGCCGACCTGACACCATATTGGGCAGACGACATAGTCCAAGTACTCGAGCATGGGCTGCCCGAACGACCAATGGAACGGGCACGGCTTAGGCGATTAATCCTAAAAATCCAGCCCTGTCAGTTGATTGCAGGCCAGCTCTATAGGCTGGGGCAAGACGGTCTGCTACGTAGATGTGTATATGAGCATGAGATGCACGATGTGCTCTCAAAGGCGCACAGCGGCATTGTAGGAGGACACTTTAGCGGGGACACGACAGCATGGAAGGTGCTGCAGCCCTAGCTATGGTGGCCCACGCTCTTCCGGGATGCCTCACAATTTGTCAAACACTGCGATGAGTGCCAATGGACAAGGGTCCCGGTCCGTAAAGATCAGATGGAGTTAACCCCGGTCATCACTCGCCAACCTTTCGAAAAGTGGGGCATTGACTTCATAGGACCCATCAGCCCTGCGGCACAATATTCACAGGCTAGATACATAGTGGTAGCCACGGACTACCTCACCAAATGGGCGGAGGCAAGGGCCACACGGAAAAATGACGCTAGGACAACTGCCAAGTTTTTATGGGAACAAGTAATCTCGCGTTTTGGGTGCCCCATCGAATTAGTCAGCGACCAGGGAATGCATTTCATCAAGGAAGTGATAGCCCATCTCCTATCCACTTTCCTCATCATCCATCGCAAATCCTCACCATACTACCCTCAGGCTAACGGCCAGGCTGAGTCAACCAACAAAATTCTCATCACTGTCCTGACCAAAGTCGTCTTAGCCTCACGAAGTGACTGGGATAACAAGTTGATGGCAGCTCTGTGGGCCTACCGAACAGCTTATAAGACAACCGTCGAACAAACGCCTTTCAAGCTAACCTATGGGACCGAAGCTATTCTTCCATTAGAATTCTTTGTCCCTAGCCTGCGGATAGCACTACAAGAACGATGGGAGGGGAGGGAGGCATGGATGCAATGCTTAGTTGAGCTAGAACGCCTATCAGAGGTACGTCAACTAGCCACCCATGCGCTTATTTGTGAGAAAGCTAGACGCAAAACCTGGTTTGACAAGCACGTCAAGCAACGAGAGTTTGAGCCGGGTGACCTAATGCTCCTCTATTCAGTTAAAGGACACAAATAGAAGATGAAATTCAGAGGTCTTGGGCCCTTTAAGGTTCGCACAATCAGCCGAACTGGTAATGTCGAGCTTGAAACACTGGATGGAGAGGGAATGGGCTTCTTTAATGGCAGTCGAATCAAAAAATACTATCCGCCCACGCACCCACTGCATGAGCAACCAATGGTGGAAACGCACGTTAAAATACGAGTGGCCACACTTACAAAAATCGGCGAAAATGAGGACGAGCGTGTAGAACCCACCTACCTCCGCATCACGGTCACGGCCAAGCAAACGTGCTCCTTCAACGCCCTGATCGACGAGGGGGCGGATTTTAACATCTTGACCCATGAGTATTGGACCCAACTTGGCGCACCAACACTTCATCCCACAACAGCCACATTGAAGCCATATGGGGCCCAATCCTACCCGCTCCTCGGCACATGCAGGGTTGCCGTTTCTATCGAGACTGAAACTATTCCCATGCTATTCTACGTCCTACCCGATGCCAGGGAGGCAGGCATAGAGTCATTGCTCGGGCGAACTTTTAAAAAGTAGACCCGTTGCAATGTTGATTATGAGTCACAACACATCCACCTAACAATCGGGAATGTGGCTATTGTCACGACTTCCAACCAGTGCCTCGTAACCCCAGCATTGCTCAACGGACCACCATTAGAAATAGCCGCACACAGGACTAAGAAGGAGGGCAGTGCATATTTACTACACCCAAATCCCCATGCACCGCAACCCGCCAAACCTAAGGCAAAACCCCAACAGACTCGCTTGCACTGGGTGCCGAAGGAGCCTCAGGATCAGCCTAGAACTAGATGCGCGGGTCCGTGAAACACATACAAACCTAAACCTAGAAGACCAAAACGCCATCATCACAAGTGCCGCGTGGTTAAGAAAATATGGGTCCCTAAAATCCTACTGCGTGCACAAGGCTACTATGAAGGGAATGCCTTGCTGTGAGTCCCCAAGGTCCCAACTGACACGAGCCCTGCTCCTACGTCAATCACAAGACCTTGTCCTCTGACACTTCAAGACCACGAACCGCAGAATCCACCCCAGTCATCTGACTCCTTTGCGAGTCATCCCACAGGCGTCATAAACGCCCAACGGCCCAAGCACTGGCCACTACTGCCGGCAGTATCACCCAACCACCCTAGCCCGCAACCCAGCAGCCCTGCCGACCGCCCTAGCATGGTCCCTAAGATCAACCCTGACCCATCCATCCGACCGTTGGCCGAGCTGCTGACCCAAACAAGCCCCCAGAGCAGCAGCTCTATGCCGACAGAACCTCTAGCCCCAGCAAACCTCAACCACCCGCCAGCCTTAAGCCTTCCTATGAACGGAAGTCATTCCTAATTCTGGCCGCAGAACTCGCCGAGGACACGGGGGATGACGTTGTGGACTGCATCAAACAACTCGACGCCACCTTTGTGGCACTGGCCCTTAGCTATGACCGCCTAGACTTGGGACTGTTAGCGAAACCCCTTGCAATGGACGTGCGCACCATGCCTTGCTCTTGGGAGACTTTTGAATTCGCCTTCGCACAAGCTTCACGCTCTGTCGCTGAGCTACTCGCTCACGAGGTCTCCAAAGAGCAAGCCATTAAGCAACGCCTCATCCCATCATTTGACCCGTGCACAACGTCCGGCCTCACTAGCCAAGAAATAGGAAGGTTGTCCCACCTCGCGGACACTGAATCTCCCTTCTTGAAGCAGTGGTACACTCTTCGATTAAAATGGGCAATGGAAGGATGCCACATAATGACCAACGCCGAACAATGCCGAGCCATCAAGACAGCGGAGTATGATCCCACATACGTCGCACCCACCTCGTATCGAGTGTTAACCACTCTTTAAGGTTGACGATCATATCTTAGGACACCCCTATCTCGATCGCATCCTAACAGAAGAAGAGCTCCACATCGCAAGTCGGATCAACTCCGGAGATTTCCTCACCGATGTCCTCACATACATCACCCACGTAGGCATCCAACCCTGTGACCTGGACCACTCTGCACACCTTGAATATAACCCCAACTTCTACGATTGGCTCCTCCACAAAACAACCTGAACGCCTTGGACCCACACCCCAATCCTAGGACGGATTTTTCTTTTCCACAAGGGGGATGGGGCAGTAAATCGGTAAATCTAAAAAGCAAACCAAGCATGAAAGTTAAAACTAAAAAGTGAACCACGCATGAAAAAGCTTCAAATTAAAATGCCATGCAGAAACAGGTGATAGAAGTTTAAAAGGAAAAAATCATGATTATAAATGATAAAATCTGCTATGGTTGTCCTACGAATTGGTTGCCAAAAATACTAAGGAGTGAATTGACTGAATGTATAGGTAGTGACCATGGCAGGCCAAGACAAAGCTGGCAAACTCCCTCTCTTGGAGGAGGAACAGGTGCGGTACGGCCTCACAGTGGAAACCAGAGCATTCAATCAGCTGAAGTTCCGCCACATATTCAACTTGGAAGATGTGGTTATTGAGGAACCAGCGGTGCGACGGATCATGGAGCAATGCCACTTACAATGGTATCTGGAAGCAGTGGGCCAGAGAATGGACTATGCCCTGTGCGCAGAGTTCCTACGCACCTTCAACAAAAACAGAGGCACCATCACAGTACGAGATGCGGGAGCCACCAAACAGGTGCAGGTTGAACTGACCCCTGAACTGGTAGAAAGAGCTCTGGAGCTTCCGAACAAGGTGGAGAAGAAGCCGAAAAGGGACGTCTATGCCATGTTGGGAATGGACAAAGTGAAAGTCCACACCAACGACGGAGTCAACTTGGCAAACATCCTTGATCCAAAGATCCAACTGCAGGCAAAAATGATGCATACCCTATTTTCGAGTCAACGGTACAATAGCATCATGTCCAGGATAAATGTGCCTTTACTCGAAAGCATCGCGGCTCAGGCATTGGATGAGACGAACCTCAACGGCTTCGTGAGAAGGACGATTGAGGCCTCAGCAAAGGCCCTGGCAACAGGAGGAAGGGCCATAGCAGGAGAGTCCCCCTCGCCTCGATCAACCCGCAAGGCCTCATCCTCCAAGGCCTCCACCGTAGGTTTTGGAGGTGTCCTCATTGCGATCCTCCATGAGGCAATAGGGCAGGGACGTGCGGAAGAGGACAAACAGGGAGGCGGCGGAAAAGGAGGCGAATCGCCGTCGCAGTCCCAACCCCGGTCGGAGGAACAGTCGGATGAAACAGAGACGGACACCGACAAGGAGGAAGAACGCTAGGCTGCACCAGAAAGGAAAGCAGAGCAACGAACCAAAGCCTTGCACGGAAAGAGAGAGGAGGAGCGAAGGAGAAAAGAGCAGGAGGAGCTCGAATGGGCCTGAAGAGAGTCGGTAAGAGAAGAAGAGGAAAGAAGAAAAAGAGCTGAGGAAGAGCTGAGGAGGAGAGAAGAAGAAGAATTGGAGCTGGCAACGCGTCGCTCCATCGAGGAACTGCGTAGGAAAGACATAGAGGGAGCAGGCAGGGCATACCAATCCGAATCTGAAGCACCCGGCCCCAGCACTGGTGCGCCGGAACCTGTGCCGCCGCCTCCTATAGAAGGGAAGGGAAAAGACCCAGTCAGACCCGTCTCCCCTCTCCTCGCACCAACCACGCAAGCCACTCCCCTCAAGGTGACGCCCCCTGACACAGCCGCCCTGATGCACACCATAAAGGTAGATCAAAGCAATGTAGTCACCTAGCTACAATTCTTAGTGGAAAGAGAGTTGGCAAGGGAAGCGACCGGGGCCACCCCAGTCTCAGGGGCCAAAAGGGCAGCGACGACCGAGCTCGAGCCAGGGCCAGAGGAGAAAAGACAAAAAGTGGAGGAGATTGCCACCACTACGATCATGCCCCACTCCCCACCCCCAACAAGCCACTATGATGACTATGTAAAGGAGCTGCTTGCACAGTTGCAAACAGCCAGGCAGGAAAGGAGGGTGGCGGTGGAAGAGCTGGCAGCGGAGCGTGAATCGCAAGCTGCCCTCCAACTGGACAGAGTAAGACAAATAACAGAATATCAAAAAGAAATTGCTGTGCTTAAGGAGGAGGCCAGCACCAAGGAGGTGGAGGAGATGAAAACCCTGAAGGAGCGCGACGCTACCTAGGAAGGACGAAGGAAAATCCTAATGGAGCGTCTCACCAGGGAGAGGGAGACAAATGCCCACCTTCAGCGTAGAAATGACCATCTATCTGCAACCAACTTGGAGGCGCAGAGCCAGCTCGAAAAAATTAGACAAGACGTTGCAGAGCTGGATCAATTGAGGGTAGAACAGGTGCGCAGGTTACAGGCGACGCGGGACCAACTCAACGAGTAGATTGCAGAGCAGCACCGAGTGCAGTCCCGCTTGCACCAGGAGCTCCAAGCCAAACAACAACAGCTTATGGCAATGACCCTCCGACAGGGGGAAAGCTTGGAAGACATGGAGAAGCGGGCAAAGGAATGGGCAAATCATAACGAGCAGAGAGTGCGGGACCTAGCACGCCGACTGGCCAAGGCGGAGGGCGACAAAGTGATGGCTGAAAACCAGGCAGAGGCAGCCCAACTTGCTATGATGGCTCAGCAGCGCACTTTCATCAACATGCTACTCCACACCACCCACTCAGAAATAGAAGAGGCCAATGATCAGTTGCAGAGAAAGCTAACCATTGCGCACAAGGCCCTTACGGCAGGCCTGCACGTACCACTGCAACTAGGAGGCCCTCCGCAGAGCCTGGAGGAACAAAGGAAATGTTTGGCACAAGCAAGACTGACAACACAGGAGATGGATGACCTGGGGTTCACTGAGGATAAAACACAGGAGGAGAAGCAAGCGGAAGGGGGTGAGCCCGAGCTTGAACTAGGGCCTCAAGATGAGGAATATGCCCCGCCACCCCCTCAACTCCAACAAACCGAAGTGCCACACCATGACGCACCCGCCGAACGAAGAGCGGCCCACAGCACCCAAAGGAAGGAACTGGTGGAGAAGGCAAGAAGAAAACTCAAGGCCAGACCCGCCCTGAAATAGCCTGCCCCTTTCCAACTGCGCACCCAAGACTCCCTCGCTGAGTACCGCGCTGAGATGATTATCTGGGAGCAGCAGGAGTATAGCCGAGACCCCTTCGACCTACGCTTCGAGTTTCCCACTGCCCTGAATAGGGTGCTGCCCATTCAGTTGGTGGAGGATGTCATCGCCATGGGGGCCCGGCTCAAGGCTAGACGGTTAGAAGAGCGTGAGGCCCACCCAACTGCTTGGGGGACCGAGGACCGCAAATTTTGGCAAGACAAAGTCCTCCACGTACCTCGCACTGTGGAAGGCTATAGTTCCCAACCCACCTGAAGGCAGCGCATTTTTTACGTCAACCTCGAGGCGTGGATGGCATTTTGCAACACCCTCCCTTCGGAAAGGAACGACCCCACCTTTATGCCTTTTCTTCGAAGGGTAGGAGTGGATTTTAACCCGTCCATCCACGGCAGGTTTGACTTTCCCGTTATTTATAATGCCAACACCACTTCCCATAGGAACGCTCTTCTCTTCACCCTGCCCAACTTGTACAGCTCCATAAATAAATTCCTTACTGAATTCTCTTCTTGCCCTGACCCAGCCTTCATCACCACCTATAACTACCTTAGATTAATTAGAATCCTAGTACACCAGGAACCTGCACCCCAAGAGCGCCACCTTCCGCCCCTTTATTTTGATCCCAATGCCATAGACAGCACCACCATGACTCGTCTCATGATGCGTGCTGCCCTTTTGCCATCCTTCTGCGGTGCACTATTGGAAGACATGAATGGCAGCAAGTTCACACAGTGCAACCACCCCTTTCTCTCCACCACCACCCTTAAAACCCGCCTCCACACTAAAGGCTACCTCCTAAGCCGAAAGTTCCTCAACAAGGCCCCCTGGCCTCCGCCCACCCTTCCCCACCATTCGGATGATGAGGGGTAGAACTCCCGTTATCCCTTGTGCTGCTGCCCCCATGTAACCATGGCAAAAAAAAAAAAAAGCAAGCCAGTCCTGAACACAGTCAAAGGTGTACTTCATCTTCCCATTACCACCCTTCTGCTCCACACGGCCCCGCCGCCCAATCTCCTAACTACGTAATATTTAAATATGCACACGCACGGCACTCATATAATACCTACACAGAACTAATTCACTGTTTGGGTCCTCAAGTGCAGGACAACACTCTCAGCTTGCTTAGAGTTCGACCTATCTCCCAAACTAAGTCTTGTGCACAATACAGAGACTAGCACCACCCCTAGGGAGAGACCACCTGACAGGTTTTCAATTGCAGGTGTCGACAACCACAACCCAAGTGGCATTCATTCTTCATCAACCTCCCATGCTAATTGCCCACCCAGCATCCAGCAAGCCAGTAAAATCATGCAACGCGGCATCCCCAACCAACCCCCGCATACCCAGTCACCAGGGCAAACCCCAAGCCCCTGTCCCCCCGAAGTCTTCAGTGCCTACCACCACTTGCTCCCTGCGCCAGTAAGTGCCATGGGACTGGCACTTGTCTAGGAGGGGGGCAATGTTAACCCCAACACGACGAGAGCGAAAGAAAGTGGAAAAGACGCAGGGCAAAGGCGGAAAGAAGGTAGCCCGACGGAAGGAAAAGAAGGAGAAAAGCCCAAAAGCGCAAGGACAACCGTTAAAGACCAAGGCAACCACAAAAAGGGAAAGGCGCATAAAAAGTGCACCCTAAAATCTTGTAAAAGAGTGCCGAGCTCTCACCCGTGCTATTTGTAAATATAGAAGGGGAAGAGAAAAGAACAATGGAAAACAGGGCCTGGGCTATGACCGGCCATGTAAAAAAGGGAAAAAGGGGATGACCGCCCAAAAGGGAAGTAGGGTTTTGTATATAAAGTTGAAAAGTGAATGAAGAGCTCATTCTTTGGTGTGGCAAAACTAGTCTTCATCTTCCTCTCTTCTTCTCCCCTTCTTGCTTGTGTGTGCTCTTGAGAGAGGGAGTGTGAGAGTATGAGGGAGTGAGTGTGTGAGAGAGTGAGGAATCAAGAGGGTGAAGCTCTCCACCATCTCCTCTTCCCTTCTCCTCTTCTCTCTTCTTATCTTCTCTTGCGTGTGCGGCTATGGAGGATGAGGCTTGGAGATGGAGGAGGCTTGAGGATGCTTGAGCTAGCATCAAGAATCGTGGAGCTACCGAAGTGAGAGAGAGAGGAGGGTACTCGATCAAGCATCAAGGTAAGTTCACTGCATTCGTAGGTTGGACGGCGCGTCGGCTAGGTGAGAGATGGCCATGAGAGCTCGCGTGGAACGCTTGAAACAATAAGCGGTCCATAGGTCTTGGCGGTTGAGAGAAAGCTCCCACAACATTGCACCATAATTTCCATCCATTATCTAGAATAGGATCTTCCAACGCATCCAGATGCTGGGCTCACGATAGTCTGCAACTCCGTTCCGGACTAGGCAAGGGGTATCCAGAGCTTCACTGACCCCAATCAACCTAGGAGTGAGACACAACTTTTGTGGTTGGCCTTTTCACCC
This sequence comes from Lygodium microphyllum, assembly GCF_053477565.2. Taxonomy (NCBI): domain Eukaryota; kingdom Viridiplantae; phylum Streptophyta; class Polypodiopsida; order Schizaeales; family Lygodiaceae; genus Lygodium; species Lygodium microphyllum. Next base: position 37,020,163 of record NC_141137.1, on the reverse strand, counting down.
CTCGACCTTTGGCCTGTGAATCGAGCAGTGCCTTCTCAGGTTGAAATGTGGCGTGACCTTGGAGATGATACCCGCACAAAATATCCTTCCTTAATTAATCCCATTAAGAGTCAAGCATAATCAAGGCAATCAATCTAATATCATCTTCTAAGAAAACATTCCTTTATTTTCCCATGGCAACTTGTCATTATAGTCCCCTGCCATGAATTTTCCATCAAACACAAGCACTTGGAATAATCATCCAAATCACATCCCAACAATCAATTTAATGCAAAAGCATTTAGGAGTTGTTTGATCAATTAACAAAAACAATGGTATCCTTTTCCAAACATTGCAAGAAAATTCGCGATAACCTTTCCATCGCGTATTCACTCTCCCCCTTGGGATCAAGAGCATTTTTACGTAAAATTTACTTAGCACACCCTTCTTTCAGCTAAGGCATATGTTAAGGTTTCAAACAGTGTACAAGAGATAAGTTCTAGTAGTCACTTACATTGGTCGATGACCCAGCCTTCTTCCCAACAAGTACAAAAGCATTGGTCTTTTCTCTAACTTGGGGTTTTCTAATTCCTTGAACTCTTCATTTGCCCTAGAGCTGTCGTTGCATCTAGCTCAACCACGAATAGGATTGATAAACATAGTTGCTATCAGATGTGGATCTCAAGGCATCTTAACTCTAATCCTTATGGTCATTGTTTGTGTTAACTATGCACATTATCAAGATCCCAATGAACTAATAGATTCGTGATATTAGTAATGGATTGGGCAAAGATCTTAGAGATTTGAGATTGAACTTTCCCTAAGCTAAATTACTTACTATGCAATCCGCCAAGCATGTAGGCTACTACATACTTTCAGTATGGGCAAAAATATGTGTCTATTATTTTCATGAAAATGAGATTTGACAATACCTTGGAACCTTGTATGCCGTTCATGCTACTTATGGATTTTACGCATATCATCTAGATGCACTTTGCAAACTCCACCTTTCGAATACGTGAAATGAAATTTATCCTTTTCGAAGACCTACTCTCATGTAGCATAGAATGGGGCCTAATGTACTTCATGCAAGAACCAAAGCAAGCATTCATCAATTTGAAAATACATCACTTACGACCGATACTGCAATTGGATGGGTAGTGATGTCCTTGCTCACAACTTTCATTGTGGGATTGCCATCTCAGTGCGACAATTTTTGCTTGGGTGCCATCCCCAATATTTTCTCTTTTAGACATGCTTGGCACTGGACTTTAGCTCTTGTACTTGATTGGCAAGAGCCAGTTGGAGAGAAAAATGAGCTTTTACAATCGAAGGATAATCATGCAAAAATGGGGTATGCGTCCACGGCCAATGAGAGAGAAGGAATGCATGTGGACACCCTTTATGGAGAGGAAGAGAATGAGATCCTTCACGGAGTCTCTCTCTCTTCCTCTTCTTCTTCTTCTCTTCTTCTTCTTCTTCTTCTCTCCCTCTCACCCTCCTACTCTCTCACCCTCTTCTTCTTCCTCTTCTTCTCCCTCTCTCCCTCTCAGTAGCAAAAAGGGGGTAAAAAAGGTGGTATCTCCCTCTCTATTTTTTAGGGGGTGTTCTATAGGGGGAGAGTTTATTATTTGGGGGGGGGGGGGGGGGAAGGGGGGGACGTGATGTTGCATGGGGGGGTGTTTTTGGGGCCTCCCAACTGCCCATGACTAGCCATTATGCTCGAAGGCTCCCCATCTTCATCATTCCCATTGTCATCATGTTCTGTGCCATCCACATTGACTTCCTCCTTCCTCTTCTTCATCATCACCTACATCCTCCCCCTTGACGTCCATGTCATCTCCCTCTTCTCCACATTCGTCATCATCAAGTTCTTCCTCCCCCTTGTGTCATCTGCCACCTTTCCCTTCTCTCCCTCCTCGCCACCTGTGGGCGATGACCGGGGGTAGTAATAAAATTTTTGATTATTTCTTATTAATAAGGGGGGTGGTAGTTCCCACATGGGTGGCTGAGGGGGGGAAAATATTACATCCTCTCCCCCTTAGAGAACTCAAGATTCTTGGAAGAACTTGGGAAGAAAAGCACTAATGGGCTCAAGGCCTGTGGATTAGGACCCAACATGCATCTGCTACACTACTTGTAATGATTCAAGTAGCACGACTTATATTATTGCAATTAACCGTAGGTACAAGAGTAAGATTTATTCCAGATGTGAGTTGTGTTACATGTCGATAAAATTTCTAGGATTACTAATCATTTTGAAAAGGTGTAGTAGGCTCTAGGTCTTTATGTTCATCTGATTCCTCTATATATCCATAGACTGCACTTGTGTAGCTTCGTTTCCTTGGAGGCTCAATGTCTTCCAAACTTAAGTCAAAAGACAATCAGTTTGGATGTGTCCTAGCTCATTGTAATGGAAGCATTGGCGGTAGGGACATCTCCTACCAGATGTGCCCTACCTCTTTGCACGTGTGGCATCTCTTGTCCTAATCTCAAGAAACATCTTTATCATAATTGCTCGATCCAAGTTCTTGGATGATTGGCTTTGCTTGAAGTAATGCATCTTGCAAGTCTATTGGACGATTACTTCAAGATGGTGGTCTAGAGGAGTGTTTGGGCCATGGCAAAACTTGGATACTTGCTGCACGATATCCATAGGTGGTGCATATTTTAGTAGGGCTACAAACTTTGAGTAGTAGGCTTCCAAGGTCAATTCCAGATGCTTGAGCTTGAAGAATTCATTCATCTTCAAGGTCTGGTAAGTTAGTGAAAGGTATCTTCTGCGTACAACATCTTGAGCTGAGCCCAAGTAATAGCAACTTCAGATATTCCTTGATCTTTGCACCATTGCTTCCACCATAACCAATCATTGCTTGATTGGTGGCAGCAGTTCCTAAAGCAGAGAACTAATCATCCCCATCAAATCAACCATATCTCCGCCTCTACTGATATGTCTATTTCTTTTCCACCAAACTTGGATGCCTTAATTTCATTGTGGGATTGCCATTTAGGTGCGACAATTTCCGCTTGGGTGCCATCCCCGATCTCTTCTCTTTTAGACATGCTTCACATAGGACTTTAGTGCCTTATACTTGATTTGGCGAGAGCCAGTTGTTGGGGAGAAAAATGAGCTTTTGGTCGAAGGATAATCATGTGAAAATGGGGTATACGTCCACGGTCAACAAGAGAGAAGGAATGCATGTGGACACCCTCTATGGAGGGGAAGAGAATGAGATCCTTCACAGAGTCTCTCTCCCTTTCTCTCTCTCTTTCTGTTCTTCTTCTTCTTCTTTCTCTCCCACTCTCTCTCCCTCTCACCCTCCCACTCTCTCACCCTCTTCTTCTTCCTCTTCTTTTCCCTCTCTCTCTCTCCCTCCCTCTCCCTCTCGGCACCAAAAAGGGGGAAAAAAAGGTGGTATCTCCCTCTCTTTTTCTTAGGGGGGATGTTTTATAGGGGGGGACGTGACGTTGCATGGGGGGTGTTTTTGGGGCCTCCCAACTCCCCATGACTAGCCGTTATGCTCGAAGACTTGCCATCTTCATCGTTCCCGTCATCGTCATCTTCTGTGCCATCCATGTTGACTTCCTCCTTCCTCTTTGTCATCATCACCTACTTCCTCCCCCTTGACATCCATATCATCTCCCTCTTCTCCACATTCATCATCATCAAGTTCTTCCTCCCCCTTGCGTCATCTGCCACCTTTCCCTTCTCTCCCTCCTCACCACCTACTGGCGATGATAGGGGGTGGTAATAATTTTTTATTATTATTTATTATTAATAGGGGGTGGTGGTTCCCATGCGGGCGGCGAGGGGGGAAAAATATTACATCCTCTCCCCCTTAGAGAACTCGAGATGTCCTCATCTTGGAAGAAGTAGGGAAGAAAAGCACCAATGGGCTCAAGGCCTCTGGGAACATGCATCCGCTGCACTACTCGTAACGATTCAAGTAGTGTAGCTTATATTATTGCAATTAACTATAGGTACAAGAGTAAGATTTATTCCCAATGTAAGTTGTGTTACATGTCGATAAAACTTCTAGGATTACTAATCATCCTGAAAAGGTGTACTAGGCTCTAGGTCTTTGTGTCATCTGATTCCTCTATATATCCATAAACTACACTTGTGTAGCTTCGTTTCCTTGGAGGCTCAGTGTCTTTCGGACTTAAGTCAACAAGACAATTAGTTTGGATGTGTCCTAGCTCAGTGCAATGGAAGCATTGGCGGTAGGGACATCTCCTACGGATGTGCCCTATCTCTCTACACGTGTGGTATCTCTTGTCCTAATCTCGAGAAACTTCTTTGTCATAATTGTTTGATCCAAGTTCTTGGATGAATGGCTTTTCTAAAAGTAACGCATCTTGCAAGTCTATTGGATGCATTGCTTTAAGAGGGTGGTCTAGAGGAGTGTTCAAGCCATGGCAAAACTTAGATACTTGCTGCGCAATATCCATAGGTGGCATGTATTTTAATAGGGTTACAAACTTTGAGTAGTAGGATTCCAAGGTCAATTCTCACTACTTGAGCTTGAAGAATGCATTCATCTTCAAGGTCTAGTAAGTTGGCGAAAGGTAACGTACATGTACAACATCTTTGAGCTGAGCCCAAGTTACATCGACTTTAGAAGTGCCTTGATCTTTGCACCATTACTTCCACCATAATCGATCCTGGCCAATTAACTTAAGTTTGGCTATCATTGCTTGATTGGTAGCAGTAGTTCCTAAAGCAGAGAACTAATAGTCCATCGACTCAATCCATATCTTCGCCTCTAGTGCTATGTCTATTCCTTTTCCACTAAACTTAGGTGCCTTAATTTTCTTGACTATGCCCTATGGGCAGAGAGCTTGAGAAGTGTATCCCTCTCGTTTATCATTCTCTTTGAACCAAGTGTGTATGAATCTAATTGGGTATCTCTACGTAAAGTAGAATGTTTAAAACCAGACGTTAGAATGCTGTCAAGAGACCTTGACCCCTAGAAACCCAGATTTTAGGTCGATCCTAGTGGGTTTGGCCGCAAACATTCCGTTCTGAGGTGGACTTGGAAAACCCTAGGTGATAAAACCCGAAACATTCCATGGGAATGCCGGATGGTGATGCTTAGATTCATTTCTCGATGGACCGCTAAAATGTGCTTAGATAGCTAATAGGCGGCATGCCCGATAGTGGGCATTTGTTTCTCGATGGACCTCTAAAACGTGCTTGGATAGCTGATAGGCGGCATGACGGATCGTGGGCATGCCACCTATCGGCTGTCCAAGCATGTTTTAGTGGTCCATCAAGAAATGAATCTAAGCATCCGATCGTTTTGAGTACCCAGATGACCATATTTGGAGTTCATATGACGAAGTTATGATCCAAACAAGTTGCGAACATGTGCAGGGAAAAAAAAGCAAAAATAGTGAAAAGCAGTAGAAAAGTAAAAGCCAAAAGCTGAAAGCAAAAAGCTAATGTATGTGAGAGTGAATGAAAAACTATATAAGGAGGTATGAGAGGAGTCTTAAGGGCATTCCCCCTCAATTCCAATTGTATCTTGTGATAGAGGTGAGAAGAAGGTCGCATACGAGAGTGAATGAAAAACTATATAAGGAGGTATGAGAGGAGTCTTCAGGGAATTCCCCCTCAATTCCAATTGTATCTTGTGAGAGAGGTGAGAAGAAGGTCACATGAGAGAGTGTGAACTCTTATCGTGCTAGTTGTGAAGTCGAAGAATTTGGATGTTGAAGTGCCGAGTGACGGAAAAAGGCTATCAAGATATGAAGTTTCCATGATGTTGGATTTGTCTTCAAAGTTTGTTTTGATTTTTGTGCAAAGTGCTGGTGTTTTCGAAATTTGTGTTTGAGTGATGCTCTACCCAGATTTGGATTTATAGTTTGTTTGAGCTACAAGAGGCATATTGTGTTGTTTGGTTTCATGTGTGGTTTGTGTGGTGGCTTTCGAAACATTTAAATTTTTGTGTTGTGTTGTGCATCCGACAAAGTTAATTTTCCCAATCGGCACTCCTTAATGTCTCATTATTGGGCTGTGAGTGAGGCTTGCTCTCGATCACCGCTCGCATAACAACATGCATTCAATGCCCATTAATAAATATTCTTATTTGAGAATTTTTCCTTAATAAAACATAATCCTTTTCTATTCAACCTATAGGTAACCCCTTTCTATGAGACCCTCTTGTATGTTAAAAAATGTGTAAAACTAGCATTTTAAAAATCCCTTATGTTGAACCCACATGATGCATACATATATTTATGATTGACCTCCCCGTGCATTGAAAATAGATGGGATTTATAGAATGCAAGATAAATGCACAACTGTAGATTAGGTGGGTTGACTCTTGGGTGCATGTGTGTTCTATTTGATATGGATCTCTCACTTTGCACATGTAGTTGATGCTCTCTATATCAGCTCTTGAGGAAATGTTAGAGGTTTCACTCGGAAAGGAAGCATCAGAAAGCAATAAAGAAATTGAAAAGGATCTTGAAATCTGCTCCCACATTTAGAAAGGCTAATTATTCACATGGAAAGCCTATCATTATTACTATTGATACGAGCACAATCGAAATTGGATGGTGGGCAATAAGGCAAGATAATAAGGAAGGGAAAATATATGTAATTTGATTTGATGCTAAAGTATTGATGACTAAATGGTAGAGAACGTATCCATAGGTAAGAAGAGAATGATGGGGAATTGTGACAACCCTTATGTGATAAGGAGTATTTTATGGATGCTCATGTAGTCATTAAGATAGATTGTTTGCTGGTATTGGGTATGATTACTAGTTATGTTACCCTAGACATTGCTATACTCTAGTGGATTGCATACATCAAATCTTTGAACCCTCAATCTCAACATATTGTAGCGAGTATTGCAGGAAGAGATAACCCAATGGTAGACATGTTATCTCGGGCATGCTATGAGCATGAAGATGGGATGATGGATGAGAAGAAAGAAAATGACTTTCTTACAACTAAAAATGATGTTTTGATTGGTGAAACTGAATTGGAAACAGTTGTAACTACAGGTACAACTCTCATGAATGCAAGGATAACATTAAATACAATAAATACAATAGTTGGTTTATCAAGTACATGTGTTGTAAAGAGAATTTAGCAATGTAAGGAGTTACTATAGCATTAACAGAAGCTTGGACAACAAAGAGAAAACACTTTAGATGTTGTGTATCTTGTGTAGAAGTATTTTTGGAAGACAAATATGTAGAAGAGTGGTTGAGAATTGGTTAATACCTCAACACATTAACAAAGAGAGATGAGTGGTCAAATGAGTTTAAGAAGATCAAGAGGAAAGCCTGTGGGTTTTTCTTTAAATATAAGTGCTTGTGGAAATATGCTAAGAAGAAACAAGGTATGCCATTGCGAGTTTTGGGTGACAGAGCTTCACAAGTAAATGTTATGAAAGCCTTTCATGAAAGATTATGGGCTAGCCTTAGAGGTGTTTAGGGTACTTTTGCAAAGATCAAAGAAAGGTGTTGGTGGCAAGGAATGTATAAGGATGTTGCTCACTTTGTGGAAACATGTACGACATGTCAAATACATTCATTTGTGAGACATCGGGATGGATTGCAACCCACATATCCCTTGCCTCTTCATTTTTAGTGGGTGGTGGATTTAGTCACTATGTCGATAGGTCTTTGGCAAATGAGATATCTTGCATCTACCTGTGAAGACTTGACTAATCAAGTGGAAGGGAGAGCTCTATGTAACAAGACAACAAATGTAGTGTGTACTTTTCTCTTAGAATATATCTTTTATCGGTATGGCTATATGGAAAAAATTATAGCAGATAGGGGTGAACTGGATGTAGATGAAGCCCATGATTTCTTTGTTCCATTGAGGATAAAGCTTGCTTTAGCTTGAGTTTATAACCATGAAGAAAATGAAAAAAGTGAAAGAGGTCACCTACCTAGTGTGAAGGCATTAGCAAAAGCAAGTGGAGAGAAGGTAAAAGAGTGGCCATGATTGTTCCCTTATGCTTTGTGGGCTAACATAACAACTCATACTACTCTTACAAGATATATACCTATTGAATTGATATGTGGTCAAAAACCTATCATGCCCATAGAAGAGATGACAGTCATATGGAGTATGCTACCTTGGAAAGAGGATCCAAATCAAGAGGAGTTGTTGGCCTTACGTGTTAGACAGTTGGAAAGGAAGTAAAAATATATGGAGGTAGTAGTTGCAAAGTTAAAGGTAGCAAGGATACATAACAAGAAATTGCTTAATAAAAGACAGATTGAGGCCAAGAACCATACAAGATGGGGATTGGGTGATGGTTTATGATAGTAGTTTGGAAGACCATCATAGTACCATGTGTAAAGTCCCCAAACGATGGTTTGGACCCTATATGGTAAAGTAGGTGCTTGATAATGCTACTTATGCATAAAATGAGCTAGATGGGATAGCCATAAAAATCCCAATAGTAGGAAAAATAATCAAAGTATTCAAGAGGTGAGAATCTACTACCTATGAGTTGCCAAAACTGGATAAAAATAGTGGCCATGATACAAGGGCTAGCCAGGAAGATATGGAGATAAAGAAGCAAAGGATATAGTTGTAGAGGATGAGGAGGACTCAAAATCTGGTGATAACTAGGACTTTGGCACATACCAGAGGATGTGTAAATTCAAAGGGGGTGGATCTCATGCCGCTACATAGACACTATTAAAATCCATGGAGTGAATCATCATCTGGCTTTCTTTTTAATCTAGAGAGTCAATGTCATATTAGTCATTAATGTTAGTGTCCATAGTATGGATAGTTCCAAAGTATGGGATTTTTGGACAATTTTAGCCTATTTTTGATATTTTATATTATTTCTTGTAAATATTCTAAAAATATGTAGAAAGCTTCTAGAATAGGTTGACATGCACAAAATCAAATTGCTTTTCAACCAATTTGAAAGATCTCATGCAAAAAGAGGGGCTTTCAAATTTGCGCAGTGTGTGATCACAGGTTTCAGATAGCAAACAACACTCCAGAGTTGGAGGAAGAAGGAGCAATTTGGGAGAATTCTGAGCAGGTGTCCTACAGTTTCATCCCCTTTTGAATCTAATAGAGCCATTAGATTTTCCATCTAAGCAATAGAGAAAAAGCTAGTGTTTGGTGCATATTTTTGGTCTACCAAGGAGCTCTAGGAGATCTAACGCTTAAAGATTGCTTTCGAGTAGTCCTAAACAAGGATTTTGTTTATTATCTCAAGTTCTATCAATATATAGTGCTTTGAATCATTGAGCTTTGTCTTTATATTGTGTAAAGGCTTCGGCATATTTGAATTCCTTGCCTATTATTATTTTTCTCTTGTATCTCATATTCTCTACTTCCTTCTCTCTCTGATCCCTGGTGGATATGACCTTTCGACTAAAACCCCTCCAATAATGTGAAAGGTAATGGACCAATCTAGGGCTCTTAAGATAGGAACTAAAGTTAGAGCCTACTTAAGCCTTTCATAGGCCTACTAACATTCTTTGATCAATTGGAGTACTATCAATAGCTTGTATAAAGATCTAGCAATCAATGCATAGTTCAATATAAACTATTGGCAGTATCGTGTGTGGTCTAAAAAACATTGAACTCCCTTGAAATTGGTTAGAGAGGGAAGGTCTAAAATCACCTTAATTTTAGAGAAGTCTATGGCTATCCCATTCCTCAACACAACATGTCCCAAAATGCAACTGCCCTTCATCCAAAACTAGCACTTTAAGGGATTCAGTGTGAGAGACAATACTACTAAAGGCTATTTTCAACTTTTCCAAGTGCTCTTCCTAGTTGGTGTGGATGCACAATGGATGCACAAAACATCGACAAAGACTCCCAACCATTTTTTGAGCATGTCCTTAAAGATGTCACACATGAGGCATTAGAAGATAGCAGGAGCATTGGTTAATCCAAATGGCATGATTATGTAGGAAAACACCCCCCATTTGGTGTGGTGAATGTTGTCTTATGCCTATCGAGCGAATGAACTTGTAGTTTCTTGTAGCTTGAGAGGCCATCAAAAAACTATAGGCTTCGTTTCCTACCACTCTCGCTAGCATGTGCTTTGTATATGGTAATGGGATGTTGTCTCTCTTGGTGGCTGCATTGAGTCACTATGCTCAGATCTATTCCCATCAACTCGTACGAGGACCATGCAAACACATCAGCAAACTCCCTTAAGAGATTTATGAGATCATTATCTTCCTCCTTGGTTAGGTTGACTGCTATGTACATGGGTCAAGGCTTGTCTTCCTCTCTTGCCAAGTTGGCCTCTTTAACCTTGGCTAGTCCTTTGATGGTGGGTTCACTTGCTTTCCCTTTCCATTTGGATCCCGTTAGCACCACTATTCTATCACCATTTTTGTACTTTGTGAAGTGCTTGAATAGGTCCTAGGATGTCTTCTGTTGTTCAAATTTTGATGCCTTTGACTATATCTTTTTCTCATTCTTTAACCTCTTGCATTTAGGTGGATTGGAAGGTCTTCCTTGGTATGTTAAGTCCTAGGTAGTCGAGTTATTTCAAGGTCACTATCAAAGCTCGCCTCTGACTCGGAATTGTACTTGTCATCCTCACTAGAAGAGGCTATCTCCCTTGGTGCTCGCAACTCTAAAGCTAACTCCACTCTAAATAATGGTGTGGTGCAAGGATGAACTAATCTCGCTTCCTCATAGTCTACCAGCTAGGCAGTCTAGCCAAGCTCGATCGCAATCTATCTTGGCAACGCCTTTTCTTAAATCAAATGGGTTGATCTCTCAAGATTTAGTGTCTGGTCCATCCGTGTCATATTCGATGGTCTCTACTCTCTCTTCATTCTTCTCACCGATGATGGAACAATAGTCTTCATACTCACACTGGAATTGTGTGTTGCTTCTTGCAAGGTTTCTACTTTTGAGCTTTGCCACACTTGTCATGAGAGTCTAATTATATGACAAGTTTAAGTCATGTACCTTAGTCCATTTCCACTCTTTGCTTTCCATAAGATCCTTTGAGGCTCTTTAAATTGGCACAACTGGATTACCCAGGAACTCACTTGATAGGTACTTGAGGATTTTGTGAAGTTATAATTTGTTTGCTTGGATGTGATAGGTGATTGGCATTGTTTGGCTAATGGAACTCCTAGCCATCATGCACAAGGGTACCCTAGTTAGGTTAGAAGTAGTGGCATTGTTCGCACAGCTAGCTAAGTTTACAACTTGCATGTATTCATCCTCATCCTTCGAGAATGGGAGACCACTGGTTGCCAATATATGCATCTAGTTTCACTCATCCTACTTCAATTCTTACCAAACTGCAAAGTTTTCCTAAGCAATTCTTCCAACAATAATTTCACATGATTTTTTATTAGTGTGGTTAGCAATTTTCCATCTGTCTTTCCCTCCTCAACTTCATGGGCTCCGTGCCAATGCTCTTGAGTCGTTTGCATAGTCATGGCCCCCTCATTTTTCTCATGTAACTATTCATGTGGTGGTGTTGTGTCTCCTGCTCTCGGATATGTGGGAGAGACTAGTGGACTCACAATTGAGAGTTCATTAATCTCATCCTCAACAATAGGTTTGGCATCTTGAAGATGAGCTTATGCTTCTTTTATCCATTCGTTGACCTTATCTACAACCTTTGGCTACTGATTTTGGGGATGTGGTACTCTCCAACCTTAGTGCTTCCCTTCTCTCTCATCTTAAGAGCAAATGTTTTGCTTCAATATCAATGACATGTTTTTCCTTGGTTAAAATGGGCTCACTCTTGATCTTAAGTGTTATTTTTGCCTCGATCCTCTTTTTCCTCCATCATTAACTCTTCTTTCCTATAGAGGATGCATCCAGGTTGCTAGGTCTAGGTAATGTGATATCGGCATGCTTTGTTTAAGCTCATGTCATGACATTTATGGGGATAGATATGGTATCATTGTTAGGTGACTCAACATAAAAGAGTCTAAGTGACACAGATGGTATGATTGCCAAGCTAATGGTGGGTTTTTGGCTAGGGAAATTGGCAAACAGCTGTGTGACTTCACATTCAAGACATCTCAAGTCGGCATTCCTATATTTTCTTGCTTGTTTTCAAGGAAGCAATATGAGATATGCCATGGATGATCACATGTCAAACATGCTATGGGTTCCTAGTTATAAGCTCCTCTTAGGCCTCTACCTCTTCCTCTACCTAAGGCCATGACAGGCACACATATCTCTCATGCACAAAAAGGAAGCAAGAGCAAGAAGGAAGAAGAGATCAAGTTTGGATGCATATAAGAATGAGCTTTTTCATTCATTTCTTGACTTTTATACATATCCTTATCCCTTCCTTGGATGGCCACCCCCTTTTTGGTTCCATTCCTCTACAGTAATATTTTCATGCAATAAAAGTTAGTTGGTTAGTTCGAAAGTTAGTTAGTCAGTTAATAAGTTAGTAAGATTACTAACTAAAGACTAACTAAGATAAAAACTAACTAACGTTAATAGCTATTAATTTTTATTTAATTAAATATATATTTTTAAAAAATTGAGAGTTGTAAATCTAATATTTTTCTCAGATTGACAAGGACCATGCCACCCTTCAAGGAAGTTACAACATGAACAAAACTTATGAGACTTATTAATCACTAGTATTAATGTGTATAGTTTGATTTATGAGTTAAGCATCAGATCACTAAGTTTTCAAAGAGTCTCTCCACCAAGAACTCTTGTTCTCAGCCTTATCTCCTCTTCTCTAATTCATTATAAATATGAGGCATAGGGAGGCACAAGGGAGGATAAGGAGACCTGAAGCCTGCGAGAGAAAGGTAGAGAGAAGGATACCCCTCCAAGAGATTGTGAGAGAGAGAGAGAGAGTGAGTGAGTGAGAGTGAGAGTGAGAGTGAGAGTGAGAGTGAGAGTGAGAGTGAGAGTGAGAGAGAGAGAGAGAGAGAAGAGTTACCCTGAGAGGTTGCACAATTCCCTCTATCTTGATCCTTGACTTAACCATCTTCTCTTACGCTCTCCCATCTCAAATCTATTTCGCCTTCTTAATCTCTTGAGTCTACTTGCGGCGGATGATGGCCTCGAAGCAAAGAATGTCGTGTGTGGATGGCAATCCTACAATTGTTAATCCAACTGTAGTTCCAGTCGTAAGTAATGTATTTCTAAATTGATAAATTCTTGCTTTGATTCTCGCATGAGATACGTTAGGCTTTGCACTTTGTTGTGCTAGAATAGGTCATTGAAAATGATAAATCACATCTCAAATATTCAAAGATGAAGTTTGTGAAGTGCTTGTATCAAGGGAATTTAAAATTGCACCTAGTTGCTATGCAATAAATCCATGCATAGCATAAGCATGGGAGGGATTCACTAGTAGTAATAAGGAGATGTCACCTGCATGCAAGAAATATATGAAAATAACTCTTATCTACCAACAATGAGGCTTTGGGTGAAGGCATCACTATTAATCCAACTGCAGTTTCGATCGTAAGTAACGTATTTCTAAATTGATAGATGCTAGCTTTGATTCTTGCATGAGATACGTTAGGCTTCGTACTTTGTTGTGCTAGAATAGGTCATTGAAAAGGATAAATCACATCTCAAATATTCAAAGATGAAGTTTGTGAAGTTCTTGTATTAAGGGGAGTTAAAATTACACCTAGTTGCTATGCGATAAATCCATGCATAGCAAAAGCACGGGGGATTCACTAGTAGTAATAAGGAGATGTCACCTGCGTGCAAGAAATATATGAAAATGCCTCTTATCTACCCCCTATTTATTGGACCTTACCTTATAAAATGTACCTTCCTTCCCTTAAATAATCCCCCTCCCTTACACTCACGTGTTACCATATGGTAAACCCTAGTGGACCCCCCGAGAGCATAAGCAACATATGGGACTCTAAAGTATTGAGCATTGATGAGTCTTTGATTAATCTTTACCTAGGACAATATTGTTTAAGGGTTGCAAATGCACATAGACAGTACATACATGGGAGAGATTATGTGAACTTTACATTAGTGACAAGCAACTCCTTGCCTTAGGAGAAAGGAAGATAAAGCCAAGATAAAATATTGCACAGTAGGGAAATGCTAAAATATAAATGTCACTTAGAGAAGAGGCATAAATTCTCTTGCTAGATTGATTAATTTGCATTGGAATGATAGGAATTACATTGTGTATAGTATTCGACCCTTTAGCATATGCCTTAGCCGAAAGGAGGGAATGTTAAGTAAATTTTACTCTTTGGTCCCAAGGGGGAGAGTGAATATATGATGAGATTGTTACGTCTATTCTTGTATTGTTTGGTGGATTGATTGAACAACACCCGAAATGCTTTTTACAATCAACTGATTGTTGCATTGTGATTTGGATAAATTATCCAAGTGCTTGTGTTTGATGGTAAATGCATGGCAGGGGTTTGTAATGACAAGTTGCCATGGGAATAAAGGAATGTTTTCCTAGAAGATGATATTAGGCTGATTGCCTTGATTATGCTTGATTTGTAATTGGTTAATTAAGGAAAGATATTTTGTTTGGGTGGATCATCTCCAAGATCACACCACAGATTACCCCAAGAGGGCACTGCTCGATTCAGGGGCTGAAGGTCGAGTGGTGAAAAGTCCAACCATGGAAAGTGTGTCTCACTCCTAGGTCGCTTGGGGTCAATGGAGCTCTGGAAACCCCTTGTTGAGTCCAGAACGGAGCTATAGACTACCGTGAGCCCAACCTCTGGAGACGTTGGAAGATCCTATTCTAGATAAAGGATGGAAATTTTAGTGCCATGTGGTTTGGACCAGGTACTTCTATTGAACAGAAGGGATACATGATTCTCCTGTATGGGTAGGAGACAAAGATTAACTTGAATATAAGTTAAGAAACTTGTTTGACAAAAGGACTGCTTGTTTTTTTTTTCATGTCTATGTTGTAAGTTATGCGAATGAACCTTATTCCCTAAAAGGATTAATTAATGAAGCTGATTTTAAATGTCGCACATAAATGTGATAGGACCTAATTAGAAAACTAAAGCTATCAAGGGAAGCGGGTGGATGGAATCCTCGACGGGTCTGTCCTACGACAGGGTGGTCCTGGAGAATTGGGAGGCTTATCATAAGGATTTATCACCATTCCACTTTAGGTATTGTTAAGTTAGAACCCGATTCATGCCATTTTAGGGGACGATAATAGGACTATGCCCTATGTCAAGAATCGCGTGGTAGGGAGACTTGCTCAAGATGGTGCGCCGAACACACATAGAATGCACAAGGAGAAGCTCACTCAAGAGACAAGAAGAGAGATGGAGGCCAAAACGTCTTCTTGCTGATTTCTTCTTCTTCCACACTCTTTACAATGTACACAAAGTATAGATAAGATACAACATAAAGGAAAGTGGCCTACTAAGTCAAAGAATGCATAACCGACTACACTAGTCGACTAGCGCTATAACTATGCCAGCTGCCTGTAAATAGGTGTAACAACCTGCATATCATATGTAATGAGTCAGTGGCCATGTGAGAGTCATAATGACTACCAATGTGCTAAGTATAGATGTGTGGACACATCTAACTAGGCGGTCCATCATCAATGTCCACATGTGTTGAGCTTGTTATCTCAACACTCCCCCTCAAGCTCAACTGTATCTCTGCAACTCCAAGTAAGCTTCGAAACTTTTGAAGCTTCTATGTACCCAATGCCTTCGTGAAGATGTCAGCTATCTGATCCTGTGTGCTAACATACACCAAGTCAATCTCACCTACTAGTACCTTCTCTCTCACAAAGTGGTAGTGTACCTCAATATGTTTTGTCCTGGCATGGAACACAGGATTCCTAGCCAACTGTATACTGCTCATGTTGTCACAATAATGACAATTGGACCTTCCACCTACACATCCAAATTAGCCATTAACTTTTATAGCCATATTACCTCACATGCTACAATAGCAGCACCTCTATACTCAGCCTCTGTACTCAACAAAGCAACTGTAGATTGTTTTTTGCTGCTCCAAGCAATTGCTGCACTACCAAGAGAGAACATGTATCTGCTGGTAGATCTTCTATCAGACATACTACCAGCCCAATCTGCATCTGTGTATCCAAACACCTGTATATCTGTACCTGCCTCATAGAAAAGTCCATAATGTAATGTGGACTTCACATATCTCAATATGTGTCTGACTGCATCCAAATGTGGCTTTCTAGGTACTTCCATAAACTGACTCACAAGACCAACAACATAGCTCAAGTCTGGCCTTGTAATGGTCATGTAGATCAAACTCCCCACTATCCTCCTGAACATAGTAGGGTCTTCTATCTCATCCCCAACATCAACACTCAACTTTACATTTTGCTCCAATGGGACTAAAAGTGGTTTGCATGCTGTCATACCATACTTGGACAATATATCCAAGCCATACTGTCTTTGGGAGAGCCATATACCATCATCACATCTTATCACTTCAATGCCAAGGAAGTATCTTAGCTCACCTAAATCCTTCATCTCAAACTTCTTCTTCAAGAAGTCCTTGACTTCAGCAATCCCACTATCACTATTACCTGTAATAATCAGGTCATCCACATAGATGACTATGATGACCGAACTTGCATCTCCCTTTCTCGCATAAAGTGAGTGATCAGCATCAAAAACATAAAAGCCAATATTGACAAGATACTCTCTGATCTTGTCAGACCATGCTCTAGGTGCTTGCTTGAGCCCATAGAGCGCCTTCTTCAACCTGCACACATACGTGGGATGCTCTAAATCTTCATAACCTACTGGCTGATCTATATACACTTCTTCCTACAAATCACCATGCAAGAAGGCATTCTTCACATCCATTTGCTGCAACTTCCAACCTTTGCAATCACACATTTGATAGTTGCCATCCTAGCAAGTGGACTGAAGATTTCATCATAATCTATGCCATATGTCTGGGCATAGCCTTTTGCAACCAGCCTAGCTTTGTACCTACTAATAGAACCATCTGCATGGTGCTTAATCTTATAAACCCACTTACATCCAATAGATTTCTTGCCCTTTGGCAATGATACTAGATCCCAAGTCTTATTGGCCTCTAATGTAGCCATCTCCTCATCCATTGCTGCATCCCAATGAGCATGACCAACACCCTCCTCAAAACATGTGGGCTCAACATCCTCAACTAGTTTCACCATATAAGCATAATGGTGAGCTTCATAACCTTCAAAACCAAATCTTTTAACAGGGTATCTCACCCTGTTAGACCTGCGTACCACTGGATCACTCAATGGAGTCTTTGCATTGACGCGTGCTCTCTGCACACGTGGAGTCCTCACTAAAGGAATGCCAAGCTCATCATCCAAGCTCTCTGAGCCACTGGAGTCTCCATCAATAATTGCATCAATGCCATCTGACACTTTATTCTTTCCTTTGTATTTATCTATAGTGCTACTAGATGCACTTGAAGATGTAGAGGCACTCCTTAGTCTCCCATACCAAGGACTACCAGATGATGTCTTTGGTCCAGTAAGAGTCCGTGATTCTTGCTTTTCAGCCTACACATGAGTGTCATGATCATCATCATCATCCATTGCATCACCACTAGATACATACCAACTACTCATTTCATCAAAGATGACATCCCTGCTCACTGTGAACTTACATGTGACAGGGTTATAATAGCAATACCCTTTCTGCTCTAAAGAGTATCCAATAAAGACACACTTTTCAACCTTTGGATCTAGTTTCTTTCGCAACTCATCTGGCACATGAACATATGCAATGCAGCCAAACACTTTTAAGTGTGAGACATCAAGCTTCTTACCTGTAAAATATTCTTCAGGGGTCATACCATGAACTGCAGTGTGGGGGTTCTGTTCATAATATAAACAACAGTATGAACAGCCTCAGACCAAAAATTCTTAGGCATATTCTTTTCAGCACGTGCAACTTCTGCAATATGCCTGTTTTTCCTTTCTGCAACCCCATTTTGCTGTGGGGTATACCTGCATGTGAACTGTCTCTTTATCCAATGAGACCTCAGAAAATCACTAAACTCATTTGAGAGGCACTCTCCCCCCCATCTGACCTCAAGCACTTTACTTTCAAGCCTGTTTCTCTTTCAACTGCAGCCTTGAAAGTTCTAAAGTGCTCAAACGCTTCACTCTTTTCCTTCATAAGATATACCCACAACTTTCTAGAACAATCATCAATGAATGTGACAAAGTATGAACTGCCTCCAAGAGATACATTTTGTGCAGGCCCCCAAATGTCTGTATGCACAACATCAAGGATATTTATGCTTACATCTCTGTCATGTGAAAAGGGTTGTCTTTCCTGCTTACCAGATTGACATGCTTCGCATACCTTATGAAAGTCTGCAACTCTGAATGTAGGCAAACCTGTAATCAACCCTTTGGATTGCATTAATTTCCGCCTTTGTGCATTTGCATGTCCAATGCGTTTGTGCCAAATTTCAATATCTACAACAGCACATTTTCCTTTAGCATACATAACAGCATTCATAGTAGGAATTCCAACATCCAGAGTAAACATACATCCAACTCTACTTCCCTTTACAACTAACCTATACTTGTCATTGAAGTCTTCTACAAAGCAACCCTTTGCATTAAATCTCACTTGTAGCCCTTGCTCTACCATTTGACCCACTGACACCAAGTTCTTTGTAATAGATGGCACATGTAATACATTTGAAAGACTCTTTGTCTTACCATCATGCAAGGACAAGAGAAATTTTCTAACATGTGAAATTGGGTGGCATTAATCATCACTCGTCTGCACATAACCTACATTTTGCAAATCTTGCATTTCTCCAAACCATTCTGCATGGCTGGTCATATGATTGGATGCACCTGAATCAACATACCAAACATCATCATGTGTTCCCTTTCCTGTAACAACATTCAATATATGCTGCATAACAAACAGACGTTCATTTTTGTCTTCATTCTGTCCTAAAGTCGATGCATAGTTTCGTTGCTGCAACTTACCACTACAAATATCATCTTTCTTAGCATAACATTGGGCTGCAATATGACCTATTTTGCCACAGTAGTGACACACAATACTAGAGTTGTTAGAACCTCTGTTCTGCCATCCATCTCTTCCTCTAAAGCTCCCCCTGCCTCTAAAGTTACCACAACCTTCTGAAACCTGCATATTACCAAATTGCTGATTCAATCTGTTTTGCTGGTTGTCACTACCACGTCCTGTACCACGGCCTCTTGAAGAGAACCTGCCACGTCCCCTTCCTGAATTGGAGTAGAAATCTTGGACCTATTCACCACTTCTTTCAGATGTCTCACTCTGCATGTTGATCTCTTCAGTGATCATAAGGGAGACCAACTCATCAAAATCTGAAAATGGCTTTCTGACATATACGGAAGTTACAAAAGACTTCCAAGCCTTTTCATTGTTAAGTCCACCCAAGGTAGACGACACCAAATCATCATCATCGGGCATTGCATCAATCACTGCCAATGCATCTGTAATGCTCCTTACCTTCAATGCATACTCATTGATAGACATCCTCCCTTTCTTCAATGTATTCAACTCTTTCTTGAGTTGAATCTTTCGTGCCTTTGTATTTACAGAAAACATACTTTCAAGTATGGTCCAAGCTACATATGAATTCTCTGCATTTCTAATATGTCCCAGCATATTATTGTCAATTACTGCAGACAAACAATACATGACCTTCTTATCTTTTGCATTCCATTCCTTCCATGCCTTTGTCTCTTCTGCAGTTGGAGGATCACTCACCTCCGGCTCCTTTTCCTCACCTGAAACAAATTCGTAGAGGCCTTTTCCAATAAGGAAGTTCGTGACACTGAACTTCCATGAAGGGTAGTTGTTCTTGTCAAGCTTCTCAATGATGGGGCTTCCACTATTCTCTGCTATTATCACAAAAATAATACCAAATAGCAAGCAAATCTTCTGTAACCCTCAACCTATAGTGCATAGCAATACACCAGACAACCTTTTTCATGGTCTGCTTAACAATACATGCAATCTGCAACCAGTGTGTAGATAAACCTTATGTTTACTCGCTGGTAAATACCTTTGAACTTACAAATCTGAAGTCTGTAACCTGCGCACCCACTTTCTTCAATACAGTCGAAGTCACAGTGTACCCTGAAACTGTTGTCTGCAACCTTGTGGCTCTAAAACGGCGCCTGAAACGGCCTCAGATGCCCAAAATAACTGCGAGATTGCCCTAAAGGGCTTTTCTATAGAATACACAACGCTCTTCGCACACACCAAATCTCACTGCAATCCTGCTTCCGGTGCCTCCACAAGCACTATCCAAGAGAGAGAGTGGAAGAATGGGAGAGCTTCTTACCCATGGCTTGCTTGCTCGAACCTTGCTTCTTCTCCTTTGCTTCAACCTTCGAAATCAGCCTTTCTTAGTGGCGCGGCTCTGATACCATATCAAGAATCGCGTGGTAGGGAGACTTGCTCAAGATGCTGCGCCGAACACACACAGAATGCACAAGGAGAAGCTCACTCAAGAGACAAGAAGAGAGATGAAGGCCAAAACGTTTTCTTGCTGATTTCTTCTTCTTCTTCCACACTCTTTACAATGTACACAAAGTATAGATAAGATACAACATAAAGGAAAGTGGCCTACTAAGTCAAACAATGCATAACCGACTACACTAGTCGACTGGCACTATAACTATGCCAGCTGTAAATAGGTGTAACAACCTGAATATAATAAGTAATGAGTCAGTGGCCATGTGAGAGTCATAATGACCACCAACGTGATAAGTGTAGATGTGTGGACCTATCTAACCAGGCGGTCCATCATCAATGTCCACATGTGTTGAGCTTGTTATCTCAACACCCTATGGGCAAAGAGGTTGAGTGCGCATCCCTCTCGTTTTCTATTCTCTTTGAACCAAGTGCAGTATGGATTTTCTTTGGATTGGGTATCTGTGCGTCAAGTAGGATGTCCAAAACCCAACGCTAGAATGTTGTTAGGAGACCTTGGCCCTAGGAACCCAGATTTTAGGTCCATCCTAGTAGGTTTGGCCGTGAACGTTTCGTTGTGAGTTGGGCTTGGGAAACCCTAGGCAACTGTTGAGTGTTGAAATGACTTATTTTTTGGCTGATTTTTGTTGTCTTTGAGAGCTGAATGGTTGATTTTATGAGATGATTGATTGGTTTGGAAGTGGTTTGAGAGTGTTTTGGATGATATTGATTGTGTTTTGGAAGTTTATGATGTTTATTGGTGGTTCTGTGATGTTCTGATAGGTTCTGATTGGTTCTATATACCTTCTATTTTGCTCTGTTTTGGTCTGTTTTGGTCTGTTTTGTTCTGATTGTCTTCTGTAAGGAGGGATGGAGTATTGATTGATGAAGATTGAGATATTGTGAAAGCTTATTGAATGGTTTGTGAGATTTTGGAATGTTTGAGAATGAGTTATGTGGTTTTGATGACCTTCTGTAACCTTCTGTAGGTCTTTTGTAGAGCTTCTGTCTCTACTCTGTCTCTGTTCTGTTCTGTACTGTAGCTGTTCTGGTACTGTTATGTGACTGTTCTGTATGCTTCTAAATGTGTTCTGATGGATGAGAGTGTAGCTTGGGAAAGTTTTCTAGCCTTGGAAAGAGGTGAATACAAGTGCAAAAGAGCTGAAAGAAGTGAAAGAAGTAGCTGTTGAAGACTCAAGTAAAGACTAGAGTGAAGTGACAGTAGTGAGCTATGAAAGGACACTATAGTGGCTTTGGTGACTCTTCATATCAGACATACCTCTTGGGAGGGGTATCCACGACCTAAGAGGGATTATTGAGAGTGATTTTGAGAGATTGTAGTGAGGATATGATGTATTATTGATGGAGAGAGAGAGAGAGTCAGAGATAGCCAATTCTACTCAAACAGAGTGATTGTATATGAGAGATTGAGAGAGAAGACTATGGAGATATTGAAGATGAATACTATGTGATGTATTTTCATTCAAAGATGGTGTATTCCTTTGTTTTCTTTGTTCTATTGATGGATTTTGTGAAGATGTTGAAGAATATGGTTGATTCTATCAAATCCGTGGGAGGTCTACATGATGCTGCATGAAGATTTGTTGTGCCTGGTGTTCTTTCTTCATTGTGGTCATATGAAATATGATAAAAAATATTGTTGATGTTACAAGATAGATTTTCTTGCAAGAGAATTCCCTTTTCCTTGGTGTTCTTCTCGGGGCTCCATGTTTTTGGTGCACAGCCGGGGAAACTTGCCATCAACAAGCACCAGAAGAGGCTGAAAATGAAGGAAATGGCATTGCCAAGAAGAGAAGAATTCAATGGATGTTTGTAAAGTTCCTTCTTCCACTGAAGAGTTGGAATTTCTCATAATCAAAGCCACTTTCCACAAGAAGTTCATCCCACAATGGCAGAAACACATCACCATCATGATGCATGCTCTATGTAGTGGACAGATTCCTCTTCTTGTTGAAGCAGCAGAAACTTGCATCTTGGTGGCAAACTATTTGGGAACAAACTGAAGAGTAGAAATAGAGAGAATGACCATCCATGGAAGATTTGGCATTCATTGAGAAGTTTCCAGACAACATCAAGTGGGAGATTGTGAAGAAGCTTCAGGAGTCTTGGTCTGTAGAGGTTCACAAAGATAAGAAGGAAAAGAGTTGGAATTTGTTCGTGGATGCTCAACAGCAAGATACATGGGATGCTTGGTGTACTGATAATCTTCTGTTTGTTCAATTAGCAACCCACTGGAAGTTGGTAGACAGTGTGTTTTTCACAACATACACTGTTGAAACTATCAGAAGCTGGCATTACTATGATGATGGCACCACCACAATGCTCAGACGTATGCATTTTGACACCTTCAAAACCGAATACCTTCCTCTGTGCAGTGGAATGAAAGCAGAATTCAGGGACGTTGAAAAGAAAGAAGTAGAAGAAATGTTGGCAAGAGAGTCCTCTAGAGAGTGAAGCCTTCTGTTAACCCTCTGTGGAGCACTAACAACATAGTGGAGCCACACCCCTGATGAATGACGCAATAAAAAGGCAAGCGTTAGAATGAGTCCAGAGGTACGTGAGAAGAGAGAAAGCAAAAATCAAGGCTGAAAACGAGCTCGCAGTAGAAGCCGCCTTTGATGCCCTTGTGAAACTCTTTACAGAAGTCCCAATGGCACATCAAGCCCTTCCTCCTCCTACTGGAGGTCCACTTCCAAGCCACATCCGTCCTGGAAATATTGATGAGACAGGCCAGCGAATGTAGTCCCATTGCCAGTTTTTAAGGGAGAGTACAAGGAAGACCCCGATCTTCATGTAGCAGAGTTTATGGTAGCATGTGTGGCTAACAATGCCAAAACCCCTGAGCATTGGTTAGCAATATTCCCCACCACTTTCAAGGGCACGGCGTTTCAGTGGTATGAGAGACAAGCAACAGGAACTTTTGGCACATGGGACGACCTGAAGTTGGCCTTCCTCACTAAATTCAGGCGTGAAGGTTTTGAAGAGTGGATGAGAGAGGAATTTATGAACCTAAGTCAGTCTTCTGGAGAAAGAGTAGAAGCCTATGTCTCACGAATGGAATCCATCCTGAAGAGATGGACTAACCATAATCTAGATGATGGCATTCAGAAGGGGGTGTTTCTCAGAGGATTACAACCAGAAGTCCGTAAGTTTGTGGAGCTACAAAGACCAGCCACCCTGCAAGCTGCAACAGAAGGTGCAAGACTGTATGATGAAGTGGAAGCTAGACTAGCGATGAATTCAGGAAGAGGAGTCCTACCTCCTCTGATGCCAGGAATGATGTCACCAAATGCAGTTCCAGGGACTGCTCCCTACCCTTACCAACAGATGCCCCCAGTATAACAGTACAGTGCACCAAATCCACAGTGGCCACAATCCATGCCTCAAATGGTGGTTCAACCACAACAACAATGGTCCCAACAAATTTCCTCAATGCCAAATCAGCAGCAACAGTGGAACCCTACCAACTGGAGCCAACAGCCAACAGTTCAAACAGGAGCTCTGAATCAGAACCAGAACATAGACCCCTATGTACCAGCCCAACCAGTTTATGCAGTGATTACAGAGACTCCTCAAAACCCTCTTGCCAGTGCCTCAGGAGGAGAAAGCTTGAAGGATTATTTATCCAACTCAGTTGCAAACATAAAAAAGGAGTTGATGGATGTAATTACAGAGCAGCTACAGACGCTGAAAGTGAATACCGTGAGCATATCCAACGTTGCAGGAGCAGGAAGAGATGTGATGCGGTCAAATACTTGGTGTGGTAAGTATCATCAAGCAGGCCATTTAGCCACTGAATGTACATGCAAACCAACCAATCCTGGGGCCTTCTGTTCCTACTGTTTGCGGAAGAACCATACAGAGGACATTTTCTCTCTAAGGAGATGCATGACAGGAGAAGGAAGGAAGAAGACGCAAGATTCAACTTGCTGAAATCCAAAATGACAACACAAGATATTGGACCCAAGCCTAGAGAGTTTGGTCCTAATTTCGGACCCAGAAGATTTCCTTCCCAAAGTTACAGAGGAAGACAGTCTGGCGGTGGTCAGAGATCATAAGTGGAGTGTTACAGATGCGGAGAAAAGGGACACATTTCACCAAATTGTCCAAATCCTAGAAGGTCAGTGGATTACAAGCCCTTATGCAGTCGATGCAAAGGAGAAGGCCACACTGCAAAGGACTGTCCAAGCCCAGCCCTAGTGAAAAACAGTGCTACTGATAGTCCGGCCAAGGCTCAAGAGCCTACCTCCAATTTAGTGGAATTGGAAGTTGCTGCCATTACTTGTGCAAAGCAGAAGGAACCACCTGTCCAGAAAGAAAATAACCCTCCTGCCAGAACAGTGAAGTTCAACCTTCCACCAAAAGAACAGAACAGAACAGAGCTTGACAGTGCCGTACAGAGCCCTACAGTGCCACAGAGAGTTACAGAGACAGTTACAGAGACAGGACCAGAGGTCCAAGATACAGAAGAGGAGGACGTGCCACAAGTGGCAGAAGAAGTTCCTGTAATTCCTCTGTTGGAAGAAAGAGGGAAAATGAAAATGGGTGTTGCCCCATTCCCTAACCGGTTAGAGAAGCCAGTGGATCCTATTAAGGAATACGATCTGCTCAGAGATCTAGATACCTTTAAACCAAACCTCACATTTCGACAATTATTGATGTTGTCTCCCAGTTGCCGAAAAAGGTTCAAAAGTATACTGACAAAAAGACGTGGTTTAAGGATTGCTTCCTCAACAGTTACAAAGTCCAACAAGGCTCCAGAGCCTGTCAAAGAAGTGGATGTGTCTAACGCTTTCCTAGATCCGGGTATCCCAGAGACTGGTATGTGGATAGAAGGCTGCTTCATTTCAAATGCACTGATTGATAGTGGTTCATCAATAAACATTATGACGGATGTTACAATGAAGGATCTAGGCCTACAAGGTGTGCAACCCACCCAATGGCTCATCAGACTGGTGGATCAGAGTAGAATCAAGCCTTTGGGTATTCTCCCATATGTGAAGACTACAGTGGCTGGAAAAGATTATTGGCTAACCTATCTGGTGGTGAAGCCAAACTCTTATGGTACATCCTATCCTCTGTTACTGGGCAGACCATGGCTTTTTGAAGCCCGAGCAAGGACGGATTGGTTCAAAGGAACCTTAACCTTGGGTAGAGGACCCAACAAAGTGGTGCTGAAACTATATGGTTCTCAAAAAGGACATGGATCCACCTCCTTGAAATTATCTTCTGACTCCCCTAATGCAGCTACAGATGGAACATGAGCAGACGAAGATGCTGTCAAATAGATCCTTCCCAAGAAAACAGTGGCACATTCCTTAACAGTGGATACTGTAAGCCGACTTCCAAAAGATGCAAAGCCATTATCAATGGGTGAATACTTCGTGCCTAAACCGGGAATGACTTCTGACATCACTTCTGACAGTGAGATAGAAGCATGGATGCATTGCTCTCCCTGTTACATGGCCATAGCAGAAGCCAAGACAAAAGCAGAAGAGGAAACAGAGAATATGTTCTTCTGTTACAGAGCGCCTACAGAGACAGAAGCAGAGATAGAGACAGAAGCAGAAGCAGAGACAGAGACAGAGACAGAAGAGGATGGATATGAGATGGAAGAAGAAGGTTATGAAAGTGAGCCAGAAGAACCTATCCCACCTGAAGAGGATATATATGAAGAAGAAGTTCCAGAAGCTTCAGAAGCAGACGAGCTCATGCTATGGGACAGAATGGTGATGGTACCATTTGGTCTAGTAAATGGATCTTCTCATATGCAAAATTCTTATAAGATGTGGGTTAAGAAGAACAAGCCGTCTTTTAGCAGTGGCTCATGCCGTCCTAACCCATCCTTGCCAAAGAAAGATGATGATGATGCACCATGCCAACAAGCACCAATCCCACCAACCCAACAGGTATCAGAGGGTCCTTGTTTTGTGACGTTCCTGGATGTGTCATCTTCAGAAGAGGAGTCTTCAAGCCAAGAGGTAATTAATTTTGAAACCAAACCCGAAACGGCTCTAATCCCATTTCAACATCTTAAGGAGCAACCTAAGTCTCCACCAAAAGAAGAAGTTGGTTCTAGTGGGACATCAGAAGAGGACACCACTCCCTTGAAGGAGTCGGATCTGTACCCAGAAGCAGTCCGTGGGACCTTCATCCGTGAAGTACAAGGTGAAAGGTAGTTAACCTTTGTGGATTCAGATGGCATTGAATGCCACTTGAAGGTGGGTAGCAGTCTCCCAGAAGAGGAGTTGTCAACCTTGTACAACTTGTTGAAATAAAACTTGGACGTGTTTGCATGGTCCTACAAAGACCTAAAGGGGATTGATCCCACAATATGTCAGCATCATATTGACTTGGAGCCTGATGCCAAGCCAGTACGGCAACGACAGAGGCGAATGAACCTGAATTATTCCACATTGGTGAAAGCGGAGCTGCTGAAGCTTTTGGAAGCCAAGTTCATCTATCTAGTGGCAAATAGTGAATGGGTTTCACCCATCGTGGTTGTACCCAAGAAGAATGGCAAATTGCGAATATGTGTGGATTTTCGAAAGCTTAATTCCAAGACAAAGAAGGATCACTTTCCTATCCCTTTCACAGACCAACTATTGGACACAGTGGCAGGACATGAGCTTTATTCCCTTTTGGATGGATTCAGCGGATACAACCAAGTGCAGATCGCAGAAGAAGACCAATCCAAAACAACCTTCACCACAGAATGGGGGACCTACGCTTATCGGGTGATGCCATTTGGACTTTGCAATGCCCCTGCTACTTTCCAGCAAGTCATGATGGCCGCATTTCAAAATCATCTGCACGAATTTATTGAGGTATATTTGGATGACTTCTGTGTCTATAGTTTGATCCGTGAACACTGGGAACACTTGGAACAATGCTTTGACCGATGCCGGGAGTATGGGATTTCCCTCAACCCCGACAAATGCATCTTTGGGGTCTCTTCTGGAGTTCTGTTGGGCCACATTGTCTCTACACAAGGGATATCAACAGACCCTGCAAAGATTAAAAAGATTGCAGCTCTGACCGCACCCACCAATCTCAAACAGTTGAGGGGATTCCTAGGCCATGTGGGTTACTACAGAAGGTTCATAGCTCATTTTGCAACAAAGGCAACCTCCTTGCACAAGCTTCTAAGGAAAGATGCAGAGTTTACTTGGACGGAAGAATGTGACAAAGCCTTCACCACTCTGAAGCAGTGTCTGATTGAGGCACCCATTCTGCAACCTCCTGATTGGACGAAAGAGTTCCATGTACACACTGATGCATCAGTTGAAGGCTTAGGTGCTGTCCTTTGCCAGAAGGGCTCCTCGAAGTTGGATCAACCGATCTATTATGCAAGCCGAAAAGTCACTGATAGGGAACGGAATTACATAGTGACCGAGCTGGAGTGCTTGGCAATGGTGTTTGCCCTAGAGAAGTTCCGCCATTACCTCCTATCCACCCACTTTAAATTTTATGTGGATCATGAGGCCCTATCCTTCCTGATGAACAAAGTAGATGTGAAAGGACGAATGATGAGATGGCTCCTTCTATTTCAGGAGTTCGACTTTGAGGTGATTACTAAGCCTGGTCGTTCCCATGTTCTGGCTGGTCATCTGTCGCGTATCCCACAAACTGCAGATGAGGAGCAGGATGATCTAGACCTCCCTGATGCTTCCCTATTCTTGGTAGAAACTGTCACTCCCTAGTATGCAGACATTGCCAATCTGCTAGCAACCCAACAGTATCATCTTGGTATTTCTAGTTGGGAAAGGAAGAAGCTCATGCTAGAATCAACCCCATACACCCTGCTAGGTGGTGCACTATACAAGAAAGGCAAAGATTAAGTGCTCAGAAGATGTGTTGCAGGAGAAGAGATTGGGATTGTTCTGAAGGCTTGCCATGGCGAGCCATGTGGAGGCCATTTTGCAGGAGAAGCTATAGCCAGGAAGGCTTTGCTATAGCAGGATATTGGTGGCCTACCATCCACAAAGATGCCTATGATTACTGTAAAAGATGTGATGCTTGTCAGAGAATGGGGAAACCCACCAAGACAAGTGCCATGCCACTGCAACCTATTCTTCCTTTGACGCCTTTTGAGAAGTGGGGCATCGACTTCGTAGGTCCGATCGATCCTCCTACCAGAAGGAAACAGAACCTATACATCCTCGTATGTACGGATTATGTTACAAAGTGGTGTAAAGCTAAAGCTCTAAAGCGGGACGATGGTAACAGCGTGGCCCTGTTCATGTATGAGAATATCATCACCCGTTTTGGCAGTCCCTTAGAGCTGGTAAGTGACAGAGGCACTCATTTCATTAATAAAGTCATGGAAGAATTGACAGAGTTGTATAAGATCCACCATCGCAAGTCCACTCCTTATTACCCCAGAGCCAACGGCCAAGTCGAAGTCACGAATCGCATCCTCTGCTCAATTCTGACAAGAACAATTGCCGCACATCGTCGTGATTGGGATGATCGACTTACAGAGGCCATCTGGGCGTACAGAACCTCCCATAAAGCAGCAACAGGACAGACACCTTTCCAGCTGGTGTATGGTACAGACGTTGTTTTTCCTGTTGAACTGGAATTACCCTCTTTGAGAGTGGCTATCAAAGAGCGTTTTGGGGACGATGATTCACTGCAACGCCGTCTCCTGCACCTTGAATGTTTGGACGAAATTTGTAGGATGGCTCTACAGTGCATGGAAGCCATGCAAGCTCGACACAAGGCTTACCATGATAGCTTCATCAAGCACAAGGAGTTCAAAGAAGGTGATTTGGTCCTAGCCTATGATTCACGATTTGGCAAGTTTCCTTGCAAGCTCCAACAGCAGTGGATGGACCCCTATAAGGTACTTGCCGTCAACCCTAATGGCTTTGTCCAAGTGCAAACCGTTGATGCCTCTGATGATCCTTTCCTGATCAATGGATATCGCCTGAAGAAGTACTTCCCTCCTTGGGGATCTTGACAATTACGGTCACTTGATCCTTTCCCTCGTTGGCACGGCACTGTACTTCTTATGATGCTATTTCTAATAGCCATTCTTCAGCCACTCCTGATGAGGTGGACGCAACCCTCTGTCCCCTCAAACCCCCCTTCCAGCCTTGATCTCTTATCCTCTATTTTCCACCAGCGACAGTGGCGAGGTGGGTTCTGACAAATGGTCTTTCTACTATTCCCTTGCTCAATTCGAAGAGAAAAAAAAAAGAAGAAAAAATATACATATCGATCATGGGAGAAAAGGACTTAGGTCCCTGTCATGCCGACCTATTCTTCGAGAAAAGGTGGAAACACCCTCGGGAATAGGAGAAAACACGAAAAAAAAAAACAAATCTGTTATGAGAGAAAAGGAAGCAATTCCCTGTCATAGCAAGCCTCGTTCCAAGAAAAGGTGGTAAACACCCTTGGACGGGAAGTGGAAAAGGTGGCAACACCCAGCAATCCAGAAAGCGGATTCATTAATTGATATCCCCAGGATCCAATTTCGAAGCTACCTCCCTTGGTACGCTGTGTCCTGGGACTCTTTGCCAAGTGTCTAACTGTCCTCTCGTCTCGCAGACGACAGGTCCTATCTAACACAACGTTCGATTTGATGGCTACCTCCCTGGGTACGCCTCTTCAACAACTAATGACGAAATCTTCATCGACAAACAATCGAGTGACGTGAGCTTTCATCCTAACCGGATGGGGAAGTGAGTATGGGTTGCCCTCTGTAACTATCAACAACGAGTGAGATAGAGGGTGGGGCAAGAGACCAGTCTTTTCCCTTCAAATCAAATGAGAGGTGAGAAGTGTGAATGAAGTGTTGCACGCACGGGATGGGCCTCTCAATGCACAAAGCACAATTTGTTTCTGTGCACTGCACCATAAGGCTCCCTGGCCTTCCTTCTCGCACCGTATGCCGGCACAGGGCAGGATGCACCGTTGCACCATCAAATGCGCACAAGGCACACAACCTTTACACAAGTGATTGTGAGGGTAATATCAAGGGGTTTCAGGAAAAGGTTGCCCTCCTATAACTATCAACAGAGCGTGAGACAGAGGGTGGGATGAGTGTGACTGGAGTTTCTTCAATCAATTACCGAGAGGTGAGATTGAGGGACGTTACAACACTTGGAGTCAGGTATGTTCCCGTTTTCCTATGCACCCACGGGATGGGTCTTTGCCATCATCACAAGACACGTCACCCTGTTCTATACACTACACTGTAAGGCTCCCTTGCCTTCCTTCTTGCACCTATGCCAGACGGGTTGGACGCACTAATGCACCATCAACTGTGCACCTTGGCATACTCCTTCTGCACCATTCCCCCCTTATCGATTCCTCAACCGGGTACGAGATATGGGTTTCAATCCTTATTCCTCGAGTGATATTAGTCATGGGGCGAGTGATTGGTCTTTCATTCCAATTGATTGATTGTGAGTGGAGTGTAATATCCCTCATCATCGATAAATTTCCTGTGATTCCTTCCATCAGCTACCTCCCTGGGTGCTGCCGCGTGGTCCCTGCCATGACGGACGTGTGCCGAGAAGATGCCTTGGTACCTCCAGAAGCCGACAACAACACTGGACGTGCCATCGACACTCAACCTTGCTTCTTGACGAAATGGGCCAAGTTTTTCTAACCCTCCCACTTTGGTTTCCCCGTGACGTTCATGTTTTAAGTGTGGGGAAGTTAGTGGATGGTCTGTGGCATGGTCCTAGGTCCCTGTTGCTCGGTTAACCCTATCCATTGAGGTCTTAAGTGTGGGAACGCATCCCTGCGCGTCTACATTGTATATCCTCTACATATGCCTTAACCTGCTCATGCATGTATGCCATGACTTGCTTTTACCCTAATGGGATCCCTTCCCACCCACCTGGTTATTTTCCACCCACCCTTGGGACTGTTTCCTTGCAGTTTTTTGTTATTCCTTGATTTTGAGGTCCTGTCATGTGAACGCACCCTACGTTCACCGAAGTCCAAATCCAACCTTATACCCCTGTTCCTCCCTTTGGACTGACCATTTTTCCTTTTTACCTACCCCTGTTTCGGTGCATGGTTTTTGTGTTATTAATTTTTGAAGCATTTTTTGCAAATTAGCCGGTTTTCCATGTGAACACACTTTTCTTGCTTCGGAACCATGATTTGATGTCATAGCCCTACCAACCACTTTTCCCCTGACATTTTCCCTTTTTACTCCGAGTCATTCCGCTACACGGTTTGTCCAATATTAATTTTCCGGTTTTTTAAGACTTTTTCGTGCATCTTTTTGACATTTTTCCATGTGAACCTGCCCTATTTGCATCGGAATTCCAATTTGATGTGCCAGCCGTGTCCCGTGTGTCTTTCCCCACCTTTTTCCTTTTTCTTTCACCCTCTTTCGCTTTCTGGATTTATTATTATTAATTTTTAAATGTGTTTTTAGGTGTATTTTTGGAGTTTTTCACATGTGAACCCCTTCTATTTCCACCGGACCTGCGGTTTAACGTGACAACCCTGTGCCACCCCTTCCTGCAGACATTTTTCTTCTTACTGCATGTCATTCCGGCGAACGGTTTGTCCGATATTAATTTCCGATCCCATTTTCGGGTTTTTTTGGGGTTTTTTCCACGTGACTGCGTCTTATCTCAGTTGGAACTATGTTTTAAGGTGATAGGATTGTTGGGCACGTCTTTCTGCACAATTTTCCTTTTTTCTCCACCTCGTTCCGATGCACGAATCTTCCGATATTAATTTTTACTTGCGTTTTTTGGTTCGTTTTTTGTGTTTTTTGCACATGACGCCCTTTACCTCCCTCGAAACCTCCGTCATATATTTTCCCTGTTTTCCCCTTGTCATCCTGCCCACTTTTTATTTTTACGTCCTTTCGTTTTGACATCCGGATTGGGAGATATTAATTTTTCTTTAATTTTGCGTGTTTTTGTGTGACTCGTCGCGCGCGCACGCGCTTGTTTGCAATTTTACGCGTCTGAACGCCCCGACCGCGTACGCGTGCCTTGTCCCATCATCCGGGCGCTCTTCCAATCCCATCACGGTAAATTTTTTTACCCCGCCCCGCGCATGGGTGCGGGACGGGGGTATGCTTGTCCCTCATGGGTCCCCCACCCATTCTTCCCCCTTGGGCGCCCCTTCCCTTGGACACCCTACTCCATGGCTTCACCCCGGGCGCCTTTAGGTATCCCATCCCATGACCTCCTACCCCTACCCACCCCAATCCTACCCCTACCCCTACCCACCCCATGACCTCCTCCCGCCCATTTCCCCAACCCCACCTTTCCCTATCCCTCCCCCTCCCCACCCTAACTACCTCCCTCTCCCTTTGCGTGCTTCCTCCCCCTACCCCTCCCCTCCTCCTCCATTCCCTGCTTCTCCTCTGCTCCCCCTCCTCTCCTTTCCTTTCTTTCCCTCCCTCTCCTTCCTCCTTGTGACAGTGGCCGGCCGCCTGCCACTCGCCCTCTGCCTGCCTGCCCTGTCTGACGCGCCTGCCTCACCCTTCCGTTGCCTCGACCACCTCGCGGCATCGTCAGCCGCCGCCCCTGTCTAACGCGCCCGCCTCAACAGCGCCGCCCCCCGCCGTCCGCGCGCCGTCCAGCGGCCCCGCCCCTCCCCGTCGCCTGTCCAGGGGCCAGACGCCGTCGCCAACCGCCAAGCCACCGGATGCCGTCCCCGCGCCGCCTCCCGCCACGAGCCCTCATCGGACGCCGTCCCCGCGCCGCCTCCCGCCACGAGCCGCCGAACCGCCTGACGCCGCCCGCCGAAACGACTGACATCGCCGCGTAGACGCCGCCTTCCCGCCTTTCTCCCGCCGAAAGCCGCCATCCTCCTCCTCTTCTTCCACCTCCTCCTCCTCCCTAACTAACCTAAGGTTAGTTTAACTAACCTATGGTTTATCTAACTAACCTAACATTAGTTTCACTAACTTCACATTCGGTTAACTAACTTAACCTAACCCCCCCTAATTAATCCTAGTTAGGTTCACCCTAATTAACCCTAGTTAGGTTAACTAACTTAACCTAACCCCCCCTAATTAATCCTAGTTAGGTTCACCCTAATTAACCCTAGTTAGGTTAACTAACTTAACCTAACCCCCCCAATTAATCCTAGTTAGGTTCACCCTAATTAACCCTCATTAGGTTAACTAACTTAACCTAACCCCCTCTCACTAACCCTAGTTAGGTTAGTTCTACCTACCCCTAGTTAGGTGCCTAACCCTAACCCTAACCCTAACCCTCCCCCTAACCCTACTTAGGTTAACTAACCCCCTTTAGGTTAGTCTCCACTAACTTGCCTTATTTGACTTCTGTGACTTCCCCTAGACTAACCTAATTCCATCTGACTAACCTGACTAGACCAGATTTGTCTTACCTGACTTATCTAGACTACCTTGACTTAGCTGACTTACTTTCAACTTACTTACCGGACTCAACTGATTTTCCTGATTTAACTGATTTAATTAATTTCTAAATTAATTTCCACATCATCAAAATTCAGAAAAATTTCTAAAAATTCCCTTCGCTTTTTGCCAATTTTTTGGAAATTTGTCAGCTGGAATTTCCACCCCCAAAATTTTTGCAAATTAAATATTTCTCAATTTATCCCCCAAATTACCAACAAATGTAGAAAATTCATTTACAAATAGTAAAAAATTCTACAAAAATTCTAAAAAATTCCCCTCACCCCCCTTGATCATTTTCCATTTATTTTTCACTTTACAATATTATCATACATGGTACCCCTATTGTTTTTTTTAAAAAAACCCTTAAACGGAAATTAACCATCCAACTCTCTATTTTATTTTCATACCCTAAATTGTGGATCTTTCCTCCATGTCCGCATTTTCATTTTTTCCCTTCATCACATCTTCATGTGCTATATATCTTGATTTCATTCTTATTCTTATTATTATTATTTAACAAAGAAACAAAAACAAACAAACCACTAATCAAACAATTAAAAAAAACAAAAAAACAAAAAAAAACAAAAACACAAACCAACCATAAATAATCACAAATTACAAAAATTAAAAAACCAACAAAAACAAAATCAACACACCCGCTAAGGTGTTGTCTTTGTTGTTTCGTCAGTGGTCTTTACTTTTCCTTTACTGGATTCACTTCTTTTAGGAGACTCTTCCGTGCGCATTTCTGCATTACATACACACCCCTTCCAGGTATTTATTTTATGTGCTTTATTTATTTTCATTTTCCCCTTAATCACAAATTAATTGTTAAAATGAACTCTTTAATTCACCCACAGTTTCCACGCGCAGTCACGCTAAATACACACATACTTTTTAATTAAAATAAACCCGCCGTTCACTTAGCATGTGCTACGTGCGCTAAAGAGGCACTTTAATTTTTAATTAAAATGAACCAACCATCACATGAGCACGCGCTGGCAAAAAAGCGCTCCACATCACCTTAATTTGTAATCAATGAACTTGCATTTAGAGACCTCGTCTGGGTATCGCAGTCCGGGATTCGACTTAACGCACAGTTTTCACCTAATAATTGGTAATTCAATTTATAATAAGGAACCGTCATTTTCTTGCTAAGGTTTATCACCTAATAAAACTTCACCCATTTCTTAATAATTTATTAAAATCAACCCTTCATTAAATTAATCCCCCCTCACTGCACTTAATTCCCCTTTTTAATGAACCCATTTCGTGGGATGGGTATGCGCCGTCCTTCAAGTTATATCAACGATGTAGTCTTGATATGTGTCGGATGTGGTATTGTTTTGGTTTACTGTCTTTGTTACGGTTACGGGTACGGTATGCAGTTTTTTCTTTTATTTCCTGATACGGGGTTCTGGGTGTTTGTCTGATGCATCGCATGAAGCTTTCGGTCACATTTGTCTCGAGGTCATGTCGAATTTTTTCTAGGATGTGGTTTGCTTGGGGTTAGTTGGTCGAGTCACGTTTTATTGTTTTAGTTGTTCTCTTATCCTTGGATTTTTGTATGTTACTTTGCAGGCATTCTCCTTGATTGTCTGTGTTTGTGGTATGTGTGTAACCATCTGAATGGCGCCTTCTCACGCTCCTCCCCCTATCCAGTACGTCCCACTAGTTAGTAGGGATTACTCTTCCCTACTTACTTTTGAGCCTCTCACGAAGGCGGGACTTGCTGCTTTTGTAGCTACTTCTTTTCCATTGCTTCCAGAGGATCCGTCGTTATGTGATGAGTTTCTGGCCTCTTACAGCAAGAAGACAGGACTAGTCTAGGGAATTTCTATGACTTTGACACCTCGCGACCTAGGGAAGGCTCTGTCTCTTCCCTTCAAAGGTGAACCTTTTGTTACCACTCGTCAGCTTTTCTCTAATGAAGAGATTCTGAAGCTATTGCAAAAGCAGACACGGGAAATGCTGGATGTTAAGAAGGTGATCAACTCTTCAGGAGTTTCATTTTCTATGATCACTGATCGTGTATGGAAGACGATCTGTCAGTTTCTCCAGGACAGGTTTATGACAGGTTTATGCCTGCCAAAATGCCATCCCAGTATTTGTCCAAAGAGCTTTTTACAGCTTCCAGGATGGTGTTGAAAGGAGTTGCTATTGATTGGAGCACTTACCTCCTCACTAAAATGGATCAACATTTCGTCAAAGTCACCAGGGGTAATGTTACCAATGTCACGTATGGATCATATTTGTTTGCCTTCTTGACCTATTCAAGTTTACAGAAGACTATGCTTCCACCTCCTCCATCAGATCCAGTACCTCCTCCTCCACCTTCAGATGAGTCAGAACCCATTGACATAGAGGATGATGATTCTCCACCTCCCCTGGTCATCCAGCGCAAACGCTTGAAGCGGGTAGCGGATAAAGCTCCTTCAGTACTTCCCTCAGTACCTATCCCTGCTACCTCTGGCAGTGATCTCCCTGGGTATCTCACTTGTAATAACCTATTCAGAGCCCATCAAGAAGGATCATTGGACATATCAGTTCCCTCCCTGAACAGTCTAGTCTCAGGAGATGCGATTCCTTTCCTCTGTAAAGATATTAAAAGTTCCATTGAGTTGTCAGTGACAGCCTGTGTTCAACAGCTGTACGCGTCTTTTTATGAAGAACTCATGCAGTTTAAGGACCAGTTGCATAAGGCAACATCTGAGTTAGCTTCTGCTAAGGATACCCTAACAGATTTGTTTAAGCAAATGGAACAACAAACCCAACTGGTTGCCACCCAAAGCGATGAGATCTCTTCTTTGAAGATCCAGTTACTAGAGGCTCAATCCCAGGTTACTAGCCTTTTCGAGGAGAAGGAGAGAATGTCCAGAGAAGCGCAGGAGTTCCAAGCTATCTTAGATGACAAACTTTCAGCTTTACAGATTGCTAATGACACAGTGGCATCCCAAGCCTCCCAAATCAAGCAGTTGCAAGATCAACTCGCAAAGTCACGCTCTGTTCCTCCAAGCCCTAATATTCCCTTGATTCCTTCTCTTTCCCAGCAAGACTTGGCTACTCTTCAAAGACAGGCTACTTTGTGCCCTCTATTCCAAGATAAAGTGGAAAGATTGTAGTCTAGAATGGACTTGTTATGGTCTACATTTGAGCAGTTTCAGGAATATGTTCCACCAGACCATTCTTTCTTTGTCCACTACCACTTACAGAAGTTGGTCTTCTACATGAAGCTTTCCACGATGGATTTACCTCTTCTAGAGGATGGCTGGAGTGGGGCTTGGTCTGCTGAGTTGTTGACAGAGGTAGTAAGGATGGTGTTTGAAGATTCTGTCATGCCAAATACCATGTTGATGTCCTACATGTATCTACGAGGAGACTTGTTAATTCAAGATGAGGTGGATATGGCATGGTATATGGGGGATGTGGTCTTACAATCCGTTTTGTATGTCAACCATTTGGAGTTGCATATAGCTGACATGTTCCAGAGTTATTCCTCCAAAGTAGCTAATTGTCATGATAATTCCTGGCATCCCATGATTGATTATGTGGTCCTAAATCAAAGACAAAACACAGCTCCTACCTCTGCCCAGAGTACTAATCAACTGAGGATGGATCTCTTAGCCTATCTTTCAAACCATAATCCGTTTGATTCTTCCTTCTTTGATGCCTATCATCGACGATCTCTCTTAGGACCTTCTGTTCCTACCCTCCTCTATTACCAACAAATGGCTCACCGATATGCTATATATCTTTCCCTTTGTCAATCTAATTCCACAATTATTTTACCCCTTCTTTTCCAACCTTCATCTTTCCCTCAAATTCCCATTTTTACATACTGTTTCTTTATTGAGGATAGGGTATTTTCCCCTTCTCCACCCTGTCTTTCTCCATCCATTCATGTACCCTCCACATTTCCTATTTATCAGTTAACACCCTTCCTTAGTGATTCCCTCCAAATTTTTGCCACTCCTTCTTTAACCTTTTCTTCCTTTTATGATTTTTCCTATCCCTCCCTTCATCCACTTTTCCTTATTCCACTACCCTCTCCTAACACTTCTATATCTCAACCACCTCAGTTGGTTAGTGATTGTGATGGGTTTGATAATCAGATTTCCAGAAGAAGGGGATGGAGTTTGGATGATTGCCTTACAGGACCTTAGATCAATTGGCTAGTAATTCCAGGAGAATGGACAGCTTCCAGTCAAGCTTATCAGAACTATGTTCATTTTGCTCAGCAGTATTCCCAGTCTGCAGATCCCTCCATGAGATTAACTGCTCACTTTGCTTGGTACCTAGCGTATATGCATAGGCACTCTCATAATGATTCCAAGCCTATTCCAAAGTTGTGCATGAATGTCAATGTGAGCATTGATTCTCAGCAGCTGGATATATTGTATTTTCATGCCCTTTGTTTGCCTAGCAGATACCTAGTCCTGTTGGAAAGGATATGCTGTCTTCAGTATTTTCAAAATCCTCCCAAAACCTTTGAAGATGAATCCTTGTCTATGGATCGGTTCCGACAACATCAATATTTTAAGAGGGATCATCTTCATTGATACCTTTCCAATGTATGGTGGATGCTTTTTAATGAAAATCTCTCTTTTTGGAGGAGTCATTCAGATGGTTGTGTTGTATTCGTGTTTGTGTTGTGAGTTCATTTATGTCAAACAAGCGTGGTGGTTTCCTATTGGATTGGATTTCGTGTGCGAGCTACATTTTGGAGAATTGTGGTGATGGGGTCGTAGATAGAGAGTTGAAGTTGATGCAGATAAAGAAGCAGAAAACTCTTATATCCTTTACAAATTTGTTATGATTTTTAGTTTGATAAGAGGTGTTAATGTATAAAGGGTTTTCCTTTCTTTGTATTTTTATATCAGAAACAGGTTATAAGTTGGAGTCGTGGTGGCTGGATTTCTTTGTGAAAAGATATTGAAGCTCAAAGTTGCCCTTTTAAATGAACTTGTATTCCCTTTTTCCTGGGTCGCGAGGACGCTTCCTTGTTAAGTGTGGGGATATGTTGAGTGTTGAAATGACTTGTTTTTTGGCTGATTTTTGTTGTTTTTGAGAGCTGAATGGTTGATTTTATGAGATGATTGATTGGTTTGGAAGTGGTTTGAGAGTGTTTTGGATGATATTGATTGTGTTTTGGAAGTTTATGATGTTTATTGGTGGTTCTGTGATGTTCCGATAGGTTCTGATTGGTTCTGTATACCTTCTATTTTGCTCTATTTTGGTCTGTTTTGGTCTGTTTTGTTCTGATTGTCTTCTGTAAGGAGGGATGGAGTATTGATTGATGAAGATTGAGATATTGTGAAAGCTTATTGAATGGTTTGTGAGAGTTTGGAATGGTTTGAGAATGAGTTATGTGGTTTTGATGACCTTCTGTAACCTTCTGTAGGTCTTTTGTAGAGCTTCTGTCTCTATTCTGTCTCTGTTCTGTTCTGTACTGTAGCTGTTCTGGTACTGTTATGTGACTGTTCTGTATGCTTCTGTATGTGTTCTGATGGATGAGACTGTAGCTTGGGAAAGTTTTCTAGCCTTGGAAAGAGGTGAATACAAGTGCAAAAGAGCTAAAAGAAGTGAAAGAAGTAGCTGCTGAAGACTCAAGTAAAGACTAGAGTGAAGTGACAGTAGTGAGCTATGAAAGGACACTATAATGGCTTTGGTGACTCTTCATATCAGACATACCTCTTGGGAGGGGTATCCATGACCTAAGAGGGATTATTGAGAGTGATTTTGAGAGATTGTAGTGAGGATATGATGTATTATTGATGGAGAGAGAGAGAGAGAGTCAGAGATAGCCAATTCTACTCAAACAGAGTGATTGTATATGAGAGATTGAGAGAGAAGACTATGGAGATATTGAAGATGAATACTATGTGATGTATTTCCATTCAAAGATGGTGTATTCCTTTGTTTTCTTTGTTTTATTGATGGATTTTGTGAAGATGTTGAAGAATATGGTTGATTCTATCAAATCCGTGGGAGGTCTACATGATGCTGCATGAAGATTTGTTGTGCCTGGTGTTCTTTCTTCATTGTGATCATATGAAATATGATAAACAAGCTTGTTGATGTTACAAGATAGATTTTCTTGCAAGAGAATTCCCTTTTCCTTGGTGTTCTTCTCGGGGCTCCAACAACAAACCTTGGAACATTCCCTGGGAGTGCCAAGCGGCAACACTTAGATTCGTTTCTCGATGGATTGCTAAAACGTGCTTGGGCAATTGATAGGCAAGCACGTTACATCTATTCTCTTTTCTTCTCCTTCCTATTAGTGTAGCCTCAACCCATGCCTCTCATTCTTTACAATTTGCATGGGAGAGAGCTTGATACTCTTTTACAAAATGAATTTTAATGTCCCAACACTTTTTTTACTAGCATATCTTAGTGCACTTACTATTGTGTGCATCCCTTTACATTTGAGGCTTTTTCCTACACTTCATATCTTCAATTTTTTTTTTGAGTATGCATTTCTCTTCCATTTTTCTCTCGCCTTGAGATTGTCCTCCTTTTCTAATTTTTTGTATTTTCTGTCTTGGTCTTCCAAGGGTGTAATAGAAGCTTATTAGGTGTTGGCTCACACTTGAGGGCCCAGACTATGCGTAAGTTTTGGTGCAAGTATTATGTGAGTGCATGTGTATACCTAAGTATCACACTTAGTTACAAGATAACCATTTTGGTTCCTTATAGCAGTATTATTAATGAAGCGAGGGGGTACAATAGGCGGGAAAAATGTTTGGTGCTAAGGAAAAATGCACTTAAAGGGGGTCATAAAGACATTGTCCATATATTGGAGAAGATGTAATGTAACCAAATGGCTTGAGATAAAGGCCTTCAATAGTTATAATTGCAGTTTCTTGTAGTGATTGAAGATGCTTCTTCCAGTGCTTTTTCACCTTATTTTTGTCCTTAATCATGATGGCATTAATGTGAAATTGGGAACACAAAGTACAAGTGACTTAGAGTGACAAGTCTAACCATAGGTGAGATGAGCTCTCTAGGTATGTCCTACCCTTTATATGTCTTGAGCAAGTATGGGGGAATATACAAAAGGGCTAGGGGATTAGGGATAGAGCCGACTAATCGAGGCCACTAGAGGTACCTAATTTGAGGACCCCTCGATGCCATGTAGTGATCATCTATGCATTTTTATTTTGTTTCTCTTTCATATCTCTTTTCTTTTTAAATATAAAAATGATATACAATGATCATTTCAATCTTACAAGAGAGATTCAAAAAATTTGGGTTGAGAAGGTTGAGAATGATAATACTCTATAAAAGTGTCAAACCATAAGACTTGGTGTTGGGAAACCTATTGTTAATGAAGATCTACAATTTGAGAGGTGACTAGAATTTTGGGCTAGTTGTCGTACTTCTTGTTAGGATAATAGAGAGTGTAAGATGGTAGTTGAAGTAAGTTTTACTTTGACAAAGTCATCTTTGTGATGTTGATTATCTTTTCACCTGCCCTTGAGGTAGATTAAGGATTCATCATCCTTATCTTCAGTGTGAGATAGAACTTGAGACCACATGAAGTTAAGTTCAAGATAATTGAAATTTAAAAAAAAATAAAAATTGACCTAAGCTTTTCACCACTTACTAGCTTCTCAATTTGTTGGTGTAGCAATCAATTATTCCTCCCTCCCTATACAAAAAATGTTGCAATGCTTCTAAGAGTTACAAGGATACTGATCTTGTCATGTGCATGGATTTTTAAATAAAAATATTAGAAGAATATCTATTATATACAATAAAAACAATTTTAATGATGTAATTGTTATGCATAAGTGAGTGAATTAGTACTCATGCCGAGGGGTAAGCTAGTGATAGAGGTCATGATTGAATTGAAGTGCAGTATAGATGTCAAGAAGTTGTGGTAACTTTGCTAGTAGGGTTAAGTAATCTACAATACTGAGTACCACGCTGCCTTGATCCAGTCTACTTGCGACATAAAGCTCTTCTTTTGTGAGGATTGTGTCAAACAAGGGGAGGTCCAAAAGTGGTCCAACTAGCTTTACACCTCATACAATGGTGCAAGTACTCGAAGAGAAGTTGAAGCTATGTACGTTGGGTCAATTCAAGATTTCCATAGAGCTCATTTATGCTCTAAAATAGTAATGACGTGATTTTCAATTTCAACAGTTGAGACTTGTATAATATATCAAACTTTCTTAGATGGAAAATAGCCCTCTCTCTTTTATTCTAGCCTTACAATTTCTCAACAGTCTTCTTCCTTGTTAGGAATGCGTCTTGGAAGGTTTTCTAAGTGTTTAGTGTATTACTCACTAAGGTACTCTTGCTCTTCACATGGTACTACCAATTCTAAGGACTCCCTATGTTCTTTAGCTAGGATGTGAGCAAGTAATATGAGTTTATCAATCAATTATCTAAGGCATGAAATCATTGATTGGTTTTCATTCCGAGTAGTCTAGTACCAATTCCTTCAAATTTCTAAGCTTCAAGCCAGATTTCAATTGAGCGAGAGGCTTTGTTTGAGTTGAATATGACTTGAGAGCTACTGAGATGCTTGGGCTACTTGTTTTAGCACTAGTATCTCCCTTTATTGAGATATTAGTGGTATGCTTATTGGTGGAATTGGTGGGATTAGGCATAGCTAGAAAGTGTGCTGTTGTATTTCCACATCTAGATGGGAAGTAGTAACTATTAGCTTAGTGGATCTGCCCATCGTAGTAGTTATGTGCAACAACTAGGTTGGATCCTAGGTTGTTTAGGAGTACTCTCAGGATTCAAATGTTTGTACATGTCTTTGTTGGTGTATTTGGTCTCTTAGAGCCATTTATTCAAAGGATTTTTCTTGTCACTTTTAGAATCCATTCTAGCATATATGTCGAGAGATGGCAACTATGTCCTAAATGCTCAAACCTATCTCTCTTCTCTTCTACATTCTTGTTAAGTGAAGGTTTTGGGGATCTCACTCTACCTCACATCACTGGGTGATAAAGTGGGTTGTGTAAGAGCAAGATGTCTTAGGTTTCGTGTTGCTCAATCATGGATTAGACCACTTGAAGAAGTCAAGGCTATATTGAACTGAAGCATAGATATCAAGAACTTCTAGGTCTTGGTTAAGACAAAAAAACATAGACAAGGACATCAAGTATCATACTTCCTTCCTAAATCTTCTAGTCGCATGTAGCTCTTTCTCTAAAAGGAGTTTATCATACAAGGATGCTGTTGGCTATGTGTAGAAAGCTCCACACCATGGACAATTGATAGCACTCTAA
Organism: Lygodium microphyllum; assembly: GCF_053477565.2. Lineage (NCBI taxonomy): Eukaryota > Viridiplantae > Streptophyta > Polypodiopsida > Schizaeales > Lygodiaceae > Lygodium > Lygodium microphyllum. The sequence continues at coordinate 36,977,125 of NC_141137.1, read as the reverse complement.
GGGACTTATGAGCATTATGTGTGGGATCATGCATTGAGGTCTAAAGAGCCTTTCTTTGCTTTGTAATAGTCTTTAGTCTATTATCAATTTTAGTTTCCAAGCTTTGGCTAGAATACCATTTTTGATTCAACACACTTTGTTATTTTCCTTTTTGTTCTAATGCTTATAGTGTTTCCTTGTTCATCTCACAAAGCTTAGAATGAGATAATTAAGCATATCTCTCTATATGTATATTTTGGCATACCATTCATGACTTTCTTGACAATGTTCATATAACAAGCCTGGTAGATGTATTACTACTCATCCCATGTCACTAGATTTTCTAAGAGCTTGCTAGGAGTCTATATCACAATCTTTCCTTTGATGCTTGACTAGCTTTGTAAGAAATTTTGCTTAGGGTTTTTTGTGTGGATTCGGCAAGGCCGTTGGATTATAGATAGTAGAAAGAGGATTTCTTATGAATTAGCATGAAGAAAGAAGGCATATTTTTTATGACCTTATTTACAAAGTGACTTACCAATTCTATTGGACAACCATAGTGGGTGAAGATATCTTTGAAGAGGCACTTTGTCATTGCCTGTGTTGAATATGTTGAATTACTCAAAGAAGTACCCATGCTTTGACCCACTTGATACAACAATCTATTGTCGTTAGAATCTACTTATTCTTGCTATAAGATTCCATAGGTTTGATAGGGTCAAAAAATTCTAGTCCCCATTTTTGAACGGTTCCAATGGTAAGACTGGGTGAAGATGTAATTGATCCTTGGATAGGGTTTGACCAAGCCATTGGCAAACATAATAGTTATGGACAAATTTGTACACATCTCCATGCATGGTAGGCCACCATAGTCTTGCTTGTTGAATTTTCTTGATTGTAATATCTCTTATATGAACTGGCCTTCAACAATACCATGATGAGCTTCTTCCATTACCACATCTTTCTCCATAGGAAGAACGACATGTTGTAGCACTCCAGACAATGTTCTCTAGTAGAGCTAGCCCATGACGGATTCAAAACACAAAATTTAGTGAGGTAGTCATTTGCATTAGTCTATCAAAACATGGTTTGGGACTTTTCCTAAGTCTAGGAAGACCAAGAGTTTCTTATACCATGTCTAGGGATGATTGGATGGGTCAAGCTCTAGATTATCAATTGCTGCATGAAATAGTTGGTAGGGCATTTGGAAAGTCATCATCTACTCCGATGGAAGCTTTTTCAAAATCAATCCAATAAATAAAATATGCAAACACATGATGTGCTCTAAGTCTATGCACCTTGAAGTCAAACTCTTGGAGCAAAAGGATTCATGGAGCTAGTCCTCCTGTGACATTCTACTACTTCACCAAGTAGACCAAAGTAGAATGATTCATATGAAAAACAAAGAAATGGCCAAGTAGATAGTGTCAAAATGTTTTTATGGAATAGATAATTCCAAGGAATTCCCTTCTATTAGAATAATTCTTCTTAGGAGCGAAGAGTCGTCTGTAGGCACAGAAAATAGGTTGAAACCAATGATTGGTATCATGTTGCATAATTACACTATCTATTGTAATATTTGAGGCATCCATAAATACATGGAAAGGTTTTTACCAATCCAACGTGATCAAGATTGGGGCCTTGGATAATAGTAGCCAGAGATATTGGAATGCCAAGTTTGCTGCCTCATTCCATGTGAAGTTTGCTTTTGGGATGTGGGCTAGCTAATTCATAGGGATAGATATGTGGGCTAGGAGGCATAATGCTCGTTCATGCCAATGGACTTACCCGAGAAACCATAGCATAGTCAATGGGAAATTGGGTGTTAGGGCATGCATAATGGTAGCTACTATGTTGGGATCCATAGCAATGCCATTGTTGAAAATAATGTGACCCTAAAGAATACCACCTTTCATAGCAAAGACACATTTAAACTTATATAGACTTCTTGGCATTCGGTGAAATTGAGCTGAAGATGTTGCAAGTGAAGCAAGAGCATTCCAAAGACATTGAAGCCATCTAGGAATACCCCCATGAAGTCTATCAAGTATGGCCCAAAATTTCTTGCATATCCCACTCGAAAGAAGTCAAAGGAAGTCAGGGGCATTCTTCAGTCCAAACTAGATTGTTGTACATACAAATACACCTTGTGCCATGATGGAAATAGTTTTGGATTAATCCTTTGTAGCAAGTTGTACCTAGTTGTAATTTCTATTGAGTCCATCTAAGAAGGAATACATCTCATGACCAACAACCTTATGTAGAATGCTGTCAAGGTAAGGAATGGAAAATGGATCCAAAATAATGACAACACTCAACTTCATTTAATCTACATAGATCCTTAACTTCATGTTTTTCTTAGGGACAATAATAATGGGTGAAATTCACTTTCCCTAATCCACTAGAACAATGAAGCTAGAAATAAAGTGTCTTGTAAGGCTAGATAACAAGTTAACATCACTCACACATGTATATATACATGCCAATATTGGAAACCCAAATCAAGAGCAATCTCGGTCCCAAACTAGTGCATGTACCACCAAAAGTTGCACAAGATGTGTCTTGGAAGATGAGTGTGCCATTGAAGAGTGACTCATATGGATTCAATTCCTCTGTGTGTGTGCCACGTGTCAGGCACAAGTACAAGATAGACCCAATTAGTGGCCCAAAAGTAGGATTCGTAGAATGGTGACTAAAAGAGGTGATCAATGTTGATAGCAATGGTGTAGTAATGGAAGGCAGTAGATTAGCCATAGATTATGGTGGCTAAAGGGCTTCATGACACTACGAGCACTAGAAGCTATAAAAGAAGTAGTGAAGAAGTGTTTTGTTCCTCTCTCTTCATTTTTCCCTCTCTTCTCTCCCCTTCCCTCATCTCTTTATTTAGTTTAAGAGATTTACCATGCCTCTGAGATAGCCTCACATTATCTCATTCATTATATTCCTGCAATGGTAGCCATGATTGTCTAGTCAATTGTCATCCATTTTCTTTGAGATGTCACCCTTCTGGAATGTAACCCATACTCTGAGCATGTTTTCAAACACTATAATGCATTACTAGAATATATGAGCACATTTTCTTTTGTTAAGTACTATCTTGCTGATACATTTGGTAGTCTTACTTTGTATGTGCCACGACTATCATACCTTCAATGCTAGCATACCCCTAAATAATTTGAGCATGTTAAGACTCTGTTGTTCCGTTTAGTTGGTGAAAGTTGCTTCCACCTAGCAACCACAATCGGAACCTAGATTTGATTACAATACTTTAGGGGTCATTTGCATTGGGTTGTGATTTTTTTGGGTAGTATTACCCCACATGGCCTAGCTAATGTTAGTTCCAACAAGCTTTAGGTTTGTGTGGCATTGCCATGGTTGCTTTTTGGATTATGTCTTTGGTTTCTAAGTCTTGTTTTTCCTTTTGGTTTTTCAGTCAAGTTCTTTAGTTGGCCCACATTTTTCACAATTTTTTATTAACTATTCTAAATAATGATTGCATGTTTTCTTAATTTCAAGTACCATTCAAGTGCGCTTAAGTACATGGTGTACAAGCATACTTTTTCTCTTTCCCAATCAACTTGTGAATTAGTTCAATTGATTTTTGAAAATCACTTTCCTTTTGTTTCCCTTGGTTTTTATATTCCATCTTATTGGTTAATGTTCACTTCTCAAAGTTTTTATCTTATATGAAGGTGTATGTGTGTGTGAAGGTGTGATTCAACCTATATGCATTGTGCCTATATTTGTGGATATGCCATCTTTAATTTATGTCATTTAGTCAAGTAACGTAGCAATAGATTACCTCTTTCAAAGTTCCTCTAACTTATGTGCGTATCAAACTAGGTCTTTTATCTAGTGTTTTTAGTAATCAAGGCATGGGCTACCAAGAGACATGTATCCGTCAAGCACTCTACCTTAATAAGGTAGTTGGCCCAAGCCTTCGTTTCTTCTTAATGCTCTTATATTGCCATTCACAAACTAAGAATAAGAAATTATAATTATCTTATAAACACTTCAATATGCCCACAATGCCACCATGAGCTTATTATCCTAGTCTAGCATAGATGTAGAGATAATTTTAGTGAGATGTTTAACAATGTTTTTTTTGTTGATTCTAATTAGCCATTAGCTTGAGGATAGTAAGGAGTAGATGTTGTAGTCTGTGAATATCCAATTGCACAAGTTCATAAAAATTTGAAGAGAACACAAATTTCAAAATAGTAAAGAAGTAGAGCAAATATATACATCACAATATTGGGTACAATCTCTCCCCATGCATAGGTGAGCACCTCACTCATACATATATTTATATTTTTTATTAAGCTTTCATGCTAAAAAATAATATAAAAAAATATATCCTTTTTGGGCACTTGTTTTTCTTGCTCACTATGCTTTTGCTCCAATATTTTCTACCTCCTAATTAATAAAACTAGAGTAAGGTTTACACAATAATAATCCAACCTTCTAGGCCTTAACAAATAATTGTCTATAAATAAATAAATTGCATTGGTACGCTTATAATATCATTGCACTAAGAAGAGCACAAAAAAACAATAATTATATGCTATGAAACATCCAAATATAATTGTTTTCTATGCATTAAAATATGCTTTTCGAAAATATTTATTCTATAGAACTCCATCTAATCTCACTACAACACAATAAATATTAATATCCTTTTATCTATCTATAAGGCATAATACAACTAATGTCACATGTGTGCACACATGCAATGAGTCATGGATCATGTGGAAAATAGATAGAATCCATAAAAATAAATAAATTAAAAATTATTTTTTTCATAGTGAATTTTAGTAAATTCAATAATTCCATCACATTTCATATATGCATAACAGTGGTTGTATTATATCTAATGGAGAGATGGAAACAAACTAATATACTTTGTATCGTGATGAGCAAATTATTAGACATAGTTATAAAAAATAAATATAAAATATCAATAAAAATGGAGGTCAGTTGGAGTAGTAAAAAACAACCTACATTGGCTCTCTCAAGTATAGAAGAAGCGGAATATAGTGGTGCAACATTGGCTACATGTGAGGTTGCTTGATTGGTCTAGTTGATGGATGACTTGGGGATTTGTGTGGATAAACTAATCAAGTTGTATTGTGATAACATGAGTAGTGTGCTCCTAGCAAGCAATCCAGTTTATCATGCCATGTCAAAGCACATAGAGGTACAATACCAATTTATCATGGAAATGGTACTTGGAGGTGGGATAGACCTCATACATGTGAAGACTAGAGACCAAGGTGGCACACATCTTTACCAAATCACTTGGTAGAGATAAGATAACTTATTTTAGATGGCTGCTTGGGATACATGAAGTGACTTGAGCTTGAGGGAGAGTGTTGAGATATGAAAGCTGGGTCAATACTTTTGTTGAATCTATTCAGTTGTAGATTAGCTAGATGATATGTATGTGTAATAAAGTGGATTAGACTTAGTTGGTACATCTAGACTAAGTCTCTTTACATTGCTTGTTGACTTAGATTGTAGTACATTGTGCTTTGGGTTACTCAGTTAGAGTAAGTGTGATGAATAATGAAGAAAGAGTATACTGAGAGCTAACTACTGTCTATTGCCCCTATATCTCTCTTATTCTTCTTATAGGAAACTGATAGGAGAAAAGTTGAATTAGGTATATTTAACAATGGAAATTTGGGTATGTTATTGTATTTGCACTTTTTTATCTCATCATTCCAAAGGCTAGTTACTCCAGATTTGTTTGCAAGATTGTGTGAGATCTCTACAAAAAGAAAAAGTAGAATCTGATTTTTTGGCATAAGGTCAAAATAGACCTAATGGCTTCACAAAAGAATATATTCATACTCTACAAAGTGGATTGCAAATGCCTTTTTGGTAAACTTAATGATTGATACTCACCATTGTGCAATAGATATAAAGTGCATTACTATAAGTCCTAAGGACTTCTAACTTGTAAAAAATCTTCAAGCTGTGAAGGATGCGTTCATTCCAATGGAATGAATATCATTTGTAATGTTATCTTTCTTGGAATAGTGTTCTCCTTGTGCATTGAACACGTGACTATGTTCCACTACAAATTGTTGTGCTCACTAAAAAGTATGAATTAAGCTTTTGCTCTTATTCTTTGATCTTAACTTTATTACATATCTTTGCTATATTATTAATTTCTTAATTATATTTTTTCTATCATTGTCAATTTCGATAGAAAAAACATGTGAAAATTTGCAATTTCTCGTTGTAGACTTTACACTTAATGCCTTCCTATAGTGTATGTGATGTGAAATTTCTAAGGCCCGGTAATCTCGTAATATTAATTGCTCATGATTATTGATTTATCCATAATTTTGTGTAGGATAATTTTAAAAATACCAAAATTTATAAAAATGCAATGACTTTACACAGACATCCATTAGGTGGCACCATATATTTTTTAAAAATAAAAAGATTATAGCTACCCCATCTAAAGTTTGGTGTATAGAGTCACTTTTTTGGCAAGTGGTGGCGTCATACGCTAAACTTTGAATAGGGTAGCTATAGGATTTTCTTTTTCAAAAAAATATACTAGGCTCTTGGACAACTAATGGATGTGAGTGTGAAGTTTCATTGCATTCCGGTAAAACGTTATGGATTTACGAGATCACATGGATTGTGCATATGAAGCCGCACTAACCTAATGTACCGGGAGCTCATGCTCATCCACCAAGACCCATGGAATACTTATTACTTTAAGCATTTCAAGTGAGCACAAATGGCTATGTCTCACCTGGCCGATGAGCCTTTGATCCTACGGGGGTGTAGTGAGCTTACCTTGATGCCCAAATGACTAGCCTCCTCCCTCAAGCAAACCGGTAGCTCCATGATTCGAGATGCAAGCTCAAGCAACCTCAAGCCTCCACCTCCAAGCTCCATCATCCATAGCCGCATGCAATACAAGAGAAGATAAGATAAGAGAATAAAAAGAGAGGATATGATGGAGAGCTTCTTCTCCAAGATCTCTCGCCCTCACACACCCACTCCCTCAAACTCTCACACTCCCTCTCTCAAGCACACACAAGCAAGCAAGAAGGAGAGAAGAAGAGAAGAAGGAGAAACCACTTTTACCAAACACCAAAAGAATGAGCTCCTCATTCACTTTTTGGGTTTATATACAAGTCCTAAATCCCTTGGGAACCCATCCCCTTTTTTACATGACTGGGCATCTTGCCAAGGTCATCTTTCCCTATTCCCTCCTAGTTGCCTTATCCTTTCACCTATGTCTGTTTAGACTTTACAACTTGCACATGAGGTAGCCTGGCACTCTTATAAAATGAATTACATTGCGGTCTATGCTTTCCTTGCTAGAGCATTCGAAGCACCTTGCTAGAATATTTGCTACTTTCCCACATTCTTCCTGAGCACCTTGCTAGAATATTTGGTGCTTTTCCACATTCTTTTTTAGCACCTTGCTAGAATATTTGTGGTGCGCAGATCGGTCGCAGTATGCTCGCGTAGTGAATCTTGGAAGGTCCCCAAGAACAATGAACTCTCCTTTTTGCACAAAAAACAATGTAAAAGCATGAATGACAAGAAGCAAGAGACCAATTGGGTTCAATCTCCCCCCATGCCTTGTGTGAGCGCTTCACAAAGCATGTATTTTATGTATATTTCCATCTTCATGCTCAATAATAGCCCAATTTACAAAAATATGACAAGCTTTTTAGCTTTTGATTTTGCTTTCTACAAAAATAGGAAATAAAGCTAATGGACGGTGCCCATAGAGTCTGCCATGCCCAATCTCAATGTCCAAATAGAAATAACATATCTGTGCGCATGGGCGCATACAAAATAATAATAAATAATCGATGTCTCAATAGACATAACAAAATATAGGCGTGGCGCCTATCAAAATATAATCCAAAGGTCGAATACTCGCTAGACTCCAATGCTTTCCTCCGCCACTACTGCTATCTCTACACATCAACTAAAGCATTCACAATCGTTAGTAAAATAATACAATTAAACCGACAAAAGTAAATACCTAGCAGTCTTCAGCTACAAAAATAAATCAACTGGTTAGAAATAAATCCTAACCTTAATTTATTACGAGTGCGCACTCTAAACTCATAAACATTTATTAATTTAATATGCATTTTGCGGAATCACCCGCTATGGAATCACCCATGTACACACTAAATTAATGAAACGCCTGAAAAGGACAGGCGTCCCCATCAACTTCTCGCACAAAGAATCCTCTTTGTGTATGAGCCCCGGTCATCTAAGTTTACGGAATCCACCGTAAAACCTCACGGAATCCACCGTGGAATATGCCTCCTGGCATCATACCCCCGGGGCGGGATAGCAATTGACCTCAATTGCTATTAGCTCAATGTGGAGCTAACAGAATGGGGAAAGCATTTAAGTCTCTAGCGTGCATCCATTGTGCTTCCTCTACAGGATGGTTCTTAAATTTAACTAGATATCTAGAATACCTTCGGCCAGTTCTAGTGGTCATGTAGTCAATGTCTATGATGGCTTCTAGTTCAAGTATTTCAGTCTCTTCCTCTAATAAAGGTGGGTTTTCATAAACAGGGTGGATAGGTAATTGGCCTCTAAATGGTCTCAATAAACTAATGTGAAATGTATTGTGAATTTTCCAATGAGATGGTAATTCTAACTTGAATGCATTATCATTAATCTTATGAATGATTCTAAATGGTCCATAGAATCTAGGAGCTAATTTGACAACTGGATGTCTATCTACACTTTACATTCTACGTTTTTCTATTCTCAGCCAAACATAATCATCAACTTTGAAATTCATGGCTTGTCTTTTCTTGTTGGCTTGTTTGGTATATGATTGTTGGGCTTTAGCAATCATATCCTTAACCTCATTAAAAATATTGTTATGCATACTAGCAATATCATCAGCACTCTGAATTCTATTAGACAAAGATGCAACAGGTGTTGATAATCTATATCCATAAATGACTTCAAAAGGTGCTTTCTTTGTAGATGTGTGCGGTGTATTGTTGTATGCAAACTGTAATAAATGCAAATGAGTGTCCCATGTCTAAGGTTTAGAGATAGTATATGCACGTAAAAGATCTAGAATGGTGCTATTTGTGGCTTCTGTTTGTCCATTTGTTTCTGGATGAAATGCAGATGAGAAATCAATCTTTGTGCCTAGATTAGCAAACAGTGTAATCCAAAAATTGTTACAAAATCTAGAATCACGATCTGAAATAATCACTTTTGGCAATCCATGGTTAGTAAAAACTGTTTTCAAAAATAATTGTGCTGCTTGTGATGCTGTTAAAGTTTTCTTACATGGAATGAAATATGCTTGCTTACTAAATCTATCTACAACTGTCCAAATCATATCATGGTTAGATTTAGTATTTGGTAAACCTGTAATGAAATCCATAGAAATATGTTCCCAAGGTTTAGATGGAATAGACAAAGGCATTAGTAATCCATATTGTTTACCATGATGTCTTTTTACTCTTTGACAAATCAAACATTCAGAAACGAAATTAGATACATCTACATCCATGTGCGGCCAATAAAAATCTTCTGTTAACATACGTAAGGTAGATATGATACCTCTATGACCTTGATATGGGGGACAATGAATTTCATTCAAAACAAAAGATCGGAATGGAATAGTAACACACAGTCTCTTTTCAAAAAACATAAATCCATCATTATATGACAATGAATCAATAGGAATGAAATTATTTTGAACTAATTTTTGCCAATCAGAATGAAAAGTAATATCCTGGTGATATGTATCTTTCATAGCAATCAAAGAATCAAAAGATATGACAGAAATATTATGAATTGCAGGTCTTCTACTCAATGCATCAGCAACTACATTTTCTTTTCCAGGTTGGTATTGAATGATAGGATGAAAACTTTGAATGAAGGAGGCCCATTTGATATGACGGTCAGAAATTTGGGGTTGGCTAAGTAAATGTCTAATGCTTTGCTGGTCGGTCTTTATCATGAATTCTGAACCCATTAAGTAGTGTTTCCACTGTTTTAATGCTTGTACAACTGCTAATAGTTCTTTGTCATAAGTGGAATATTTCAGCTCAGAGGGTTTCAGCTTAGAACTAGAATATGCTATTGGATGATTGTCTTGCATTAGTACGGCTCCTATTCCTGATCCGCTAGCATCAGTCACAACTAGAAAGAATGGTCTATTAAAGTCAGGCAACTGTAAAACAGGGGCATTGGTTAATGCACGTTTTAGTAAGTCAAAGGATTTTTGCTGGTTTTTGGTCCATTGATAAACAATTCCTTTCTTTAGAAGTTTGGTTAATGGTAAAGCAAGTAATGAAAAATTACGTACAAACTTCCTATAGAAACTAGCAAGACCAAGGAATGAACGTAATTCATGCACATTTTTAGGAACAGGCCAATGCAATATTGCATCAATTTTCTTAGGATCAACTTTAATTCCTTCAGATGATACAATATGACCTAAATACTCAATTTCTATCTTAAAGAATTCACTCTTTTCAGGATTTGCAAACAATTGATTTTCTTTCAATAATTGAAAAACTAATGATAAATGCTCATAATGCTCTTTTTCACTTTGACTAAACACCAAAATATCATCAAAGAAAACAATCACACAGTACTGATATTTCAGAAAGATACGGTTCATCATTCTACTGAAAGTGGCAGGTGCATTAGTCAATCCGAATGGCATGACTAAGAATTCGTAATGGCCAAACTGTGTTCTAAATGCAGTCTTAAATATGTCAGATTTATCTAGCCTCACCTGATGATATCCAGACTTAAGGTCAATTTTACTAAATATAGAATATCCTTGTAGTTTGTCCATAAGGTCATCAACTCTAGGTATAGGATACCTATTCTTTACAGTGATCTTATTTAAAGCTCGGTAGTCAATACACATACGATAGGTATTATTCTTTTTCTTGACTAAAAGTACAGGTGCACCGAATGGAGAACTGCTAGGTCGAATTAAACCTCTATTTAGTAATTCTTCAACTTGACTCTGCATTTCTTTTTGCTCTATTTGATTGTGCCTATATGGTGCTTTGCAAGGTGGTTGTGTGCCAGGTATTAAATCAATCTTATGGTCTTCTGGTCATGAAGGAGGTAAACCTGGTGGTAGGTCTTCGACAAAACAGTCCTTAAAATATGCAAGAAATTCCTTATGCCTAGGGTGCATATGATTTTCCTTTGCGTGCAATTCATTCACCCAAATGAGATATGATTTAGTACTCTTGCGTAATGCACGTTTTGCTTGAGTATGTGAAAGCAGTGGAAAAACATTAGATACATGCATACCATATAATGTAATAGATTTTCCTTGAAAATTAATATTCATTGTGTGTGTGGAATAATCTATATTTGGGTTATGCTGGTGTCGCCAAGGCATTCCTAGAATAATGTCGCTTGACTGTAATGGAACAACTAAGAAATTTCTTCTTTCAATGTATGAACCAATTTGAATCTCTAAATCTTGAACTTCTTGTGTGCCATTATACCTAGTGCCTAAAAATGTAGCTTTTATGCGATAATGCGTAGGTATAGTCTATAATTTCAATTCCTTTACCAATTTTGCTGAAATAAAGTCATGAGTACTACCGTCATCATGCAAGATAGTCCTTTCCTTTCCATGCACCAAACATTTCATAGTCAATAATGAATGTGGAGTAGGCATACCTGGTAAAGTGTAGGAAGTAGTAGTAGTGTCATCATCATCTTCAGTGAAATCAGGAATATCCTGATACTCGTCTTCGTCCATGGCTCCAAGATAGTTGATATGTGCTAGTGGCTTCTTTGAATGACAATTTGCTGCGAGATGCCTAGGCTGGTGACATTTATAGCATACTATTGGCTTGGCTTTGGTTACATTATTTGCAATGGCTGGAAGTCTGGGTACATTTGGATTTGCTTGTGGAATAGGCTTAGGATTTGGATTGACATTGGATGGTAATGCAGGTGGTTTAGCCCAATTCTTGCGGAAAGATGGTGAAGAGAAACGACCTGGATTAAACCTTCTAAAATTGGAATTGAATTGTTTAGATCCATAATTACCATTGGCTTGGAATTGCTGTGGTCGTCTATCTCTACCGCGTAGCTTATCTTCAGTGTCATGAGCTAGTGAGATGGCGTCTTCAAGGGTAGCAGGCTTGAACATGTTCACTTCAGCATAGTAATGTCCAAGAAGTCCAGACATATACTTCCGCTTATGTGTCGTCTCTGGTACGTCTTCAAGCATGCGTAGCTGTAGGAGTGCATTCCAAAAACGCTCTGTATACTGTGGTATAGGCTCACGATCCCTTTGTTGAAGTAAATCCCATTGCTTGATAGCCTTCTCATGAAATTGCGGTGGAAGGAAATTCTGCATGAACTTCTTCTTGAAATCTTCCCAAGTAGCGGGACATTCTATGCTCTTGCATACTATAGTCCACCAAAGTGATGCTCTGTCTACCAAATGATTAGTAACACACTTGATTTTATCTTTTTCTGGATAGGTTTCCTCATGGAAATAGTCATCAAACTGGCTAATGAATTATAAAACAGTCTTTCCTTCTCGTATGCCATTGAAAGTGCGAAATTTGAAACTTCGTTTACTTATCTTTGATTCCTTGCGAATGGTTTGTGCTTCAAGAGTGAAATCGATGGTACATCGAATCAAATCTTCAGCTTGAGGTTCTTCTTTGTCGGTGGACGCTCTTTGTAATTTTGTCAATTGCGCTTGCAATGCTTGCCTAGCCCTTCGTTCTTCTTCCAATTGCAGCATGATTAAATCCAGCTTTTGTTCCACGGTAGGCTCAGGTAGGTCGTCTTCAGCCATAGGATCATCCATATGTGGGGTCGTCATCCTGTAAAACTCAATAAACCTTTCTCACTCAAAATCAGGTTAGCGGGATGAGCGTAGCTCAAATTCGGGGTTACAAGGCTATGTATTTTTGGGTATTTCTTTCTCAATTTTCAGAAAATCTGCAATATTTCCTTCTTCGTTTGCTGAAAATACTCAGCGAACCTGTTGATGGGTAGAATACTTTGCCACGAACAACTTTCCAGTTCAGAGTTTCTGCGCAGGAACAGCCCTTCTAGGAGTTTTGAGCACTAGTCAGTTCTGACTCCAGTTGACTAGTCTGACTTGCAAAGTTGCAGACTTGTAGAACTTAGGCCAACTTGATGAACTTGCAGGACTTGATTCCAGTCGACTTGCAGAACTTGATTTTTGGTGCACATGACCCGGAGTTTGGTGACTTGCTTATCCTGTGTGACTTGCAGAAAGCTTAAAGCTTTGATTGACTTAATGGATTAAGCTTGAAAAGCTTAATGAGGCCGTCATCTGATTTCGTGGAGGGGGGGGGGGCTGTTTTGTTGACGTCGCGAAAAACGCGGAACCTCCTCAGATACCACGATGAGAGATTTGAAGCAATTAAGCTTCTTCTAAGCTTAAGTCAAGCTTAAACTTAAGAGAGATAAGAGTTATGAAATTTTTTTTCTCACAGTATGTCCACGACTTGATGAAGGAGATGGATGCGTGGTCCTCCGCCTGCACAGCCTGGTCCTTCGCGATCTGAGAGTAGAAACAGGGGTTCTTGATCGCCAGAAGTCTGCCTGTATCGATGGTTCGCAACGAGATTGACTGTAGAGCCCAATCGTTCCTGGAGTCCGCCTTCGCTCGAGATGGATAGCGATTGGAAGCTCTTGATCTTAGCTCCGCTCTGATACCACATGATGCCAGGAGGCATATTCCACAATGGATTCCGTGAGGTTTTACGGTGGATTCCGTAAACTTAGATGACCGGGGCTCATACACAAAGAGGATTCTTTGTGCGAGAAGTTGATGGGGACACCTATCGAGCGTTTCATTAATTTAGTGTGTACATGGGTGATTCCATAGCGGGTGATTCCGCAAAATGCATATTAAATTAATAAACGTTTATGAGTTTAGAGTGCGCACTTGTAATAAATTAAGGTTAGGATTTATTTCTAACCAGTTGATTTATTTTTGTAGCTGAAGACTGCTAGGTATTCACTTTTGTCGGTTTAATTGTATTATTTTACTAACGATTGTGAATGCTTCAGTTGATGTGTAGAGATAGCAGCAGTGGCGGAGGAAAGCATTGGAGTCTAGCGAGTATTCGACCTTTGGATTATATTTTGATAGGCGCCACGCCTATATTTTGTTATGTCTATTGAGACATCGATTATTTATTATTATTTTGTATGCGCCCATGCGCACGGATATGTTATTTCTATTTGGACATTGAGATTAGGCGTGCCAAACTCTATGGGCACTGTCCATTAGCTTTATTTCCTATTTTTGTAGAAAGCAAACTCAAAAGCTAAAAAGCTTGTCATATTTTTGTAAATTGGGCTATTATTGAGCATGAAGATGGAAATATACATAAAATACATGCTTTGTGAAGCGCTCACACAAGGCATGGGGGGAGATTGAACCCAATTGGTCTCTTGCTTCTTGTCGTTCATGCTTTTATATTGTTTTTTGTGCAAAAAGGTAGAGTTCATTGTTCTTGGGGACCTTCCGGGATTCACTACGCGAGCATACTGCGACCGATCTGCTCACCAATTTGATGCTCTCCTTCATTCCTTCTTTTGAGCACCTTGCTAGAATCTTTAGTAATCTCCCATGTTTTTTTGAGCTTTTCTTCTTCTCCACTTTTATTTCCTAGGTAGAATGAGCTTCTCCATTCACTTTTTGACTTCACTTTTATTTCCTAGGTAGAATGAGCTTCTCCATTCACTTTTGACTTGGGCTTCCTTGGTCTTCCTCTACTTCTTTTTGGCTACATGGTTCGTGTCTGTGTGTGACATATTTGTAACATTACCCCCTCCTAGATGAATGCCAATCCCATGGCACTTGCAGATTTGAACTGATTAAGATTTGGTGATTTGAAAGGCGGTCATATGAGTCAATGATGATGGGTCCTTTGAAGTTGGTGGCTTGCATTGTTTGGAGTTACTTTTAAAGAAAAGAAGGTGCACTACCTGGGGGTGTGTCTACCTTACCATATGGTGCATTGTGGTTGTGCTAGTGGAACTGGGAGTTGGGTCGAATCATAATCAAACCTTGGTGTTGTCCCATACTTGAGGACCCAATTCTTGCCTAAGGGGGTGCGATGAGTGTGGCTTAGGGAGAGAAGTCTAGCCATAGGTGAGGGTGACTTCCGTAGGTATGTCATGTCCCTTGATGTGCCCTAAGCATGATGTGGGGGATCAAAATGGGCTAGGGGGTTAGGGATGGAGCCAACCGACCGAAGCCACCAAACGTACCTAACTTGAGGACCCCTAGGTGTGGTGACTGTGGCCTACATGCAGTGAGATGATTCGTTTGCTTCTCCTATGATTTTCTTCTCGTGATCTCTTATTCTTTTCTTTTCTTTTCTCTTTTCTTTTTTTTTCTCTTCTTTTCTTTTATTTTATTTTCTTGTTTCTTTCTTTCTTTTCTCATTTAAAAATAAATAAATAAATAAACAAATATCTAGTCCGTTTCATCAGAGATATGGGAGGGAGGAGTTGGGGGCTTAAGAGATTTGTTAAGGAATCTCTAGCTTTGCATTTATTCCTTGAGGTTCATTTATGCCTTGGAGAGGAATAATGGAAATAAATGGATAATTACAGCAAGTGAAGTGGCTATCATTCATATATTCTAAGAGAGCTAAGCAAAAAGAGGGGAGGAGGGTAACTCGCATCATTAACCTAGTCATAGCATAGCTATTTATGCCATTTGGATCAAAAAAGAGTGGCGGTAGGTGGTACTCTTGCGATGTAGACTCTTGCTTTAATAATACCCTAAGTAATCTAAGATAATTACATGTAGTTAGGAAGGTTGGGTCTGAGCATGAAGTGAATTCATTGAGGAAGTGGGCTATGGAGTTGTATAGATCTTGTAGCGTGAAAGTGAGGGCTTTTGAGGGGCTTCCTCAAGATTGGCGGCGTTGATATTGTATACTCTGGGGAATTCATATTGGCCATGGATGTTGGGGTTGTAATCCACTCCTACCCTTCTTGGATATGGCATGAAAGTGGGGTTATTTCTTTTCAAGGGTAGGGTTTCCTTGACTTTTTGGTCCCTCCTTGGCTAGATTGTGCTTCTTGCTCTTCTTCTTTGTCACTCATTGTCCTCTCACTGGATTGTTCTTGTTCATGCAGAGAGGGGAACTGTTTGGTATTTCATCAACTCCCTCATCTTCTTGTACTTCCCCCAATGCCTCTCTTATGATGGCCATCAAGACTCCTTCCAACCCAATGGTTGAGGCCTTCGATGATGACTTCTTCCTTGCTTTGGAGGACAATGATTCTCCACCCACGGTTCTTCCACCTATGGCTAGTGCTTTTGTTGAAGTTTCTATTGACTTCTGCATGAAGCCATTCAAGTTTACTTTGTCCAAGGATTTTGCTTCAATGCTCTCCAACATAGGCACATTGATTCAGCTCATCAGTGCATTGTACCTATGACTGGAGAACAATGCATGGACCATCTTCGCTTGCAATTGGACTTTTGGATCAGGGATGTCTGTGAGACTGATGCCATCGTTGGTGTGGACTAGGATCTTATCCATCCCCAAAATATCATATACGTCTCTTTTGGGCCATCTCTCGACTTTGTTGGTCAAGCCCAACACTCTCTACACCAACTTGGGGCTCAGCTCAGGTTTCATTTTCTTAACGCACCATTACGATGCTTGTAGTTCCATATGGAAAGTTTGGAGGAATTTCACGCACTTCTCATAGTCCACATCTTGGCTGACTTTGTCCAGGTACTTCTGCAGATTGCATTGCTTCACAATCTGTTTTACGACATGTTCCTCCATGGCCACATCCTCCAAGTTCAAGACATGTCTAAACCTGAACTGGTTGAAGGCCCTCGTTTTTGCTAAGAGGCCATATTTTGCATGCTCTTCTTCCGAAAATGGTAGCTTAATGGTTTTATCCTATCCTACCATTGTAGGTGCCTATAAGCACACCATAGCTCACCATTAGTTTTCTTAAGACAATGTTTTGTGGAAAGACACATAGGAAATGGAAAAACTGCAAATGGAGACTGAAATTCTTAAATAAAAAGAGATTTTTCATTTTAACAGTCCATGCATTCCACATAAATTTCTAACACGTTTCCTCAATTATGAGTTGATTTTTATGTATTCTTTCCCATTTTTGAATGTTGATTGAGGTTTTAGGGTTTGTTTTTATGTTCCACACCTTTTATGTTCCATTATGTTTCACACCCTACCCCCTCCCCCCTCCCCCTTAGAGATGAGAAGAATCCTTCCTAGGATTAGAGATTAAAGGGTGGAGACCATTCAGCACATACTCATTGTGTTTCACCTTCACATGAGCCAAGCATAGAAGTTCAGGTTGTACTCCATTTGAGCATAATGGTCCATGTCGACTAGTTTGGATGCTTACATGGGTGAGGTAAGTGAGCATAATGGTTACAAAGGGTGGTCGACACCCTATAGGAGGTTGGGGCTACGTAAGTTGGGTCATATTTCGATTGCACATCTCTGATCAGCGTTGGTCATAATTTGGTAGCCCTCTTGCTCCTATTGAAGTTGGATAACATACCATTGTCTCAAGAAAGAGGAGTCGTTTTAGTAGCTAGTTGGTTCAACTCCTCAATTTCTTGGTTGTGGCAAGGACCATGCCCTTGTTATAAGATGTAATGAGGCATTTCATACACGATTGTTCGTAGGAAATATCGATGTTAATGAGTTCCTCAATTGCCTGGGAAGTCTTAATGAATATCAATTTTGATTCTTCCCATGAGCAAGACAACATGTGTACCTCTGTTGCTAAATGCTCATCTAATCGACCTAGGTCTAATCAATCATAGCTTTTAGCAAGTGTGGTAAACATGGCATCAAAACATTGAAGCCAACCAATCAAGTCATCCCCCGTATTTTTAGCTAAATCTAGCTAAGGCAAGGATCGATCGTCATTCGTAAGAAGGTTTAATGCCTACTGGGGGGCTGATCAGGCTCGACAACTCAGTGGGCTAATGTCTACGGTTGTGGTTGCTCTTTCAAAGTGTGCAGTTTGGCCTCTTGTGCAAAAAGCTTGGTTTGGTATTATGACTTTGTGCTACCAAATGTTTCTAAGACTTGAGTAGTGCTAGTAGTGCTAGGTTAGAAGTCAACAAGTTGCGATTTTGGTTGATACACTCGTTGAGGTTCTGCAGGCTTAACGGTGTTGGGCTCTATGGCCTTTACAGCTAAAGCTTTTTGTAGCTTTAGTGATACCAGATGTTTCTAAGGATTGAGTAGTGCTAGTAGTGCTGGGTTAGTTTGAAGTCAAAAAGTTACGGTTTTGGTTGATACACTCGTTGAGGTTCTATAGGCTTAACGGTGTTGGGCTCTATGGCCTTTACATCTTAAACTTTTTGTAGATTTAGTGTTTGATCTGTCATGTGGCTTTGTGTGGTCAAGTTTGAGGGTGGTGTTTGAATAGTGTTGCTAGCCCTCTTGGTTTTAGGCACCCATATCCAAGCATTGCCCTTTGTAATAGCCTTATGCTTATAATTAGGTCTTGGCATCATCAGTATCTATAGTTTCTCCATTGCCCCTTAGGTTTTGAGTGTGAGTTCCTAGGCTTGCGAGGTCGTGGTTGCATGCTCCTAGGTGGCAGTACTTGATGTTTAGGCATCCACTTGAATTGTTGTTCAGGGGCCTTAGCTTTGATCTTAGTGGTGTGCTAATAGTGTCTGATAGGTTGTGACAAGTCTCAACCCCCCTCCTTAGGCTTGGCGGTGGGTTTCTCTACCGATGGCCTCACAAGCTTTGATGGAGTCACATTGCCCTTATTGCTAAAAGCTATGACTATTCATACATTGTTGATAATAGCAAGGTGAATACGATGAGACTCGTAGTCGATATTACAATGTGCTTGCTTTTTAAATGAGCATCCTAGTAGTGATTCCTTACCAGCATCTTTTGTATTCGGTAACACATAGAAGATTAGGGATATGCTTTCAAACTCGATAGAGGCCATGACTTTGCATTTTCCTAAAAGGGCATACGATCGGGCCCCAAATGGGCTAAGTTTGGTATTGGTAGGTTGTAGTTGTGGGTGGCCAATTTGAGTCCAATGATCATGAGTTAAGATATTAAAATCAACTCCCTCATCAATCAATGCATCAAAAGTATGTGTCTGTTGGGCATTCATCATTATGCACAGGTAAGCAGGTGCTAATGCCTCTTCACTCTTCCTTAATTTTCATTATTGTGGCAACTCGAACTTTCATAGGGAACTCTAGCATGGGAGGTTCATGCAGTTGATGTGTGGGAGGGTAGTACTTCTTCATACAACTACCATTGAAGAAGCATATGCCCTCTCAATCTAGGGTCTCGATGTCTACATTGCCAGTTTGGCTGATTGTGCGGACTTGGAAAGGCCCTAATCCACTAAAATTAATCTTATGTTTATGGCCTTTTATTGAGTACAACACTACGTCACCCTACTCTAATTATTGCTGCTTGATGTGCTTGTCAAACTAACTCTTGCAACGTGCCTTTTTGCAAATCAGCACATGGGTAGCTAGAAGTGGGGTACCGGATTTGCATTCTAGCTCAATTAGGCACTCCATCCATGCCTCCTTTGCATCCCATCTCTCTTGGATTGCTATTCTCATGCTTGACACAAAGAACTCTACAGGTAGAATGGCTTCAGTCTCGTAGATTAACTTGAAGGGAGTCTGTCCTACCACTATTTTATAAGCTATTCAATAGGCCCATAAGGTTGCCATCAGTTTGTTATCCCAGTCTGTGCACAAGGCAAAGACTACTTTGGTTAGGACATTCACTAAGATCTTATTAGTAGCCTCAGCCTGGCCATTTTCTTGAGGGTAGTAGGGTGAGGATTTTCGATGGATGATCAGAAAAGTCGACAGGAGGTGAGCGATCACTTCATTAATGAAGTCAGCGCCTTGGTTACTAACTAGTTCAATGGGACAACTGAATCGTGAGATCACCTACTCCCAAAGGAAATTGGTAGTGGTTCTAGCATCATTTTTCCTTGTGGCTCGTGCTTCTACCCACTCTCTGAGATAGTAGTAATGATGATGTACTTGGCCTATGGGTACTATGCTACAAGACTAACTGGTCCAATGAAGTCAATTTCCCATTTCTCGAATACTTGTCTTGCAATGATTTGGTTTAGCTCCATTTTATTCTTTTGTGAACAGGTACCTTTGTCCATTGGCACTCATTATAGTGCTTTACAAATTGTGCTGCATCTCGAAAAAGAGTAGGCCACCACAATTGAGACTATAGCACCTTGTGGGCCATCGTGTCTCTACTCTGTTGTAGTGCCCTCTTGCAATTCCGCTATGTGCTTCTGCAAGTGCATCATGCATCTCATGTTTGCACACGCATCTATGCAACAAGCCATCTTGCCCTAACCTATAAAGTTATGGTAACAACTAATATGGCCACATTTTAAGGATGAGTCGCCTAAGTTGGGCCTTCTCGATGGGTCTTTTAGGTAGTTTGTGCTCAAGCACTTGGACTATGTCATCTGCCTAGTATGGCATTATGTTAGCTCTAAACAAGTCCCTTTCTCTAGACAGGTTAAGCAAGTCATCTGTGATGTGTGTCAAGCAAGTCGTCTATGATTCCCTGTCTAGCCAGCTTCTCGTGTGGGTATGTGAGAAATATGGTCAGCCATGTCGTGTTACTTCTCTTTGCGTACAACCACAAAGAAGTCAAACTCTAGAAGGAAAAGTAACCATCAAGCAATGTATCCAACAGCACAAGGTTCGTTAATAGGATAAAGCAAGGCTTGATGGTCAACAAAGAATATGAAAGGTGTAGCCAAAAGGCAATGCCAAAATTTCCTTATAGCAGACACCATGGCTAACCCTTCCCTGTGCGTAGTGGAGTAGTTCATTTCAGCATCCATGAGTTGTCTACTAGCAAAGCTCTGTGGATATCCTAAATTGTGTTCACCAGGCTAACACAACACAACTCCCACGGAAAACTTTGAGATGTCATTGTGAATGTGGAAGGTCATGGTCCAGTTTGGGGATCTTAGGATTGGTGCTATGGTTAGAGCCTTCTTCAACTCTTCGTATCCACATTTGCATTCCTCAATCCATTCCAATATCACCAACAATTTTTAGAGAGGTCTAATAATTAATGCATAGTTCAACACAAATCGTCATTGATAGTACCCTGTATGGCCTAGGAAGCATTGAACTCCCTTGTAATTGGTTGGTGGCAGAAGATTAATGATAAACTTAACTTTCAAGAAGTCAATGGCAATGCCATTCTTTGACACCATGTGCCCTAGGATGCATCTGTGCTTTACCTAGAACTACCACTTCAAGGGGTTCAATGAGAGATGGTACATCTTTCAAAGACTACTCGGAGCTTTTCTAGGTGTTCTTTTCAATTTAAGTGGACAAATAAATCATCAACAAACACCTATGACTTTCACCTAACCATGTCTTTGAAAATGGCACACATGAGACTTTAGAATGTGGCTAGTGTAGTCATCAACCCAAAGGGCATGACTACGTAGGCAAAGATCCACCACTTGGTAACAAATGCGGTCTTGTGCCTATCATCCGAGTGCACTTGCACTTGGTTGTATCTGGAGAAGCCATCTAGGAAACTATAGGCCTCTTTAACAACCATCCTCTCGAGCATATGCTCAATGTACGATAGCATATAATTGTCTCTCTTCATGGTAGCATTGACATTCTTGTAATTGACACACACTCTGATCTTTCCATTCTTCTTTATTACAATCCAATGGGTGAAACCCAACCTATGTGCTCAATTTCATAAATCAATCATTCTCTCGATAGCTTATCAATTTCCTCCTTGACAATGTGAGCATGTTTAGGATTCATTGGATATAGTCGATGCTTGACTAGCATTGCATTGGGTGTCATGGGAATGTTATGAGTCACTACACTTGGATCTACCCCCTTCTGCTCATCGAGGGACCAAGAGAATACATCTATGTACTCTTGCAAGAGAGAAAAAGAGTTTCCTCCTCTTCCTCAGTCAAGTTGTTGGCCATAAAAATAGGTCATGGCATCTCCCCTTCCTTGGCAGGTTGTCCTTCTATAGGCTCACTTGCTTGCCCTTGTCTCTTCGCTCCTAGCAAGACCACTACCCTTTTTTTTTTCTTAAATCTCATGAATCGTTCTGGCAAGTCTTGTGGCTTTCCCTACTCCTTAGCTTTTGCGGATCCTTAGGGTGTTTCCTTTTTTCCTCCTTCAACCTTGAGTGCCTTAGGTGGACTGGTAGGTCTCCTTTGGTGCGTTTAGTCTTAAGTAGTTGGGGTATCTTAGGATTACTGTCTAAATACTTTCAACTTTGAATAGAACTCTCCATCTTTGCTAGAAGATGGAGTCTCTCTTGGAGGTCATACCTCCAATGGTGATTCCATTTTGAGCACTGGTCTGCTCATTCATAATCAATTGCTCCTATGTGCTCCAATGGTGATTCCGTTCTGAGCAGTGGTTCGTTGGGCAAGATCCGCTCGTTCATAATCAATCGCTCTTATGTGCTCCAACCAAGTGCAATCACAATCCATTCGCATGACTCCTTTCTCGATTCTAAAGATGCTCTTCTTCTGCAGTTTGGAGTTTGCTTATATTTGTTCAATCACACGCCCCTCAATGTCATACTGTATCATGTTAATCTCTTCTTCGCTCTTGTCAATCACTGGAGGAGCAACAGTCATTGTACTCATCATCTAAATCGTTCTCATCTAACTGCTCGTCACCTCTTAAGTGCGGTTCCTTGTCGGTTTAAGAATTGCAACTGGGTTACCAGCTAACTTGTTTGTCAAGTACTCTAATATCTCGTGGATGTCTCGTTTGTTGTTTGGGATGTGGATTGTGACAGAGGTGGGTCACCCATGCAAGCTCCTAGTCATCATACAAGCTGGTACTGAGGGCATGTCTCTGGGCTTACTGGCTGCCTTAGCAGCTTGCTCACTTTTCTTGTTATTTGAGAATGGAAGATTGATTGTGGCTAGCACATGCATCCAATATCGTTCATCCTCAGGGAAAGGGATATACTTAGTCAATGGCCTGTAAGATTTTGTAATCTGAGTGTTGCCCTTCAAAGCATAGCTAAGACGTTGTCTAGGTCAACTCTAGTATATTCTTTCAAGTATCCATCTCCACTCTCACTACTGCCATTCA
This sequence comes from Lygodium microphyllum, assembly GCF_053477565.2. Lineage (NCBI taxonomy): Eukaryota > Viridiplantae > Streptophyta > Polypodiopsida > Schizaeales > Lygodiaceae > Lygodium > Lygodium microphyllum. Next base: position 36,953,970 of record NC_141137.1, on the reverse strand, counting down.
ATTGCCTAGGAAGATCAGACCATTATCCCATTCTTCTATGACTCGTGAGTTGTGTATCTAGGGTCGGCCTAATAGGATATCATAGTCCTCCTTTCATGATGATAAGTCCTCCATAGAGAATCAGACTTCTATAATCTTCAATGGCCAAATTTTCAATACTCCGAATGGCTTCACTTTTGTTTGTTAGCCTGTGTGATGTTAAATCTAGTATCCTTGACAAGTGGGTTATCCCAAGTGTGGAGTACTATGTGACTAAGCACACTAACTCCTGCCCCCATGTCCACAATCCGTTTTCTCATGGTATCACCTAGAGCAAGGACCAGCAAGACCGCATGCATCTCTGTGCCTTTTGAGAAAGCATTAACATGCAAAGACTTCGGTATTGAGTGCAACCTAATGCTTGGTATTTCCATTACTACATCATGGTCTTGCAATTCAATGGTAGCTTGCTCCATAAATTCTTCCACCCATTGCTTTAGCTCCTACCATAGAGTCGGATGCTGCCTAAGCAGATCTCCTAGGCTGAGAGTTATAGAGGTGATCACTAGCATTGTGAGAAGATTGCCAACCACTTGCATATCTCCTAATCTTGCACTCATCGACCAATGGCCTTGAGTGGTTTGCTAGCCCGTGGTGTTCAAGCTCTGTCTATGAGGCATAATTTGAGGTGCGGATGCGATTCTCAGTGGTGTGGGAGAAATTGGTGTGCTCACACTAGAGAGATCATCAATCTCATCCTCCAAGATGGGTTCAACATCCTTTACGTGTTCCTACGCTTCCCTCACCCACTCCTTAACCTTTTCTATGCCTTTGAATTGGCGCTTTGGGTTGGGATACTTCTCTACCTTAGCACTCCCTTTCTTAGCAGCCTTTAGAGCAAATATTTTTGCCTTAGCATATATGACTTTCTTTCCCACATGACATGTCATGGCACTCTTGATCTTCACCGTGACCTTTGCTTCACTTTTCTTCTTTCATTTCCTATGACTTTTCTTTTTGATTGAGGATGCATCCAGGTTACTAGGCCTTGGCAATGATATGCCGGCCTACTTCATCTGCGCATGGGTCATAACATGCAACAGGATGTGTGTGACCTCCCTATTGAGCGTCTCTACACCGAACAACCCCAATGAAACTAATGGTACGATCATTAAACTAGAGGATGGTTTTCACCTAGGGAAATTGGCAAAGAGCTAGGTGATTCCATACTCAATGCATTTGAAATTAGACTTATCTCAATTGGCTTGCTCCTCTTGGGAGGGTAGTGTAAATAGATGTGTTCTGGGTGACCACAAGTCCAACAAGAAATTAGCTCTTGGGTCTACCCTCCTAAGACTCTACCTCTCCCTCTTCCTAATGCCATCACCAACACTTATCGATAGTCCATGAGAATTGGATTTCCCTCTTCTTCATACAAGATGTAAGGGTTCACGTAAGGCTCCTCATCGTTTGGTTCGTCCACGTGGTGGGCTGGAGCATCATTGCTCAGTGGATGGGTTATGTAGTAAGGTCCAAGTGGCCTAGGTATGCCTGTGGGATTGATTTCCATCCTAAAAATGACTAGCTTTGCACCATCAAGTACCGGAAGGGCCAATGGGGCTCCTCTCCCAAAGAAGTTTGGAGGTCTATTCCTTAGGTAAGGTTGGTTGTAAGGTTGTGAGTATGGGAGTCTCCTCTCAACAGCCTACAGTGCATGGCATTGTGGTTGAATCTACTGCAATTAGCACAAGGTCAGGACCTAGGGTCCTGATACTTAGGTGAAAGGTGGTTTCTGCCACAATACACGCATTGGACATGTGACCACGTAGCTCTTCTCATCATCTCTTGTAGTTTGGCTCGCTCCATTTTAATTTTTGCTAGCTCCTAGCTCAGGTTAGCACCCTTCCCTTTGTCTTGGTTGCTTGGGGTTGCTCATTTGCTAGATGTTGTTCCCTTTTGTGAGGTTTTAGATTTGGCTTTGTCTCGATTTGAGCTTGGAGCCCCAAGAGGAACACCAAGGAAAAGGGAATTCTCTTGCAAGAAAATCTATCTTGTAACATAAACAAGCTTGTTTATCATGTTTCATATTATCACAATGAAGAAAAGAACACTAGGCACAACAAATCTTCATGCAGCATCATGTAAATCTCCCACGGTTTTTAATAGAATCAACCATATTCTTCAACATCTTCACAAAATCCATCAATAGAACAAAGAAAGCAAAGGAATACACCATCTTAGAATGGAAATACATCACATAGTATTCATCTTCAATATCTTCATAGTCTTTTCTCTCAATCTCTCATATACAATCACTCTGTTTTAGTAGAATTGGCTATCTCTGACTCTCTCTATCTCACTCTATCAATCATACATCATATCCTCACTACAATCTCTCAAAAATCACTCTCAATAATCACTCTTAGGTCATGGATACCCCTCCCAAGAGGTATGTCTGATATGAAGGGTCACCAGAGCCACTACAGTGTCCTTTCATAGCTCACTACTGTCACTTCACTCTAGTCTTCTCTTGAGTCTTCAGCAGCTACTTCTTCCACTTCTTTCAGCTCTTTTGCACTTGTATTCACCTCTTTCCAAGGCTAGAAAACTTTCCCAAAGTCACACATACATTCCACAGAACACTTACAGAAGCATACGAAACAGTCTACAGAACAGTACCAGAACATCTACAGTACAGAACAGAACAGAAACAGAACAGAAGCAGAAGCTCTACAGAAGACCTACAGAAGGTTATAGAAGGTTATCAAAACCACATAACTCACTCTCAAATCATTCCAAACTCTCACAAACCATTCAATAAGCTTTCACAATATCTCATTCTTCATCAATGAATACTCCTTCCCTCCTTACAGAAGACAATCATAACAAAACAGACCAAAACAGAACAAAACAGAACAAAACAGAAGATATACAGAACCTATCAGAACATCACAGAACCATCAACAAACATCATGAACTTCCAAAACACAATCAATATCATCCAAAACACTCTCAAACCACTTCCAAATCAATCAATCATCCCATAAAATCAACCATTCAGCTCTGAAAAACAACAAAAATCAGCCAAAAAACAAGTCATTTCAACACTCAACATATCCCCACACTTAATAAGGAAGCGTCCTCGCGACCCAGGAAAAAGGGAATACAAGTTCAGGGAAAAGCTCAACTTTGATCTTTAATATCTTTTCACAAAGAATCCATCCACCACGACCCCAACTTATAACCTGTTTCTGATATAAAAAATGCAAAGAAAGGAAACTTTTTATACATTAACACCTCTTATCAAACTAAAAAATCACAACAAATTTGTAAAGGATATAAAAGTTTTCTTCTTCTTCATCAGCATCAGCTTCAACTCTCCAACCACGAACCCATCTCTACAAATCTCCAAAACATAGCTCGTACACAAAATCCAATAGGAAACCACCACGTTCGTTTGACATAAAGGAACTCACAACACAAACACTAATACACAACACAGCCATCTGAATGACTTCTTCAAAAAGAGAGTTTTTCATTAAAAAGCTTCCACGATACATTGGAAAGGCATCAATGAAGATGATCCCTCTTAAAAGATTGATGTTGTCAGAATCGATCCATAGATAAGGATTCATCTACAAAGTTTTTAGGAGGATTTTGGAAAAATTGGAGACAGCACATCCTTTCCAACAGGACCAAGTATCTGCTAGGCAAACAAAGGGCATGAAAATACAATATCTCCAGCTGTTGGGAATCAATGTTTACATTGACATTCATGCACAACTTTGGAATAGGCTTTGAATCAGTATGAGAGTGCCTATGCATATACGCCAGGTACCAAGCAAAGTGAGCAGTTAATCTCACTGAGGGATCTGTAGACTGTGAATACTGTTGGGCAAAATGAACATAGTTTTGATAAGCTTGACTAGAAGCTGTCCATTCTCCTGGAATTACTAGCCAATTAATCTGTGGTCCTGTAAGGCAATCATCCGAACTCCATCCCCTTCTTCTAGAAATCTGATTATCAAACCCGTCACAGTCACTAACCAACTGAGGTGGTTGAGATATGGAAGTGTTAGGAGAGGGTAGTGGAATAAGGGAAAGTGGATGAAGGGAAGGATAGGAAAAATCATAAAAGGAAGAAAAGGTTAAAGAAGGAGTGGCAGAAATTTGTAAGGAATCACTAAGGAAAGGTGTTAACTAATAAATAGGAAATGTGGAGGGTACATTAATGAAGGGAGAAGGACAGGGTGGAGAAGGGGAAAATACCCTATCCTCAATAAAGGAACAGTAAGTGAAAATAGGAATTTGAGGGAAATTTGAAGGTTGGAAAAGAAGAGGTAAAATAATTGTGGAATTAGATTGACAAATGGAAAGATATATAGCATAGCGGTGAGCCATTTGTTGGTAATAGAGGAGGGTAGGAACAGAAGGTCCTAAGAGAGATCGTCTATGATAGGCATCAAAGAAGGGAGCATCAAATGGATTATGTTTGGAAAGATAGGTTAAGAGATCCATCCTCAGTTGATTAGTACTCTGGGCAAAGGTAGAAGCTGTGTTTTGTCTTTGATTGAGGACCACCGAATCAATCATGGGATGCCACGAACTATCATGACAATCAGCTACTTTGGAGGAATAACTTTGAAACATATCAGCTATGCGCAACTCCAAATGATTGACATATAAAACAGCCTGTAAGACCACATCCCCCACATACCATGCCATATCTACCTCATCTGGGATTAACAAATCTCCTCGGAGATACATGTATGACATCAACATGGTATCTGGCGTGACAGAATCTTCAAAGACCATTCTGACTACCTCTGTCAACAACTCAGCAGACCAAGCCCCACTCCAGCCATCCTCTGGAAAAGGTAAATCCATCGTGGAAAGCTTCATATAGAAAACCAACTTCTGTAAGTGGTAGTGGACAAAGAAAGAATGGTTAGGTAAGACATATTCCTGAAACTGTTCAAAGGTAGACCATAACAAGTCCATTCTGGACTGCAATCTTTCCACTTTATCTTGGAATAGAGGGCACAAAGTAGCCTGTCTCTGAAGAGCAGCCAAGTCCTGCTGTGAAAGAGAAGGAATTAATGGAACAGGAGGGCTTGGAGGAACAGAGCGGGACTTTGCAAGCTGATCTTGCAACTGCTGGATTTGGGAAGCTTGGTTGGCCACTATGTCATTAGCCATCTGTAAAGCTGAAAGCTTGTCATCTAAAAGAACTTGGAATTCTTTCGCTTCGCTGGACATCCTCTCCTTCTCTGCTGAAAGGCTAGTAACCTGGGATTGAGCCTCGAGTAACTGGGTCTTCAATGAAGAAATCTCATCGCTTTGGGTGGCAACCAGTTGTGTTTGTTGTTCCATTTGCTTAAATAAATCTGCTAGGGTATCCTTAGCAGAAGCTAACTCAGATGTTGCCTTATGCAACTGGTCCTTGGACTGCATGAGCTCTTCATAAAAGGACGCGTACAGCTGTTGAACATAGGCTGTCACTGACAACTCAATGGAACATTGAATATCCTTGCAGAGGAAAGGAATGGCATCTCCTGAAACGAGACTGGTCAGGGAAGGAACTGAGATCTCCAATGATCCTTCTCGATGTGCGCGGAACAGGTTATTGCAAGTGAGATACCCAGGGAGTTCACTGCCAGAAGTAGCAGGGATAGGTACTGAGGGAAGTATAGCAGGGGCTTTATCCGCTACCCTCTTCAAGCGTTTGCGCTGTATGACCAGGGGAGGCGGAGAATCATCATCCTCAATGTCAATGGGTGCTGACTCTTCTGAAGGTGGAGGAGGAGGTACTGGATCTGATGGAGGAGGTGGAGGCACAGTCTTCTGTAAACCTGAATAGGTCAAGAAGGCAGACAAATATGATCCATACGTAACATTGGTAACATTACCCCTCGTGACTTTAACAAAATGCTGATCCATTTTAGTGAGGAGGTAAGTGCTCCAATCAATAGCAACTCCTTTCAACACCATCCTGGAAGCTGTGAAAAGCTCTTTGGACAAATAGTGGGATGGCGTTTTGGCAGGCATAAACCTGTCCTGAAGGAACTGACACATCGTCTTCCATACGGGATCAGTAATCATAGAAAAAGAAACTCCTGAAGAGTTTATCACCTTCTTAACATCAAGGACTACCCTTGTCTGCTTCTGCAACAGCTTGAGAATCTCTTCATTAGAGAAGAGCTGACGAGTGGTAACAAAAGGTTCTCCTTTGAAGGGTAAAGATAGAGCCTTCCCTAAGCCGCGAGATGTCAAAGTCATAGACATGCCTTGGACTAGTCCTGTCTTCTTGCTGTAAGAGGCCAGGAACTCATCACATAACGATGGATCTTCTGGAAGCAATGGAAAAGGAGTGGCCACAAAAGCAGCAAGTCCCGCCTTCGTGAGAGGCTCAAAAGTAAGTAGGGAAGAGTAATCCCTACTAACTAATGGGACGTACTAGATAGGGGGAGGAGCATGAGAAGGCGCCATGCAGATGGTTACACACACACCACAAACACAGACAATCAAGGAGAATGCCTGCAAAGCAACAGACAAAAAACCAAGGATAAGAGAATAACCAATAAAACGGGACACGACCTACTAACCCCAAGCAAACCACATCCTAGAAAAAATTCGACATGACCTTGAGACAAATGCGACCGAAAGCTTCATGCGATGCATCAGACAAACACCCTGAACCCCGTATTAGGCAATAAAAGAAAAAAATTGCATAACGTACCCGTAACCGTAACTAAAACAGGAAACCAAAACAATACCATATCTGACACATATCAAAACCATATCTATGATAAACCAAGACTGGACCAGAAAAAATAACGCTAATGACGGCACATACCCATCCCACGAAACGCTTCATGAAAAAGGGGAATTAAGTGCAGCGAGGGGGAATTAATTTAATGAAGGGTTGATTTTAATCAATTATTAAAAATGGGTGAATTTTTATTAGGTGATAAACCTTAACAAGAAAACGGCGGTTCCTTATTAGTTATTTAATTACCAATTATTAGGTTAAGCGGTGCAGTTATTCGATTCCCGGACTTCGATTCCCGACTGGGTCTCTAAATGCAATTCATTAATTACAATTTAAGGTGATGTGGAGCGCTTTTTTGCCAATGCGTGCTCATGTGACGGCTGGTTTATTTGAATTAAAAAAAATTTAGTGCATCTGTAGCGCACGTAGCGCGTGCTAAGTGAACGGTTGGTTGATTTTAATTTAAAAAGTATCTGTGTTTAGCGCGAATGCGCGTGGAAACTGTGGGTGAATTAAAGGGTTCATTTTAACAATTAATTTGTGATTAAGGGGGAAAATAAAAATAAATAAAGCACATAAAATAAATACCTGGAAGGGGTGTGTATGTAATGCAGAAATGCGCACGGAAGAGTCCACCAAAAGAAGTGAATCCAGTAAAGGAAAAATAAAGATCACTGATGAAACAATAACAACAATACCTTAGCGGATGTGTGGATTGGGTTTGTGTTGGTTGTTTATTTTTATTTTTATTTTTAATTTGTTTAGTTTGTGTTTTATTTTTGTTTTGTGTTAAGTTGTGATTTTTTATGGTTGAATAGATGGAAAATGATCAAGGGAGGTGAGGGGAATTTTTGAGAATTTTTTTAGAATTTGTTTAGAATTTTTTACTATTTTTAAATGAATTTTCTACATTTATTGGCAATTTGGGGATTAAATGAGGAAATATTTAATTTTCAGAAATTGTGGGGTGGGTAATGTCCAGCAGACAAATTCCCAAAAATTGGCAAAAGGCAAAAGGAATTTTTAGAAATTTTTCTGAAATTTTTTTATGGAAAAAGTAATGTAGTGATTAATAAAGTCACCTAAATCACATTAATCAGATAAGTCAGTGAGGCATAAGTCAGTTAAGTCTGGTTAGTGAGGGGAAGTCATGTTAGTCTGCCCAAGTCAAGTCAAGTTAGTCAAGGTTGCTTAGGTTAGTCAACTAGGCTAGGTTAACTAGGTAGGGGTTAATCAACTAGGTTAATTAAGGTTAGGTAATTAAGGTGACTATGGTTAGGTTAGTCAACTAACTAGGGGAGGGTTAGTAAACTAACTAGGGTTAGTTGAGGAAACTAACTAGGGTTAGTTTTAGGGAACTAACTAGAGTTAGTTTAGGGTAGGTTAGGTGTAAGGTTACTAGGGGGTTAGGTTAACCTAGGGGGTTAATTGAACCTAACTAGGGTTAGTGGGAACTAACCGAAGGTTAGTTGGTTAGGGGGTGGGTTAGGTTAGGGTAACTAGGGGGTTAGACTAACTACTTTAGGGTTAGTGTAAGTTAATTAGGGTTAGATTAACTTAATTAGGATTAGTTTAAGTAACCTAGGGTTAGTGTGACTAACCTAGGGTTAGAGAGGGGGAGGAGGAGGAGGTGGTGGGGTCGGTGGCGACGGCGTCCAGGCGGTGGCAATTCCAGGGCGCGGCAGCACTTCCGGGGCACAGCGGCACTTCCGACGGAGGAGGGGGAGCGGGCAGGCGACTTCCGGCGGAGGAGGGGGAGCGCGACGGCGTCCAGGCGGTGGCGTGGCCAGAGGAGGATGACGAGGAGGGAGGGTGGGACGGAGGGCGCGCTGGCGAGAGGAAGAAGGAGGGAGGGCGCTGTCGAGAGAAGGAGGCGGACGGGGGGCTGGGGAGGAGACAGCGGCGGACGGGGGGGCTGGGAGAAGACAGAGACGAGAGGGGTAGGGAGAAGACGGAGACGGGCGGGGTAGGGAGAAGACGCGGCGGACGGGTAGGCGGGTAGGGAGGAGGGAAGGAAGGAAGGGCGGGGCAGAGGGCTGGAGGAAGGAGAGAGGGACGGAGGCGGCGATGGCACTGGGGAAGGGGAGAGGAGGAGGCGGCGACGGCCGCTGGGGAAGGGGACAGGGAGCGCTGGGCGCTCGCGGGAGGAAGAAGGAGCACTGGGGGGAGAAGGCACGGACGTCGGGGGGAAGGAAGGAGAGAGAGAGAGAAGAGAAAGAAAGAGAGAGAGAGAAAGAAAGAGAGGGAGAGAGAGAAAGAGAGGGAGAGAAACGGGCGGTTGGGGGGAAGGGGTGGGCAGTTAGGGGAAAGGGGTGGGGGGGCAAGGGCGCGTACCCCCGTCCCGCGCTCGTGCGCGGGGCGGGGTAAAAAAATTTGCCGTGACGGGATTGAAATGACGCGGGGAAGACGGTACGTGTGACGCGGACACGACCGGGGCGCGTGGAGACTCGTAAAATCGAAAAAGGGCGCGTTTACGCACAAAACGGGCGCGAGAAAAACGTAAAAATAAAGAAAAATTAATAACTCCCAATCCGGACGTCAAAACGAAATAGCGTAAAAACAAAAAGTGGGCAGGACAACACGGGGAAAACAAGGAAAATATGGGACGGGGGTTCCGGGAGGGGTAAAGGGCGGTCACGTGCAAAAAACACAAAAAACGAACCAAAAATCCGAATTAAAAATTAATATCAGAAGATCCGTGCATCGGAATGAGGTGCAGAAAAAATGAAAACTATGCAGAAAGATGTGCCTGACAATCCTATCATATCAAAACATAATTCCGACGGAGATAAGACGTGTTCACATGGGAAAAACCTAAAAAAAACCCGAAAATGGGAGCAGAAATTAATATCGGACGAACCGTTCACCGGAATGACATGCAGTAAGAAGGAAAAATGTCCGCAGGAAGGGGTGGCACAGGGTTATCACATTAAACCGCAGTTCGGGTGGGAGTAAGAGGGGTTCACATGTGAAAAACTCCAAAAATACTCCCGAAAACTCATTTAAAATTTAATAAGTAAAAATCCGGAAGTCGAAAAAGGGTGGAGGAAAAAGGAAAAAGGTAGGGGAAGGCACAGGGGACACGGCTGTCAAATCAAATTGGAATTCGATGCAAATAGGGCAGGTTCACATGGAAAAATGTCAAAAATACGCATGAAAAAGTCTTAAAAAACCGGAAAATTAATAACGGACAAACCGTGTATCGAAATGATGCGGAATAAAAAGGAAAAATGTCAGGGGAAAAGTGTTGGTCAGGGCTATGACATCAGATCACGGTTCCGAAGCAAGAAAAGCGCATTCACATGGAAAACCGTCTAAATTGCGTAAAATGCTTCAAAATTTAATAACTCAAAAACCGTGCACCGGAACAGGGGTAGGTAAAAAGGAAAAATGGTCAGTTCAATGGGGGGAACAGGGCTATAAGGTTGGATTTGGATTTTGGTGAACGCAGGGTACATTCACATGGAAAAACCTCATAATCAGGGAATGAAGGAAAACTGCAAGGGAACAGCCCCAAGGGTGGGTGGAACATAACTGGGTGGGTGGGAAGGTATCGCATGAGGGTAAAAGCAAGTCATGGCATTTATGCATGAGCAAGATAAGGCATATGCAGAGGGGTATGCAACATAGACGCGCAGGGACGTGTCCCCACACTTAAGACCTTAACAGATAGGGTTACCCGAACAACAGGGACCTAGGACCACGCCACAGACCATCCACTAACTTCCCCACACTTAAAACATGACCGGCACGAAGAAACCAAAGTGTAGGGTTAGAAAAACTTGGCCCGTTTCGTCAAGAATCAAGGTTGAGTATCGATGGCACGTCCAGTGTTGTTGTCAGTGCTGGAGGGACCAAGGCATCTTCTCGGCACACGTCCGTCATGGCATGGACCACGCGGTAGCACCCAGGGAGGTAGCTGATGGAAGGAATCACAGGAAATTCGTCGATGATGAGGGATACTACACTCAACTCACAGTCACTCAAATGAAATGAAAGAACAGTCACTCGCCCCATGACTAATATCACTCGCGGAAGAATGATTAAAACCCATATCGCATACCCGGTTGAGGAATCGACAAGGGGGAATGGTGCAGAAGGAGTATGCCAAGGTGCACAGTTGATGGTGCAGTAGTGCGTCCAACCCATCTGGCATAAGTGCAAGAAGGAAGGCAAGGGAGCCTTACAGTGCAGTGTACAGAACAGGGTGATGTGTCTTGTGATGACGGCAAAAACCCATCTCGTGGGTGCACAGGGAAACGAGAACATACCTGACTCCAAGTGTCGTAACGTCCCTTAATCTCACCTCTCGGTAAGTGATTGAAGAAACTCCAGTCAAACTCAACCCACCCTCTGTCTCACGCTCTATTGATAAATACAGGAGGGCAGCCTTTTCCTGAAACCCATTGATGTAATCCTCACGGTCACTTGTGCAAAGGTTGTATGCCTTGTGCGCATTTGATGGTGCAACTGTGCATCCCACCCTGTGCCGGCATACGGTGCAAGAAGGAAGGCCAGGGAGCCTTATGGTGTAGTGCACAGAAATAAATTGTGCTTTGTGCATTGAGAGGCCCATCCCGTGCGTGCAACACTTCATTCACATGTCTCGCCTCTCATTTGATTTGAAGGGAAAAGACTGGTCTCTCGTCCCATCCTCTGTCTCACTCTCTGTTGATAGATACAGAGGGCAACCGTACTCACTTCCCCATCCGGTTAGGATGAAAGCTCACATCACTCAAGGGGTTGTCGATGAAGATCGCATCATCAGTTGTTGAAGAGGCGTACCCAGGGAGGTAGCCATCAAATCGAACGTTGTATTGGACAGGAACATAGCGTCTGCTAGAGGACAAGTAATCACTTTGCAAAAAGACCCAGGACACAGCGTACCAAGGGAGGCAGCTTCGGAATTGGATCCGAGGGATATCAATCAATGAATCCACTTTCTGGACTGCTGGGTGTTACCACCTTTTCCACAGCCAGCTTCCCGCCCAAGGGTGTTTACCACCTTTTCTTGGAACGAGGCCTGCTATGACAGGGAATTGCTTCCTTTTCTCTCATAACAGATTTGTTTTTCTTGTTTTTTTTGTTTTTTCTTATTTAGGTTTTTTTCTTTTTCTTATTTTCCCCTATTCCCGAGGGTGTTTCCACCTTTTCTCGAAGAATAGGTCGGCATGACAGGGACCTAAGTCCTTTTCTCCCATGACCGATATGTTTTGTTTGTTTTTTTTTTCTTTTCTTTTTTTTCTTTTTTTTTTCTCTTCAGATTGAGCAAGGGAATGGTAGAAAGACCATGTGTCAAGACCAACCTCGCCACTGTCGCTGGTGGAAAATAGAGGATAAGAGATCAAGGCTGGAAGGGGGGTTTGAGGGGACAGAGGGTTGTGTCCACTTCATCAGGAGTGACTGAAGAACGGCTATCAGAAGTAGCATCATAACAAGTACAGTGCCGCACCAACGAGGGAAAGGATCACGTGTCCGTAATTGTCAAGATCCCCAAGGAGGAAAGTACTTCTTCAGGCGATATCCATTGATCAGAAAGGGATCATCAGAGGCATCAACGGTCTGTACTTGGACAGAGCCATTAGGGTTGACGGCAAGTACCTTATAGGGGCCCATCCACCGCTGTTGGAGCTTGCCAGGAAACTTGCCAAATCGTGAATCATAGGCTAGGACCAAATCACCTGCTTTGAACTCCTTGTGCTTGATGAATCTGTCATGGTAAGCCTTACGTCGGGCTTGCGTGGCTTCCATGCACTGTAGAGCCATCCGACGAATTTCGTCCAGACATTCCAAGTGCAGGAGACGGCGTTGCAGTGAATTATCGTCCCCCAAACGCTCTTTGATAGCCACTCTCAAAGAGGGCAATTCCAGTTCAACAGGAAAAACAGCTTCTGTTCCATACACCAACTGGAAAGGTGTCTGTCCCGTTGCTGCTTTATGGGAGGTTCTGTACGCCCAGAGGGCCTCTGTAAGTCGATCATCCCAATCACGACGATGTGCGGCGATTGTTCTTGTCAGAATCGAGCAGAGGATGCGATTGGTGACTTCGACTTGGCCGTTGGCTCTGGGGTAATAAGGAGTGGACTTGCGATGGCGAATCTTATACAACTCTGTCAACTCTTCCATGACTTTGTTGAGGAAATGCGTGCCTCTGTCACTTACCAACTCTAAGGGACTACCAAAACGGGTGATGATATTCTCGTACATGAACAGGGCCACGCTGTTACCATCGTCCCGCTTTAGGGCTTTAGCTTCACACCACTTTGTGACATAATCTGTACATACGAGGATGTATCGATTCTGTTTCCTTCTGGTGGGAGGGTCGATTGGACCTACGAAGTCAATGCCCCACTTCTCAAACGGCTTCAACGGAAGGATAGGTTGCAATGGCATGGCACTTGTCTTCGTGGGTTTCCCCATTCTTTGACAAGCATCGCATCTTTTACAGTAATCATAGGCATCCTTGTGAATGGTAGGCCACCAATATCCTGCTAGCAGAGCCTTCCTGGCTGTAGCTTCTCCTGCAAAGTGACCTCCACATGGCTCGTCGTGGCAAGCCTTCAGAACAATCGCAATCTCGTCTCCTGCAACACATCTTCGGAGCACTTCATCTTTGCCTTTCTTGTACAGTGCACCACCTAGCAGGGTGTAGGGGGCTGATTCTAGCATGAGCTTCTTCCTTTCCTGACTAGAAATACCAGGAGGGTACTGTTGGGTTGCCAGCAGATTGGCAATGTCTGCATACCAGGGAGTTACAGTTTCTACCAAGAATAAGGAAACATCAGGGAGGTCTGGATCATCCTGCTCCTCGTCTGCAGTTTGTGGGATACGCGACAGATGATCAGCCAGAACATGGGAACGACCAGGCTTAGTAATCACCTCAAAGTCAAACTCCTGAAATAAAAGGAGCCATCTCATCATTCGTCCTTTCACATCTGCTTTGTTCATCAAGAAGGACAGGGCCTCATGATCCACATAAAATTTAAAGTGGGTAGATAGGAGGTAATGGCGAAACTTCTCCAGGGCAAACACCATTGCCAAGCACTCCAGCTCGATCACTGTATAGTTCCATTCCCTATTAGTGACTTTTCGGCTTGCATAATAGATCTGTTGATCCAGCTTCGAGGAACCCTTCTGGCAGAGGACAGCCCCTAAACCTTCAATTGATGCATCAGTGTGTACATGGAACTCTTTCGTCCAATCAGGAGGTTGCAGAATGGGTGCCTCTACTAGACACTGCTTCAGAATGTGGAAGGCTTTATCACATTCTTCTGTCCAAGTAAACTCTGCATCTTTCCTCAGGAGCTTGTGCAAGGAGGTTTCCTTTGTCGCAAAATGAGCTATGAACCTTCTGTAGTAACCCACATGGCCTAGGAATCCCCTCAACTGTTTGAGGTTGGTGGGTGCTGTCAGAGCTGCAATCTTTCCAATCTTTGCAGGGTCTGTTGATATCCCTTGTGCAGAGACAATGTGGCCCAACAAAACTCCAGAACAGACCCCAAAGATGCATTTGTCGGGGTTGAGGGAAATCCCATACTCCCGGCATCGGTCAAAGCATTGTTCCAGGTGTTCCCAGTGTTCACTGATCAAACTATAGACACAAAAGTCATCCAAATATACCTCAATAAAGTCGTGCAGATGATTTTGAAATGCGGTCATCATGACTCGTTGGAAAGCAGCAGGGGCATTGCAGAGCCCAAATGGCATCACTCGGTAAGCGTAGGTCCCCCATTCTGTGGTGAAGGTTGTTTTGGATTGGTCTTCTTCTGCGATTTGGACTTGGTTGTATCCGCTGAATCCATCCAAAAGAGAATAAAGTTCATGTCCTGCCACTGTGTCCAACAGTTGGTCTGTGAAAGGGATTGGAAAGTGATCCTTCTTCGTTTTGGAATTAAGCTTTCTGAAATCCACACATATTCGCAATTTGCCATTCTTCTTGGGTACAACCACGATGGGTGAAACCCATTCACTATTTGCCACTGGATAGATGAACTCGGCTTCCAAAAGCTTCAGTAGCTCCGCTTTCACCAATGTGGAATAATTCGGGTTCATTCGTCTCTGTCGTTGCCGTACTGGCTTGGCATCAGGCTCCAAGTCAATATGATGTTGACATATTGTGGGATCAATCCCCTTTAGGTCTTTGTAGGACCACGCAAACACGTCCAAATTGTCTTTCAACAAGTTGTACAAGGTTGACAACTCCTCTTCTGGGAGGCTGCTACCCACCTTCAAGTGGCGTTCAGTGCCTTCTGAATCCACAAAGGTTAACTGCCTTTCACCTTCTACTTCACGAATGAAGGTCCCGCGGACTGCTTCTGGGTATAGATCCGACTCCTTCAAGGGAGTGGTGTCCTCTTCTAATGTCCCACTAGAACCAACTTCTTCTTTTGGTGGAGACTTAGGTTGCTCCTTAAGACGTTGGAATGGGATTAGAGCTGTTTCGGGTTTGGTTTCAAAACTAATTACCTCTTGGCTTGAAGACTCCTCTTCTGAAGATGACACATCCAAGAACGTCACATAACAGGGACCCTCTGATGCCTGTTGGGTTTGTGGGACTGGTGGTTGTTGGCACGGTGCATCATCATCATCTTTCTTTGGCAAGGATAGGTTAGGACGGCATGAGCCACTGCTGAAAGACGGCTTGTTCTTCTTTATCCACGTCTTATAAAGGTTTTGCATATGAGAAGATCCATTTACCAGACCAAATGGTACCATCGCCATTCTGTCCCATAGCATGAGCTCATCGGCTTCTGATGCTTCTGGAACTTCTTCCTCAAATGTATCCTCTTCAGGTGGGATAGATTCTTCTGGCTCACTGTCATCATTCTCTTCGTCCATATCATATTCAACCTCTTCTGTCTCTGCTTCTGCTTCTTCTTCTGCTTCTGCTTCTGCTTCTGTTCCTGTTGTTGCTTCTGTCTCTGTAGGAGCTCTGTAATAGAAGAATAGATTCTCTGTTTCCTCTTCTGCCTCTGTCTCTGCTTCTGCTTCTGTTTCGGCTGTGACCATGTAACAGGGAGAGCAGTACATCCATGCTTCTATCTCACTGTCAGAAGTGATTTCAGAAGTCATTTCTGGTTCAGGCAGGAAGTATTCACCCATTGATAATGGCTTTGTATCTTTTGGAAGTCGGCTTACAGTATCCACTGTTAAGGAATGTGCCACTATTTTCTTAGGAAGGATTTGTTTGATAGCATCTTCGTCTGCTGATGTTCCATCTGTAGCCTCATTAGGGGAGTCAGAAGATAATTCCAAGGAGGTGGATCCATGTCCTTTTTGAGAACCATACAGTTTCAGCACCACTTTGTTGGGTCCTCTACCCAAGGTCAAGGTTCCTTTGAACCAATCCGTCCTTGCTCTGGCTTCAAAAAGCCATGGTCTGCCCAGTAACAGAGGATAGGATGTGCCATAAGAGTTTGGCTTCACCACCAAATAGGTTAGCCAATAATCTTTTCCAGCCACTGTAGTCTTCACATATGGAAGAATGCCCAAAGGCTTGATTCTACTCTGATCCGCCAGTCTGATGAGCCATTGGGTTGGTTGCACACCTTGTAAGCCTAGATCCTTCATCGTCACATCCGTCATAATGTTTACTAATGAACCTCCATCAATCAGTGCATTTGCAATGAAGCAGCTTTCTATCCACACACCAGTCTCTGGAGTACCCGGATCTAGAAAAGCATTAGCCACATCCACTTCTTTTACAAGCTCTGGAGCCTTGTTGGACTTTGTCGCTGTTGAGGGAGCAATCCTTAAGCCACGTCTTCTTGTCAGTATACTTTTGAACCTTTTCCGGCAACTGGGAGACAACATCAATAATTGACGGAATGTAAGATTTGGTCTAAAGGTATCTAGATCTCTGACCAGATCGTATTCCTTAATAGGATCCACTGGCTTCTCTAACCGATTAGGGAATGGGGCAACACCCATTTTCATTTTTCCTCTTTCTTCCAACAGAGAAATTACAGGAACTTCTTCTGCCACTTGTGGCACTTCCTCCTCTTCTGTATCTTGGACCTCTGGTCCTGTCTCTGTAACTGTCTCTGTAACTCTCTGTGGCACTGTAGGGCTCTGTACGGCACTGTTAGGCTCTGTTTTGTTCTGTTCTTCTGGTGGAAGATTGAACTTCACTATTCTGGCAGGAGGGTTATTTTCTTTCTGGATAGGTGGTTCCTTCTGCTTTGCACGCGTGATGGCAGCAACTTCCAATTCCACCAAATTGGAGGTAGGCTCGTGGGCCTTGGCTGGACTATCAGTAGCACTGTTTTTCACTGGGGCTGGACTTGGACAGTCTTTTGCAGTGTGGCCTTCTCCTTTGCATCGACTGCATAAGGGCTTGTAATCCACTGACCTTCGAGGATTTGGACAATTTGGTGAGATGTGTCCCTTTTCTCCGCATCTGTAACACTCCACTTCTGATCTCTGACCATCGCCAGACTGTCTTCCTCTGTAACTTTGGGAAGGAAATCTTCTGGGTCCGAAATTAGGACCAAACTCTCTAGGCTTGGGTCCAATATCTTGTGTTGTCATTTTGGATTCCAGCAAGTTGAATCTTGCGTCTTCTTCCTTCCTTCTCCTATCATGCATCTCCTTCAGAGAGCAAATGTCCTCTGTATGATTCTTTCGCAAACAGTAGGAACAGAAGGCTCCAGGGATGGTTGGTTTCCGTGTACATTCAGTGGCTAAATGGCCTGCTTGATGACACTTACCACACCAAGTATTTGACCGCATCACATCTCTTCCTGCTCCCGCAACATTGGATATGCTTGCGGTATTCACTTTCAACGTCTGTAGTTGTTCTGTAATCACATCCATCAACTCCTTTTTAATGTTTGCAACTGAGTTGGATAAATAATCCTTCAAGCTTTCTCCTCCGGACGTACTGGCAGGAGGGTTTTGAGGAGTCTCTGTAATTACTGCATAAACGGGTTGGGCTGGTACAGAGGGGTCTCTGTTCTGGTTCTGATTCAGAGCTCCTATTTGAACTGTTGGCTGTTGGCTCCAGTTGGTAGGATTCCACTGTTGCTGCTGATTTGGCATTGAGGAAATTGGTTGGGACCATTGTTGTTGTGGTTGAACCATCATTTGAGGCAGGGATTGTGGCCACTGTGGATTTGGTGCACTGTACTGTGATACCGGGGGCATCTGTTGGTAGGGGTAGGGAACAGTCCCTAGAACTGCATTTGGTGGATACATCATTCCTGGCATCAGAGGAGGTAGGACTCCTCTTCCTGTATTCATCGCTAATCTAGCTTCCACTTCATCGTGCAGTCTTGCTCCTTCTGTTGCAGCTTGTAGTGTGGCTGGTCTTTGTAGCTCCACAAACTTACGGACTTCTGGTTGTAATCCTCTGAGAAACACTCCCTTCTGAATGCCATCATCTAGATTATGCTTAGTCCATCTCTTTAGGATGGATTCCATTCGTGAGACATAGGCTTCCACTCTTTCTCCAGAGGACTGACTTAGGTTCATAAATTCCTCTCTCATCCGCTCTTCAAAACCTTCACGCCTGAATTTAGTGAGGAAGGCCAACTTCAGGTCGTCCCATGTACCAAAAGTTCCTGCTGCTTGTCTCTCATACCACTGAAACGCCGCGCCCTTGAAAGTGGCGGGGAATATTGCCAACCAATGCTCAGGGGTTCTGGCATTGTTAGCCAGACACGCTACCATAAACTCTGCTACATGAAGATCGGGGTCTTCATTGTACTCTCCCTTAAAAACCGGCAATGGAACTACATTTGCTGGCCTGTCATCAATATTTCCAGGACGGATCTGGCTTGGAAGTGGACCTCCAGCAGGAGGAGGAAGGGCTTGATGTGCCATTGGGACTTCTATAAGGAGTTCCGCAAGGGCGTCAAAGGCGGCTTCTGCTGCGAGCTCGCTCTCGGCTCTGATTCTTGCTTTCTCTCTTCTCACGTACCTCTGGACTCGTTCTAACACTTGCCTCTTTATTGCGTCATTCATCAGGGGGTTGGCTCCACTATGTTGTTGGTGCTCCACAGAGGGTTAACAGAAGACTTCAGTCTCTGGGGGACTCTCTTGCCAACATTTCTTCTACTTCTTTCTTTTCAACGTCCCTAAATTCTGCTTTCATGCCACTACACAGAGGAAGGTATTCGGTTCTGAATGTGTCAAATGCATACGTCTGAGCATTGTGGTGGTGCCATCATCATAGTAATGCCAGCTTCTGATGGTTTCAACAGTGTATGTTGTGAAAAACACTCTGTCTACCAACTTCCAGTGGGTTGCTAATTGAACAAACAGAAGATTATTAGTACACCAAGCATCCCATGTATCTTGCTGTTGAGCGTCCACGAACAAATTCCAACTCTTTTCCTTCTTGTCCCTGTGAACCTCTACATACCAAGACTCCTGAAGCTTCTTCACAATCTCCCACTTGATGTTATCTGGAAACTTCTCAATGAATGCCAAATCTTCCATGGATGTTCATTCTCTCTGTTTCTGCTCTTCAGTTTGTTCCCAAACAGTTTGCCACCAAGATGCAAGTTTCTGCTGCTTCAACAGGAAGAGGAAACTGTCCACCACATAGAGCACGCATCATGATGGTGATGTGTTTCCGCCATTGTGGGATGAAATTCTTGTGGAAAGTGGCTTTGATTATGAGAAATTCCAACTCTTCAGTGGAAGAAGGAACTTTACAAACATCCATTGAATTCTTCTCTTCTTGGCAATGCCATTTCCTTCATTTTCAGCCTCTTTTGGTGCTTGTTGATGGCAAGATTCCCCGGCTGCGCACCAAAAACATGGAGCCCCAAGAGGAACACCAAGGAAAAGGGAATTATCTTGCAAGAAAATCTATCTTGTAACATAAAAAAGCTTGTTTATCATGTTTCATATTATCACAATGAAGAAAAGAACACCAGGCACAACAAATCTTCATGCAGCATCATGTAAATCTCCCACGGTTTTTAATAGAATCAACCATATTCTTCAACATCTTCACAAAATCCATCAATAGAACAAAGAAAGCAAAGGAATACACCATCTTAGAATGGAAATACATCACATAGTATTCATCTTCAATATCTTCATAGTCTTTTCTCTCAATCTCTCATATACAATCACTCTGTTTTAGTAGAATTGGCTATCTCTGACTCTCTCTATCTCACTCTATCAATCATACATCATATCCTCACTACAATCTCTCAAAAATCACTCTCAATAATCACTCTTAGGTCGTGGATACCCCTCCCAAGAGGTATGTCTGATATGAAGGGTCACCAGAGCCACTACAGTGTCCTTTCATAGCTCACTACTGTCACTTCACTCTAGTCTTCTCTTGAGTCTTCAGCAGCTACTTCTTCCACTTCTTTCAGCTCTTTTGCACTTGTATTCACCTCTTTCCAAGGCTAGAAAACTTTCCCAAAGTCACACATACATTCCACAGAACACTTACAGAAGCATACAGAACAGTCTACAGAACAGTACCAGAACATCTACAGTACAGAACAGAACAGAAACAGAACAGAAGCAGAAGCTCTACAGAAGACCTACAGAAGGTTACAGAAGGTTATCAAAACCACATAACTCACTCTCAAATCATTCCAAACTCTCACAAACCATTCAATAAGCTTTCACAATATCTCATTCTTCATCAATGAATACTCCTTCCCTCCTTACAGAAGACAATCAGAACAAAACAGACCAAAACAGAACAAAACAGAACAAAACAGAAGATATACAGAACCATTCAGAACCTATCAGAACATCACAGAACCATCAACAAACATCATGAACTTCCAAAACACAATCAATATCATCCAAAACACTCTCAAACCACTTCCAAATCAATCAATCATCCCATAAAATCAACCATTCAGCTCTGAAAAACAACAAAAATCAGCCAAAAAACAAGTCATTTCAACACTCAACAGAGCTCTTGGAGCTTCTCTCCTTGAGTTGGTTGTCCACATATATGGCCTCTTCAAAGACCCTAGCTACTGTTTCTCTCTACAAGCTTGATTTGCCTGCTAAGGCCTTGTAGAGTTCCTCATTCCATTGATGAACACGACAGACATCGCTCCCTCAATGGGTCATTCGTTAGTGGGGATTCTCTTATAGAGACTTCACATGCGAGTAATGTAGTCTCTCATATCCTCTTTGCCCCCCTGCTTGATATTCATCAGCCATACTATAAGATTATTCAAGTGCCCAACCTATGAGAATCTCTTAATGAAGAGACTCTTGAGGTCATTGAAATTGTTGCACTCTACAATGTCTAAGCTTATATACCATGTCATCCTAGCTTTATCATTGCCTAAGCATAGGTCAAAAGCTTGTGAGTGCTGAGCAAGATTAATGAGGCCATTAGCCTCATAGACCTGCTCAAACTACTCTATGAAACTATATGAGTCATTATCTACTCAATACCTATTTCGCGACTGTGGGGATTCTCGATTTTGGCTCTTGGAGCCCTGGCTAACTCCTAATCCTCCAAGCAATGATGTTGCAAGTTATAATGTGCTTTGTTCTACCGTCAACATGTTGTCTATTAGTTGCTTCATGAGAAGCTCCCTCAACAATAAGTCCGCCTCTAGCACTCGTTCCCTCTTTGCGTTCGATCATGTTCAATTTCTATTTGCTAGGGCTAGCATGCGCTGGGCTTCTTGCATTTCTATGTCTTGACACAATCTTTTAGTCTGCTGCTACAAGTTGTATGTTGCTATGCTTTGCAAAGCTTTTCATGCTAGCTTTCTTTTCTCCTCAAGGTTTGCTATGATGTCTTGTGATGGTTTGCCATGGTGGTATAGCCTAGTTTGTGCGTCATATTCATTCACCATCTATTGGATTTCAACTGGAAAATCCCCCAGGTCGAGCTCTTCATTTCTACAATTTGTACTAGTTTCTGCAATGTAGTGTCGTGTTCCCAATGGTGTCACTTGTTCTATGTGTATGGCTTCTTGTGTTGCGTCTCTCACTTGGTCCTACCACTTGAGGCTCTTGATCACCCATCTAGGTTTAAGGGTCATCTCCTATTAGTGGGTTCATTTTTTTAAATTTAGTCTGAGTGTATTCCTTCTTATTTATAGACAATCCTCAATTTATGTTCACTCAATATGTGTGTGGTACTCGTTTCCATGCACTATGTGTGAAATCGGGCTTTCACTTTTTTCCAAGTGCACTTCAAGTTTTGAAAACAATGTGTGCATGAACACAAGATAAGAGATGCAGCTTCCACACTTTGGTCTAAGTTCTCAGCCAAGTAGGGTTTTAGGCTCAATCATTGGCCACTCTCACTCGTCTCTAGGCTCTGTGCTACATTATTCAGCTTAATTAAGGTCAATTCGGATTTGCAGGTCAATTTATAGCTCTAAAAGGGGCCAAAAGCTAACGTGACTATCAATGGTTGTGTCTAGTCATCCAATTATGATTCCTAAGGTCAATTGCACCCACAAGGCTTTTGGAGCCTTCCCCGGTTTGTAGGAGGTGTTTTGATTTTCTCAGGATGCGCTAAATCTTTGGTTTTTCTACTATCAAATTTTTGGTCCCATTTTGTAGTGTTTGATTTTTTAGTGTTTGATTCCCAAAATTAGATGTCTGATTTTCAACTGTTCGATTTTCGCACATCCAATTTGGAATTGTCCGATTCTGGCATCCAATTGTGGACCATCCGATTTTGATAGATTACCATTTGTCCGAGTGTCCAATGGTGGCCAAGTGTTTGAATCTGATTTTCGAGGTGTCCAATAGTGATGTGCTCGATTCGTCCAATTCAGACAAGGTGAATGTCCGATTGGATAGGTCAAGAATGTCTGAGTGTCCAATTAGATGGAATCAAAAATTTTATTATTCGATTTTGGGAATCAGACCCTGTGGGCCGTGTTTGATTCCGGTGGCACACAAATAGTAATGACGAAAAATCGACTCGAGGTAACGATTTTGGTTACGCAACATGAAAGAAGCTCCAAAATACAAGAATGTACACACATGAAGATTTCTGTATACTTGGTACTATGTGCAAGAAACTCCTATGGAAGCTTATCGATTTGCTTGAAGCTCAAGGTCTCTCTCTCTCGTAAGCTCGCTCAAGGTCTCTCTCTCTCATAAGCTCTCTCTCACTCTGCTAAAGGTAAAAATGAGCTTTCCCCTTTCTCTCTAGGGTCTTAAACCCTTGTTCCCCTTAGCCTTCACCTCTCTGATTTCTCTCCTTGTGGTATTAATACATTTAAGCACTCTTTTTTCCCATTTTTTCCTTTTTTGTGCCCTCTTTGGGTCTATTTTATAGCAGAAACCCTTAAGCAATTCACTTTGATTTCTTGATCCTATCCTACTCTAAATGCAACAAAAATCAAAACCCAAATATTGAAATGATTTGTCCTACTTGTCTACTCATCAAAAACCCAAAATACTTACTTGTTTTGAAAATTATAAACCCCGAATCTCCTATCTATATCAAGTACTGGTTTGGGGATGAAACCCTATGCAACCTCAAATCTCCACCTCCAAGCTCCATCCTCCATAGCCATGCATGAGACAAGAGAATGGAAGAGAAGATAAGAGAATAATAAGAGAGGAGATTATGGAGAGCTTCTTCTCCAAGATCCCTCAGCCTCACACACTCACTCCCTCACACTATCAGACTCTCACACTCCCTCTCTCAAGTGCATACAAGCAAGCAAGAAAGAGAGAAGAAGAGAAGAAGGAAGGACCACTTTTGCCACACACCAAAAGAATGAGCTCCTCATTCAATTTTTGGGTTTATATACAAGCTCTAAATCCCTTGGGCACCCATACCCTTTTTTACATGACCGGACATTTGCCAAGGTCCTCTTTCCCTATTCCCTCCTAGTTGCCTTATCCCTTCACCTATCTCCATTTAGACTTTACAACTTGCACAAGAGGGAGCCTGGCACTCTTGTAAAATGAATTACATTGCGCCCTACACTTTCCTTGCCAAAGCCTTTGAAACACCTTACTAGAATATTTGGTACTTTCCCACATTCTTTCTAAGCACCTTGCTAGAATACTTAGTGCTCTCCTTTGTTCTTCTAGAGCACCTTGCTAGAATATTTGGTGCTCTCCTTCATTCCTTCTAAGCACCTTGCTAGAATCTTCAGTGCTCTCCCACATTTTTTATGAGCTTGACTTCTCCTCCACTTTTCTCTCCTAGGTAGAATGAGCTTCTACATTCACTTTTTGACTTGGGCTTCCTTGGTCCTCCTCTGCTTCTTTTTGGTTGCATGGTTCGTGTCTGTGACATGTCTGTAACACCTAATTTAGGGGTTTAAATAGGTTTAAAGCTCATTCTTCTTCTCCTTTTCACATCTTGATTTCATAGTTTCCTCCATTCTCACATCCTCGTTGACCTCCACCTCTCCTCATCTTGCCCTTATTGAGCTTGCATGATGGGCACTAAGCAAGCGGTTGGTCATCTCCCCACAAAGTTCATCTTGCTCTCATTGAGCTTGCATGGTGTGCACTAAGGTAGTAGATGGCGATTTCCTCCCAAATTCTATACATCAAGTCTCACCTAGCACAAAAGATGAAGTATCCTTTAGTGTATCAAAAGGTGCTTCCTCCCCTAGAGCATGAAGACCACCATAGAAGAAGAGAAGATGGAGACTAGCATTATTGCCGTAAGGGTGATAAGGTGTATCTAGTGAGGGTATGAGCTTCTTATCCCTAGAACATCCTTCTAGAAGGTGGTTCGAAAAGTTACACAAGACTTGTAACTAAAGTGAGTAGGAAGGTTTTGGGCATGAGTGGCTAATCACCCATTACCACGCAAGTGGACTAGTGTAGCTATGGATGCCCAATAAATAACTATGGAGAGTTTTCTCATCAACTTGTTTGATGATACTCAATTGATGACCATCCATGCAAAGCATGTCATAATCACTAACAAAGATATGAACTTTATCATTCAGCTTCGATAAGGTAAGGGAGCTCCTCCATAGGCTTACACCACTAGTGATGCAAGGTCTTGCAAGTGTTACAGCATAATACCTTGGAAAGCCAAGATATTTTGCATATATAATATGTATTCTTTTCTCATGCAATGTGTACTCAATTTAGTTGAATTTAAGTAAGTTATTTTTTTTCTTAAAATGCATGAAAATTAATTTGTTTTTAACATACACACATATTAGGAGTAGTAATATGTAGAGATACAAGTTACATTATCAGTTATACATGATCAAAGGTGTACATGCCACATCTTTACATAATTTAATTGGATTACACCAACGTACGCAAATGTGTCATTCATGTACCACACGTTATTGGCACACTTACATGAATCATATATTTAATCAATAAATTTACTATTTTTGGGACAAAGAAAAATGTATTATATTCATCAAGAAAAATACATGCAATAGGTGATAGCAATGACTAGTACAAAGAGCCAATAGCCAATAAGGGCTCTCATTCGTTCCTTGGCTTTTTCAATGGTGAAGAGGAGGGGTAGCTTCAAATGAAAATAGAAGTTCCTTTTTTGCTTTAAAAATGACATGCTTCTATTGAGAAGCATGGATCTAGAGAATGGTTATGGAGGATGAAACACAAAGATAAGACTCATGAAGGCATAGACTTAAAGAGACTGATGACTATTACACAAGTGAATTAGGTTCCAAGATTGAAGCTTCGATTCATAAACATGATCTTGTGTAAGTGGACAATGACACTTGACTGAAAGGACAAAAGTACTATGAGATTCTTTTGAAATGATAGGCAAGTACAATGCTTTATAGTTTTGTAGGATAGTTGCTGAGAGCCGGATTTTAGAACTCATTTTGAAGTGGAAAAGTGACTCGAGAGTTGTAAAAGACCAATTTTTCATGCAAAATGAAATAGTTGTGGATCAATGTCCGAGAGTTTTTCTAGATGGATTTTGATGCCAGGAACCCAACGCAAGTCTTGATTTGTCGATCAGAGTCCGTTTGACCCTCCATTTAATCCTCGCAAGGTTTTGTGTTTTAAAGCAACTATGAGATCCAGGAGCTGAAAAGAGCATGACGGAGGCCAAATTCATAGATTTTGATGCCACGGAGCCAGCTGTCTAGTTCGTTTGTGAATGAAGTTCATTTGGGCCTCCGTTTGGCAATAAACCACTTTGTGTAGTGTGAAACTCCAAAACTAGAACTAGCTATTTTAATGGGTAAGCTTTAATAGCTGAACTAAAGGAAAACCCAAAAGTCATGAATCGTGGGGGGAGGGGGCGGGACCGGTTTTTTTCGTCGCCCCCATTTTTGTATAAAAAATCATTTTCATGCCTGTTGGAATCAAGGGAAGGCAAGAAGGCAGCAAGACACTGATTTTCAATGCTCTCCAATACTTCAATCTAATCAAAAAATGACTGAGTAAATGGAAATATTTGATTTTAGTATTTCTCTCTCCTCTTGTGTGTTTCCATGGATTAATGTATGAGAGAAGGGGGTGGGCTAAGATGAAAGATTTTGATCGTGGCATGATGCAAGAGCATAAAGGAGCATAAACTGAGGTTGGAAGGATCATCTGCTGTGGCTATTGAAAAGAATTAGCAAGCCTCCAATTACGATATATGTACATCATAAGAGGCATGATTTCATGAATAAGTTGTAGATTTCATTGTTTTATGATAAATTTTGGCTAGAAATGGTTGCATTTGGTTGCTAATGCTCGAATCTATCAACAATGCTAAAGAAATCAAGAAAAATCAATCATCTAATAATTTATTTATAAACACATTGCGGTTTAAGAAAAATTATGTATTTTTTGGATTTTGTTGTACATATAATGTTCACATGAGATGATGATGGGACCTAAAAAGGGCCAGCACATGCTATGGCACTAGCCAAACCTCATGCACACAACAGACAACCCCACCACACGGCCTCGTGGCTAGGAGCGTCAAAGACTCATTCTTCACTAAATGCTAATGTCGATTCTATGTTTGTATTAGCTCATAGTCCAACATTTACCATCCTTTCTTCTCAAAGGGAGATCCCATAACATATAGGCATAATATGTCGTAGCAGAAACATAGGGAAGCACCTCTCGGCTGACTGCCACAGCTCCACTGCGACTCTCCTACACCTCGGGGATTGGCCCCAAGATGCGTCGCTCCAACATAAAGTACACACGATACAAGCTCCACTCTTTCATTTTGAATGTATTCCAAGAGACACCATGTGTCCTTACCAAACAATTCCCCAAGAAAACTATCTCAACTAGCCTACAGCTTAGGTCGTCTCACATGCTTAAGCATAGGTCATCTCATAACAAAAAACAGGTGTTATGTATCCAGTTCTTTATATTCTAATACCATGGTTGATATGCACATGCAAAAGTGGATGATCCTAATGTGCTCAAACATAATTTTCAATCGAGAACGTGTCATGTACAACCAGGCTTTCCAATGCTCATTTACTAACTCGTTGCGGTGATGTAAGGATAGCACCGAGACGATGCTCATGCTACTATCCTCTTAATTAAAATACAACAAACTCTATATCATGATATGCATTAGTAAAATCAGCAATAAATAGCACCCAAATCACATCATTCAAACCCCCCACCCCATACTTTTAGGTGGTGCTTCCATTGCATAGGTGTAGGGGTTCATTTTGTCATGTTTTGATGTATGAAAAGTGATAAATCACAAACTTTGGCAAAGAGATAGGGAAAACTGAGGCTAAACCTCATGCTTTGCCACTACTATACATTTACAAACGCTCATGATATTTTTTCTTATTTTTATGAAGCGTATTTCTATTTTTCTCCTATTTTTTCATTTTTAAGTATTCATTTATCATTAATCACTATTTTTTTTATTTTTTTCATACCAATCATTTCAGGATACTATAAGTCAATTTTATTTTCCATTTTTTCCCATAGGAACACATTTCATCCACCCGAAATTACAAAACTATCATTTTACCCTTAAAAATAGCATTTCGAGTTTTGTAGGATTTAAATAGCGCATGTAGATCATTACAAAATCAAAAATTTCTAATAAATAGCAATAAAAAATGATACAACCACCACTCAAATGATTTTTCATCGCATAAGAACATCATTTCCATCATAAAATGTCAAAAAACTTTCATTTCATTCATAAAAAATAATCATACAATGTTTCTGTGAAACCCAAGACGCATTGAATGATTGCGTGACTAGTGTACAAAGCCTCCATTGGTCTCAATTCCTTGTTGCACATCAATCTTTGGCATCTCCATTAATCTCCATCATCATTTTCTTCAATCTCCTTCTCGATTCTTCCTTCAAGGTAATGTGCATGAACAACCCATAAAGGGGAGAGAGAGGGAGGAGAGAGAAATACTAGTTTTTGATCTGTCAATCTGGGTAGCCATTAGACGAGTAGAGAATGGCGATGGAGAGCAAAGGAAGGATGCATCAGACTGGTAGAATCAGATTATATGGGTATACGGAGGTGCCATAGCCCCCTTCCCCTCCTCAAAATCGTCATCGTGCAAGTCACCGCCATGTTTTCTTTCATGCTTTTAAAAAAAGAACCCCCCCCCCCCCCGTTCATCAAAATTTGGGGATTGGGAGAGCCCAAGGGTCACCCCCTTGGCTCTCAATTCCTTTTACACTTGATCTTTTTTGGGCCTTAGCCTCCGAGCACTCCCATTTGCACGTTTGGTGTCCAGTTTGAGGTCCAGAAAATCCTGCGCATCCGTCGCGAGGTTCCCCCACTGCCAGGCACTTCCCAAAGTCTCATCCGACATCCCGAGAAATTATGGAAATTACCCAACCATCGCTCAGTGGGTCTTTAAATCACTTTTGGCAACCATCGACTACTTGTTGCTTAAAATCGACTTGATTTCCTATGCTGCCTTCGATTAATTCTATTTTTTCCTTGAAATTCAAAATTTTTGGCTAATTTTAATCACTTCTTGGAGTAAAAAATAAGCTCTCATTGGCACGAGATAGGGCGACTCAGCCCGTCGAATCCCACGAACAGATCTGCACATAAACACAACCATAAAGAGCATCAAGCTGATACAGAATATACTCAACAAAACACATCACAACTCTAGCCCTACCCCTTGTCAAAACCAAGGCATGAAATGCACGAGGAGTAGGTCTAGCATAATCTGACAGAAAGCGCAAAGCTAGTCACTAACCAATTGTTCCAACACAACCAAGCTAACAAGAACTATCAAAGGGGTCATCCTAAGTGGTGGTCTGAACTACATACCTAACTAAGGACAACTCAACGAGGAGTTCCTGCTAGGCGAGGACTCCTATAGCCTGATCAAGAAAGATTTTCTTTTAGCATGTTTTTCTTTTAGGCCTTAATTTTCCATACGTGGGCATGTAAAAAGGAGGGAGCTGAGCGTAGTAACCCAAGGAGACTGCTAGAAATGTGTGGGATCTAGAGCATGGCAGATGTGGAAGCTATGGAGGTTGAAAGAGGAAAAATAAACTCATGAAGACATTCCCTGACTAGGACAAATTGTTACACAAGTGAATTAGGTTCCAAGATTGATACTTGGAATCATAAACACAATCTTGTGTATTGACAGTGGCATGACCCTTTATTGGAAAGAAAAGAGTACTATCATTTCATTAGAAAAAGAGTGCAAGTACAATGCTTTATAGGATTTGAGTGGTGGTACTTTCTCCTACTGTGCATATGGGATTCTACTCCTAAGCCCTCACTGCTTCTCACAAAGGAACTAAAGTAGGTGTGATTGCAAATATCTCAACAGAGACCAAGGCATTGGCCTCAGGTCCTGTCTCAGCACCCAAGAACCTACCAAGCCCTTGCGAGGTGACACTTAATCCTTTTCTGATGCTCACTTTTATTTTTTCTCCAACTGTCTCTTATTCTTATTCTTTTAGCTGGATACCACCCCCAGGAAGACAAGGAATCGGCCTCGGGTCTTGTCTCTCCCCAGGAACCTACCAGGCCTTTGCAAGGCGATGAACAATTGCTCAAGGATTTTTTTTCTTTCCTTTTCTATTTTTATAGAGGGGTTAGAACCCCTTTTTACACACCTTTGTATATTTATATATTTTCTTTCAGATATTTAGGGTTTTTCCCGTTGTGTCATCATTTTGTCTTGCAAGTTTTTCTAATTGCCTCACACTAATAGGAACTCCTAGAACAGTCGTCTAGTAGGTTAAATGAATAGGGTCATTAGAACTCCCGTCTAAGACAAGTCTTTCAGTGCATGACAATGTCTTTGCATGAGGCAATGGCTACTCAGACCTCCCCCAAACATACATAACCTAAACCTGTGACTTCATGCCTTAATTTCTGGTCCCTAGAAAACAAAAAGAAAGTACCCCTTACGTACACATATATCATTAATTGCTTAAGGGAAAAGGGAAAAGACTCAAAAAGAGGGATGAAACCACCTGGAATGGCCACAAGAAGCTCCTCCGTAGCAAAGGCTCCCTCCAACGACTTTGTCAACCTGGATGATGCAATTACTAAAACAAAAAACCATTAAACATACCTGCATCAAACAAACATAGGGCCCTCTTGGCCTAAAGAAATAGCACATTTTACTACAAACTAACTGGCCCTCTTGGCCTAATAAAATCAAACATTAAAATCTTAAAGCAACTGGCCCTCTTGGCCTAATGAAATCAATCATGACACTACAAAACTGTCTGACCCTCTTGGCCTAATAAAATCAAACATGAAAACCTTAAATCAATTGGTTCTCTTGGTCTACTGAAATCAAACAGAACAGCACCTATGCATTCCTCCTTGGAATTAGACATATATATGAAAATACACTCAATTCTAGGGGGGAAAAGAGGGCTCTTAGCCCTAAACTAAATGCATCAAGTTGTGACCCATCCCTCCTGCATATATAGCAAGATATGTATGCATAACATGTCATCTGATCAACCTATGGGTCCAAGATAATAGTGGTAGATGGATCCAACCACTCTTCGCATTACCCATATCAATTATCGCCTGCCATATAATGCATGGTCTGATAAATTTCCCCACAAACGACCAGGTCATGTCTCATTATCAATAGTAACATTCCGACTAGGACCATAGTCCTCTTCATAAGAAAAAGTGGCTAATGAATCTGCAAACTAATTTCTAGAACGTGGGATCAACTGAAGAGAGAAACTCTCAAATTCATCAAGTAGGGTTATAGCAATTCGATGATACATGAGAAGGATAGAATTCTGGACTGTGTATGTCTTATATAGTTGATTTAAGATCAGCTGGGAATCTCCTTTTACTAACAACCACCGAATACCACCTTTCTTGGCAATATTCAGTCCCATAATTAGGGCTTTATACTCCGCCATGTTGTTAGTGAATCCTACCTCGAGATAAACATCAATTTTTATTATAACTCTACATTGGGGATCTCGAATAACTACTCCAATATTCCATTTTTTATTAGGGCCCCTGGATGCCACATCAAAGTATAATGTATACGTCCACAATTGGTTTACACAGTCAGTCATCAAGAACTCCCCTATTCGTAATTATGATAATCAAAATTCAACATACTTAGAGGATGAACTGACGGCTCCCATCCCACCTTCTTCATTAAACTCAATAGGGATGCTGGTCAGGATTTGTAAATAGTGATGGTAGAAAACTTTCATTTCCCACACAAATGTATAGTCTTCTTGCTCAGTATCCTTTGCTCCACCAGATAAGCTTCCCTTGATGATATCTTTGCTCTAGATATGGGTGCTCTAAATAAGGGATTAACTGCCTCATCAATCAATTTAAGCTCTTCGGCAAGTCTCAGATCAACCCCAGCATGGTCATGCAATGCATTTAGCGCATCAATATACTAAAAAATAATAAGGTTTAATCTTAATCTTGTTAAGATTAACCTTATTTTTAAATTCCACTACCTATAGATGAGCCAATAAAGCCATGGTCTTATTTTTACCTAGCCTAACTACCTTGTAAGAGCCATCCCATCTAGGTTCCATCTTCCCTAGAAATATCTCCCTACGTGCATCACAATACAAAACTAATTGTCCCTTTTTAAAGGTATATTTCTTTGCTTTTAGATCATGCAACTGCTTCATATGACGTTTAGCTACCTCTTGGTGCAAGTGACTCTGCAATTTGAGCTCATCCAAGTGGGCTATAGTTGTAAAATGCTTGAATAAGTCATCCTTGTTACCTAAAGAATGATTGATTGCAAATCTTATAGTCGACAACTCAATTTATAAGGGCCAGATACACTCCTCCACATAAACTAATTTGAATGGGATGTGGCCATTCAAATTTGAATGACCACACTCCTCCCCATAAACTAATTTGAATAGGGTTTGGATCATTTAATTGTCATATTATATGCCCATACCACCACATACAATTTTGTATCCTAGTCACTTTTCCTTTCGGAGACTATCTTGGACAGGATACCCACAAGCTGCTTATTGGTACTCTCAACTTGCCCATTTGCTTGCGGGTTATAGGGACTCCTCTTGTTATGCTTAATTTTCCATGTTTCAGGCACACCTTATTTAAAAAGTGAGTTCCACGGTCCGATATTATTTCCTTTGGCAGACCGAAATGGCAAATGATTTGCTCAAGCAGGAAACTGGTAGTCTCTTTTGCATTGTCATGCCTCGTCGCCTGTGCTTATGACCCCTTTGTGAAGTAATCAGTGGCTACTATAATGTATCTCTTTTGAGTAGTAGATGACAGGATAATAGGACCCACAAAGTCGATGCCCCACTTCTCAAATGGAAGGGTAGCCATAATCGGAGTAAGTGGGCACTTCCTATTCTCTCTACTGTCATGCCTTTGACACACATCACATCTCTTAACATACTCAAATGAATCGTGGAAGATGGACTGGCCACCAATATCTAGCTCTTAAAGCCTTATGTGCCATCAACCACCCAACAAAGTGCCCTCCACAAGCAGAGTCATGGCACTCCTCCAGTATAAATGGAACCTCGTCAGGCATCACACATCGGCGATAGATATCATCAATCCACTGTCAATATAGTGTTCTTTTGATTAAGGAAAATTTCAATGCCTTGTGTTTAATTTTCCTTGTCTTCTCGAATTTTGATAAAGTAGCTCCAGTCTCTCTTGTAGATAATTAGTGTGTTATAGCAGCATACCAGGAGGGAATAGATGATGTGTCAATCTTAAACAATGTTTCCATGTCACTTCCTTCAACCAAGACCCCTTTTGTCTATTTGAAATCCAGAAGACATTCTACAATGCCCTGTAGCTTCAATGGCTTGCTCTTAATCTCGTAATCAAACTCTTGCAAAAGTGATTAACCACTTTGCTAAACAATCAGGCGGCTGTAACTTGTTCAACAACAATCAAAGTCCTTTCACCTTTATAGAAAAAACCACCTTCTCATAAAGAATGTCATGCCTGAATTTTTTGGTCACAAATACCATCGCAAGGCATAACTTCTCATATAGGTATAGTTAATTTCCAATATGCCTAGCAAAAGCTATTAGATGGTACCACTTTTCCTCCCAAATTTGGGCCAAACAGCAGCTAATATATACATGGTGGTTGCTAAAAATATATAGAGAATTTTTTCCCTTTTAGGTGCTTTGGCAAGCTCTTGCTTCACATCATCAAAAGATATCTTGCAAGCATCACTCCATGCGAATTGACAAACAATAGGTTCGTTAGTGGCTATGTTCTTTCTGCTAAGAACCTCTGATAATACCCTACCGATGACAAAAAGCTGTAAACTTCCTTTGGAGTATGTGGCGGACTCATGGCAACTATGACCTTGATCTTTTCAGGGTCAGTCTTGTGATCTCTACTAAACTGACCACATGACCAAACAATAGCCCATAAGGTACCGCAAAGATGCACTTCAGTGGGTTAAGAGATATGCAAAAAATTTTGGAACGCTCAAAACACTTCCAAAAAATAATCAACTGCCTTTCTCTTGTGGTGGCTGCTCCCAGATTTTCAATAAATACTTTCAACTCCTCTAGGGAGATGTCACCAAAGTGCCCTTCTTCCTTCCTTTTGCTATCAAGCGACCTTTATTTTTCATATCCTCGACAAAGCATCCATGAGGATTAAATCTGACCTGCAAGGCCTGCTCAACCATTTGACCAACAGAAACTAGATTCTTGGTGATATTCGGGACATGAAATACATCTGATAGGTATTTCTTTTTCCCATCCTGCGTAGACAAAGGAATTTTTCCAATCTGCACAATAGGATGTGCAGTATCATCACCTGTCTCCACAAATCCTGGTTTTTCCATTTTCCTTGCATTCTCCATCCATTTTGCATGACCTATCATGTGGTTTGATGCACCTGACTCAACATACCATACATCATTGCTTTATTTTGCACTTGTCACAGAATTGTTCATGTGCTGCACCATAAACAAATGCTCACTTCTGTCATCACACTGTCTACTAGAAGATGCATAATTTCCTTGTTGCAAATTTCCATTCATGATGTCATTCTGCTTTTTATAGCAGTCTTTAGCCATATGACCCATTTTACCATAGTAGTAGCATTCAACATTACTGTTTGCATTTTGGCCTCTTTGCCATCCACCACGACCTCTTTGGCTCCCCTTGCCTCTAGAGTTACCACGTCCTCCTCCATAGGACTGGTTTTCTTGAGTTTACTGCATATTCTGATTTCTACCACGGCCTCCAGATCGGCCTCCTCTACCTCTGCCTCTACTTCTTCCAGCATTTGAGTAGAAGACAGCTTCTTTTGAAGTTCCTCCTGAAGAAGATGCACCACCATTTCTCTGCTCCTCAGAAATTAGAAGAGCAATCAACTCCTCAAAATCAAGAAATCTTTCACAGACAGAAATGGATGTTCGAAACTGTGCATAATCCTTTCCTAGACCATTCAAGGTCACAGAAACTAAATCATCATCTTCCACTGGCGACCCAATGGAAGCAAGTGCACCTGCAATCTTCTTCACCTTCATGTGGTAGTCATGGATGCTCATATTTTCTCTTTGCACATTATGCAACTCTTGCTTAAGCTGCATTTTCCTGGCTTGAGTATTTGTGCTATACATTTTTGACAAAGTATCCCATGCCTCCTTTGGCGTACTTGCATCGTGAATATGCACAATCATAGAGTCTGAAATACTGATAGACAGCCAGTACATAACTTTCCTGGCTCTCTCATGCCATGCTTTAAATGCCTGCATTTGCTGTTGATTGGGAACATCAGGGAGAACTGGTTCTTCTTCATTTCTTGCAACAAATTCCCAATATCCTTTTCCCATAAGGAAATTCATCATTCTAAACTTCCATGCTTGGAAGTTGTTCTTGTCAAGCTTTTCAGTCTATGAAAGAAAATCAGATGCCATTACAGAACACTGCAAAAAAATTTATCACTGCAAAAAGCACAACTTCACCCTCACAAGGGCAAATCTGCAAAACTGGCGAAAGTGGTATTTGACCACACAGTCACTTCCTAGTGACGATTTTGCATAAACAGGAGCCAAGGATGATTCTGTAACTCCCAATGCCTCTGCACACAAGCATACGATGCAATTTCTGTGGTAAATTTTCACCGACCTGTAGAACAGTGGTCGCACAGCATAGAACAAGGCCTTTTCCTCAGTGTGTGCAGAAAACTTCCGCCTCCAAAACAGGCCTCGAAATGTCCTCAAATAAAAAAAACAGGGTCACCACGAAGGGCGTCTCAACTTGAGACAATGCATTCTTACACTTTCCGGCTATGCTATC
Organism: Lygodium microphyllum; assembly: GCF_053477565.2. NCBI lineage: Eukaryota > Viridiplantae > Streptophyta > Polypodiopsida > Schizaeales > Lygodiaceae > Lygodium > Lygodium microphyllum. The sequence continues at coordinate 36,918,581 of NC_141137.1, read as the reverse complement.
TGCAGAGACTTGCTCCCAAAGAGAAAAATGAAAGCAACACTGGTCCTCTTACCAGAACGCCGCGAGCTTGGCTTGCTTTCTTGAGCTCCTTACCACGAACAAGGCTCTGATACCATGTCAAGATTGTGGGAGAGAATGAAGGAGTCTCACTTGTAGCTTTCTTGCTTGCACAATGGGGGAATACACACAGAGGTGGAGGCTGAAAACAATTTTCCTATTCTTAGTTGTGTAAGCCAAAAAGAACTCTAGTACATAGAAATAGAAGAACCCTATATATGGGTCTCAAACCAAATTCAACTAACTAAGGTGGCATACTAACTGAGACACGAACTAGAGTAGATAAGGATAGCTGTCATCTAGCTATTATTCATGGGCGGTGTACCAACTGCATTTGCAAAACTGACAAGTCAGTGACATAAATGCACAACGGTCAACTTGGCATATCACGAGTGGAGCTCGATATCTCAACATTGGGAACATGTGTGGACCATATGGGAGAAAGCCCTCACTAGTAAAGATTGCTGCCATAAGCAGGATGTGGGAGACATGTTTGAATGCATCTAAGATAAGAAGATTTTTTGGTACATATGTCTTTTTATTTGATATGGATCCTACATTTTGCTCATGTGGCTGAAAGTTTATATCAACTCTTGAGAAAAGGGCAAAAGTTTTGGTGGGGTAAACAACATATGAAGGTAGTTTAGAAGTTAAAGAGCTTATTGATTTCAGCCCCAACACTAAAGAGAGCAAATGATGAGAATGGACAACCTATTATTCTCACTGTGGATACAAGCCCAATTGGCATTGGTTGGGCAGTGGGTTAGGATGATGCTAATGGGAATAGGTATGACATTCAGCTTGGAGCAAAGGTCCTCAATGAATGGCAAAGATAGTATTCTCAAGTCAAAAGAGAGCTTTGGGGTGTAGTGACAGCCCTTAAGTGTGATAGGGAGCATTTTATGGGATCTCATGTAGTGGTAGAGATTGATTGTCTACCTCTATTGGGCATGATAGTAAATTTCTCAACTCTCGATATTGCTATGTTTACGGTGGATTGCATGTATAAAGTCACTTAACCCTGATTTTTAGCATATTTCATGTAGAGAAAACCCGTGATTGACATGCTTTCACGATCAAGGTTTGAAGATGAAGAGAAGCTAATGGAAGATGAAGATGAAGAGGACGATGTGATAGGTGTTGAAAATGACTTTATGATAGTAGGGAATGAGTATGCAGCTGGTTACTATAGGTACAACTATTGTAAACATGGATTTCAGCAGCTTACAGCCATGGAGAAGAGATGGGCAATAGAGGGAAAGCATCATTAGTGTTATTCTTTAGTGAGAACACAATTTTTGGAAGAGTTGTATGAGGATGATTAGTTGAAAATAGGCCAATATCTTAGCCTCATGACAAAGAAGGCTTAGTGGTTTGAAGCTGAATTCAAAAGGATTAAAAGAAAAGCTTATGGGTTTTTCATAAAATATGGGATATTTATGGAAGCATGCAAATAAAAAAAGAGAAGCTCCAGTACACATATTGGGAGATATGGCTTCTCAACAACAGGTGATGCATGAGTGTCATGAAAGCTTATGGGCTAGACATAGAGGAGTTTGGGGCACATTTGCCAAGATCAAAGAGAAGTATTGATGGAAAAAACATGTATAAAGATATAGATCATTATGTGGAATCATGCAATGTCTATCAGATGTATTCCATGGTAAAGCATAGAGATGGATTGCAACTGACCTATCCATTGTCTATGTATTACAAATGGGTAGTTGATTTGGTTACTATGCCTATAGGTTTATGGAATATGAGATATCTTGTGCTTGCACGAGAAGACTTGACAAATCAAGTGGAAGGTCGAGATCTTAGTACAAAGACTACTCAAGCAGTTTGTAGGTTCTTATTGGAAGAAGTCTTTTGCAGGTATGGTTGTGTTGGTAAAGTGGTTGCATATAGAGGAGAATCGGATGCGAATGAGGTTCGTGACTTCTTTTCACGATTGGGTATCAAGCATACTTTAACTTCACCCTACAATCTTGAAGCAAATGGCAAAAGTGAAAGAGGTCATCATCCTATCATTAAGGCATTACCAAAGTCATGTAAGGGTAAGATGAAAGAGTGGCCAAGAATGTTATCCTTTGCTTTATGGGCTAATAGGACTACTCCTATTGCAGCTACAAGGTATACGCTTGCTGAATTAATGTATGGACAATAGCCAATCATGTCTATTGAGGAGACTATTGCTACTTGGAGTGTTCTACCATGGGAAGAGGGTTTGAATAGAGAAGAGTTGTCGGTCGTCCTACGCATTAGACAGCTAGAAAGAAGGCCTAAAGACATTGAGACAACCATGAAAAAGCTGCAGACTACAAGGATCAAGAACAAGAAGAGGTTTGACAAGCGACACAGACTTCAACCACGAGCTATACAGAAGGGGTTTGGGTGTTGGTTTATGACAACAGCTTGAAAAATCAGCATAGTGCTAGTCAAAAAATGGCAAAGCGGTGGTTTGATCCATATGTGGTAAGGTTTGTTTTTGACAATTCTACCTTTGCATTAAATGAGATGGATGGGACAGCTCTAAGGATTCTAGTGGGGCTCAAAAACATATCAAGCTCTTTAAATGTAGAGAGTCTTCAATGTATGAGTTGAAAGAGTTGGATATTGAGCAGCATGAACATGAGAATATGGAAGAAGAAGAGGTAGAAGATGAAGTCATTGCTATGACAGAGGATACTTCTTCTGATATTGCAAATCCATAAGACTTTGGCACATGTTGGAGCATGTGTAGGTTAAGAGGGGGTGGATGTCATGCCGCTACATAGACACAATGTGAAAAACTCTAGAGTGCATTGTCATTTGGCTTTCAAATTGATCTAGAGAGTCAATGCCATATTAGTCATTAGTGTCAGTGTCTGTAGTGTGGATGGTTCAAAAACACTAGATTTTTGAACAAGTTTAGCCTATTTTTGATATTTTAGATATTATTTCTTGTAATTATCCAAAAGCTAATAACAATTTCTAGAATAGGATGACATGTTTAAAAAAAACAAGTGGCTTTAAGCCATTTTTGGGGGGATTTTATGCAAAAAAGAAGGATTGGCGAAATTGCGGACGCACGATTACAGTTTTTAGGCAGTGAATAACACTCCAAACGGGGAGAAGAAGAAGGAGCAATGAATGCTATTATTTTATGCTCTAAGCTAATATTCCTTGATTTGCTAATCATTTATACATCATATGAGAAAATTATGTAGTTGGTAGGTTGAAAAATATTTGTAATGTAGTGAGTCATTGCAAAAGGTTAAAATCCCTATCCTTTTCATTCTATTTCAGTCCCATTCATATTCCCACTTGCATTTCATTGAAAGGAACAAAAGTTGATTCCTTCCCCTACACATCACTATTGTGTGATTAGTCTATCATGAAATTGCCATGTCAAGATACCCACAAGGAAAAGTGAATGTCAAATGAGATGTGAGACAAAGAAAGGTGACATTCCCTCACATTGAAGATCCCAAAGGGATGCACAACCTAGCTTGGGGAGGAAATTTACACACCCCTTAGTCTTGGAGTGTTGAGATATCGAGCTCCACTCGTGATACGCCAGGGTGACCGTTGTGTATTTATGTCACCGACTTGTCAGTTGCAGACGCGGTTGGTACACCGCCCATGAATAATAGCTACATGATAGCTATCCTTATCTACTCTAGTTCGTGGCTCAGTTAGTATGCCACCTTAGTTAGTTGAGTTTGGTTTGAGACCCATATATAGGGTTCTTCTATTTTTTTGTACTAGAGTTCTTTTGGCTTACACAACTAAGAAGAGGAAAACTGTTTTCAGCCTCCACCCTTGTGTGTCTTCCCCCATTGTGCAAGTAAGAAAGCTTCAAGCGAGACTCCTTCCTTCTCTCCCACAATCTTGACATGGTATCAGAGCCTTGTTCGTGGTAAGGAGCTCAAGAAAGCAAGGCAAGCTCGCGGTGTTCTGGTAAGAGGAGCAATCTTGCTTTCACTTTTTGTTTTGGGAGCAGATCTTTGCAGGTAGCACAGCCGGAAAGTGCAGGAGTGCATTGTCTCAGGTTGAGACGCCCTTCGCGGTGAAGCAAGAGGGCAGTATATGCTGCGGGATAGGGCTTTAGCCCTTGCGACCTTGTTTTTTTGATTTGAGGCCATTTCAGGGCCTGTTTTGGAGGCGAAAGTTTTCTGCACGCACTCAGGAAAAGGCCCAGTTTTATGCTGTGCAGCCACTGTTCTACAGGTCGGTGAATAGTTACTGTAAAAATTGCATTGTATGCTTGTGCGCAGAGACATTGGGAGTTACAGAATCATCCCTGTTGCCTGTTGATGCAAAATCGTCACTAGGAAGTGACTGTGTGGTCAAATACCACTTTCGTCAGTTTTGCAGGTTTTCCCTTGTGAGGGTGAAGCTGTGGTTTTTGCAGTGACATAATTTTTTGCAGTCTTCTGTAATGGCATCTGATTCTCTTTCACAGATTGTCACTGAAAAGCTTGACAAGAACAACTTCCAAGCATGGAAGTTTAGAATGACGAATTTCCTTATGGGAAAAGGATATTGGGAATTGGTTGCAGGAAATGAAGAAGAACCAATTCTTCCTGATGTTCCCAATCAACAGCAAATGCAGGCATTCAAAGCATGGCATGAGAGAGCCAGGAAAGTTATGTACTGGCTGTCTATTAGCATTTCAGACTCTATGATTGTGCATATTCAGGATGCAAGTACACCAAAGGAGGCATGGGATACTTTGTCAAAGATGTATAGCACAAATACGCAAGCCAGGAAAATGCAGCTCAAGCAAGAGTTGCACAATGTGCAAAGAGAAAATATGAGCATCCATGACTACCACATGAAGGTGAAGAAGATTGCAGATGCACTTGCTTCCATTGGGTCGCCAGTGGAAGATGATGATTTAGTTTCTGTGACCTTGAATGGTCTAGGAAAGGATTATGCACAGTTTCGGACATCCATTTCAGTTCGTGAAAGATTTTCTGATTTTGAGGAGTTGATTGCTCTTCTAATTTCTGAGGAGCAGAGAAATGGTGGTGCATCTTCTTCAGGAGGAACTTCAAAAGAAACTGTCGTCTACTCAAATGCTGGAAGAGGTAGAGGCAGAGGTAGAGGAGGCCGATTTGGAGGCCATGGTAGAAATCAGAATATGCAGCAAACTCAAGAAAACCAGTCCTATGAAGGAGGACGTGGTAACTCTAGAGGCAGGGGGAGCCAAAGAGGTCGTGGTGGATGGCAAAGAGGCCAAAATGCAAACAGTAATGTTGAATGCTACTACTGTGGTAAAATGGGTCATATGGCTAAAGACTGCTATAAAAAGCAGAATGACATCATGAATGGAAAACTGCAACAAGGGAATTATGCATCTTCTAGTAGACAGTGTGATGACAGAAATGAGCACTTGTTTATGGTGCAGCACATGAATAATTCTGTGACAAATGCAGAAGAAAGCAATGATGTATGGTATGTTGACTTAGGTGCATCAAACGACATGACAGGTCATGCAGAATGGATGGAGGATGCAAGGAAAATGGAAAAACTAGGATTTGTGGAGACTGGTGATGATACTGCACATCCTATTGTGCAGATTGGAAAAATTCCCTTGTCTATGCAGGATGGGAAAAAGAAATATCTGTCCGATGTATTTCATGTCCCGAATATCACCAAGAATCTGGTTTCTGTTGGTCAAATGGTTGAACAAGGCTTGCAGGTCAGATTTAATCCTCATGGATGCTTTGTCGAGGATATGAAAAATAAAGGTCGCTTGATAGAAAAAGGAAAGAAGAAGGGCATAATGTTTACATTGGATGCAGACATGTCTGAATTGAGTGCAGCAATGTTTGCACATGGGACCGGTGTAGTTGCAGATATTGATATCTGGCATAAACGCATTGGTCATGTTAATGTACAGCGACTTAAATCAATGCAGGCCCAAAATATTGTTGCAGGTTTGCCAAAATTCAAGGTTGCAGAAATGCATAAGGTATGTGAAGCCTGTCAGTTTGGAAAACAGGCAAGGAAACCATTTCCTAGACATGTTCAAGAGAGTAAGAAGCCATTGGAATTAATCCACTCTGATGTGTGGACAACTAAAGCTGCATCTCTTGGAGGCTGTCATTATTTTGTCACTTTTATTGATGACTATAGCAGAAAAGTTTGGGTGTATTTTATGAAAAAGAAATGTGAAGTTTTTGGGCATTTCAAAACTCTTGAAGCTTTGGTTGAAAAAGAAACAGGCCTGCAGATAAAATGTCTAAGGTCAGATGGAGGGGGAGAGTACCTCTCAAATGAGTTTGCAAGGTTCCTGCAGGAGCATGGCATAAAGCAGCAATATTCATGCAATCATACCCCACAACAAAATGGAATTGCAGAAAGGAAAAACAGGCATATTGGAGAGGTATCTCGTGCCATGCTCAATGAAAAAGACTTGCCAGATTTTTATTGGGCTGAAGCAGTTGCTACAGCAGTCTACATAATGAATAGGACTCCCACTGCAGCAATACATGGAATGACTCCAGAGGAGAGGTATACTGGTAGGAAACCAGATATTTCTCATTTGAAAATTTTTGGTTGCATTGCCTATGTACATGTACCAGATGAGTTGAGATCCAAGTTGGATCCAAAAGCTGAGAAGTGCATCTTTATTGGTTACTCTCTGCAGCAAAAAGGGTATAGATGCTATAACCCTTCTACTCGTAAGTTTATAGTGAGCAGAGATGTTGTTTTTGATGAGATGAGCAGCTAGTATAAACCAGTAAATGTGATTGATGATGTAGATACACAAAATGGTAATGCTGCACAGAATTCACAGCAGCAGTCACAAAATATTAGTGGACCTGGAGCGTCCTCTAGCAGTGGTTCACATTCTTCGCCATGGACAGGCATATTGAGATCAGGAGAATCTTCTCAAAGTAATGCAGATAGTGGTATGCAGGTATCACGAAAAGGAAAAGAGAAGGTTGATCAGCCCATGTTTGATGTGAATGCAGGTCACACTTATGTGGATGGTGAATTCAGTGGCTCAGAACAGAGCATTGATGATGAGTTGGGTATTCCTTCTATTGTTACACCTGGAGTAAGGAAGACCAGGGATGTTTTGAGAGCACCTGGGAGTGAACCTACTTTGCGCAGGTCTACGAGAGCTAGATATCCTGTGGATAGGTTGAAATATGATGGATTTACAGCCATTCACTATGTATATATGGTCAAAGTGATACAGGAACCAGAACCCACTTCTTTTGAGCAAGCCATGGGAAAAGAAAAATGGGAGAAAGCCATGGATAAAGAAGTGGATGCCTTGGAAGCAAATGCTACATGGGAATTGGTACCTTTGCCTAAAGGTAAAAATGCAATTGGCTGTAAGTGGGTTTATAAGGTGAAGCACAATGCAGATGGTTCTGTGAACAGATACAAGGCAAGATTAGTAGTCAAGGGGTATGCAGAAACATATGGCATTGACTATGAAGAAACATTCAGTCCGGTTGCAAGGATGGCAACTGTAAGAGCAGTCATTGCTATGGCTGCATCAAAGGGATGGTCTTTACATCAGATGGATGTAAAGAATGCCTTCTTGCATGGTGATTTGCAAGAAGAGGTCTATATGGAGCAGCCACTAGGTTATGTGCATGCTGTTCATCCTGAGTTTGTTTGCAGGTTGAAGAAAGCGTTGTATGGCTTGAAGCAAGCACGTAGAGCATGGTCTGACAAGATAGGACAATATCTTGTCACTATTGGCTTTTAGATTTCCAAGGCAGATTTCTCACTTTATGTGAGAAAAACAGAGAAAAGTATTATGCTACTTGTCATTTATGTTGATGATTTGATTATGACAGGTGACAGTGATGAAGATATCCTTCATGTGAAAATGCTATTGAAGCAGAAGTTTGAGATAAAGGATTTGGGAGAGCTGCGTTATTTCTTGGGCATTGAGGTGATTAGATCACCAAGTGGGATACAGCTCTTGCAGAGGCAGTATGGATTGGACATGCTGTCCAAATATGGGATGACAGGCTGTAAGCCTATTTCAGTTCCTTTGGAGCAGAATGTGAAGCTGAGCACAGATGCAGGTGAGCTTCTAGAAGACCCTACTATGTACAGACGCATAGTAGGAAGTTTGATTTATATGACTATTACCAGGCCAGATTTGAGCTATGCTGTTGGATTGGTAAGTTAGTTTATGCAGGCTCCAAGGAAACCACATTTGGATGCGACTAGACGCATACTCAGGTATGTAAAGTCCACATTGCAGTATGGACTATTTTATGAGACTGGGATTCAGATACAGCTACATGGATACACTGATGCTGATTGGGCTGGTAGTATTTCTGATAGACGATCTACCAGTGGATATGTGTTCTCTTTTGGAAGTGCTGCAGTCACTTGGAGCAGCAAGAAACAGCCTACAGTTGCCTTGTCGAGCACAGAGGCTGAGTACAGGGGTGCAGCAATGGCTGCATGTGAGGTAGCTTGGTTGCATAAGCTACTTTATGATATGCATCAGTCTACAGATAGGCCAGTTGTCATTTATTGTGACAACATGAGTAGTATACACTTGGCAAATAACCCAGTCTATCATGCTAGAACAAAGCACATTGAGGTGCATTATCACTATGTGCGAGAGAGGGTTTTACTAGGTCTTATTGATCTAGTTTATGTCAGCACAGAGGATCAGGTAGCTGACATATTCATGAAGGCATTGGGTGCAGAGAAGCTGCGCAAGTTCAGAGACCTGCTTGGTGTGCAGGAATTGGGATTGAGCTCGAGGGGGAGTGTTGAGATATCGAGCTCCACTCGTGATACGCCAGGGTGATCGTTGTGTATTTATGTCACCGACTTGTCAGTTGCAGACGCGGTTGGTACACCGCCCATGAATAATAGCTACATGATAGCTATCCTTATCTACTCTAGTTCGTGGCTCAGTTAGTATACCACCTTAGTTAGTTGAGTTTGGTTTGAGACCCATATATAGGGTTCTTCTATTTTTTTGTACTAGAGTTCTTTTGGCTTACACAACTAAGAAGAGGAAAACTGTTTTCAGCCTCCACCCTTGTGTGTCTTCCCCCATTGTGCAAGCAAGAAAGCTTCAAGCGAGACTCCTTCCTTCTCTCCCACAATCTTGACATGGAGCCCATGTAGGTGTCCAACATACCGTTTTATCCCTCACACAAGTACAATATTGTAGAGCATTGTCAACAATACCATGGCATTTGGTCTCATTTTTACATCCCTACAGTGATCCCATTTTACCTCAGCAATATTACACATCTTATAGGGTAGTCTCAACTTAATAGGGACAAAATAGAACATTTAATGCAATTGACAATGGGTATAATAGATTGGTGTATGCACTAGCAAGTGTTTTATACCATCTATAGGTGGACTCCGGGAGAATAGAGATAAACATGAATTTTAGATAGGTATTTCAGATTGGTACGGGTACTTACAGGTATTTCTACCACTCTTAGAGTTGTACTACAAGTCATATAGGTACCCTACAGGTGTGATTCAATACTATACAAGGTTTAACATAGGGAAGACCACTTATAGGTGAACTTACATGTGTGAACAAGGTCTAGACAGGTGCCTGAATAATTCTAGATAGATAATTGATTTTGTTTCTAGGATCAATCAAAGTTATTCTAACAAAAATAATGACCATAAGTGGATAGGGGACTTTGTTGCCAAGGTTTCAAGACAAAATCTACTTCTTTTCCTCGCAATCAAAACTTATTACATATTTTGTCTCTACTCATCACTAAAACAACATAGGTATCATGGTCAAAAACAAGAAAAAATACCCTATTTTGGAGACAATACAAGAAGATATGAGGACTTATAATCAAGACTATAACCCTACACATGAGCCACTCAACTAAGATCTTGAAGAAGGTGAATGGAGTGCTACAAATTGACAAATATTGCAAGATATTAATGTTCAAATGGCACAAGATGTGACCCAAGCTAATGAGATAAATGCTATTCATGCTTCATTCAACTCAAATAGTTATCAACAAATGTAAATGGATATCTAGGGTCTAAAGGATAACATTATCTACCTTACAAGATGAACTTTGATTCTAAGTTAGATAAATTTCTTGAAGTCCTAGCATGGGAACCATGGGACTTAATTCCAAGTTTGACAAAGCGATCACTTTGATTAGTGAAAGATCGGTTCCTACAACAAACCCATTATGCAAGTTTCTCCTATTCAATAAATTCCAGCCCCTGGAACTAATGGTTAGCAAATGGTAATTAATTTTTATGTTGGGGAGCCTTCCAAAGTCAAGGAATTTAGCTAGCCATATTAGTCAAATTACAAGAAAAATACTCCTATTAATTCAAGATATATTTGATCAGTTTGAAGTGATTCATGGAAGTCAAAGGCAATATGAAAACTTTCATGGGTGTGATCCATTTTACATGTCTTTTTATGGACAGCATGGACAACAATCAAATACTCCTAAAATAGTTGTTTCTAATCATCAATATCCACATGAGGAAAGACATGAAGAAAGAAGATTATCTCATGGGCACTCTAATGGGCGGCAACACTTGTTTAGACAACAACACTCTCTTGGGAATGATCATAGAAATGGAGTACACACCTCTTATGGACAATAGCTACCCCATGCAATGTACATCATATGGTCCACCACATGCTCAAGGAGATGCTTTTAGTCATTCTGGGTAACCGCCATTCCACACACTCATTTTGGATAGCAATAAGCCTATGGTGGAGTGAATCACTCAATGGGACAACCAAATAATGCAGAAGGATCATGGAGTAATGACATGAATAGGCCACATCATATGGGGATGCCAAATGCCATACATGGGCAGTCACACCATTATGACAGGGAGAATAAAGAGAATATTAATATTCCCAACTTCAAAGGAGATAATCCATAACCCATGGATCTTGAAGAGTGATTTGACAAGCTAGAGATGTACTTTACTCTATGTCCACAAGATGAGGAAACAAAAGTGTGTTATCCCACCCTTCATTTGGAGGGTTATGCTCATACCTAGTAATAGTATATGGAAAAAATAGGGAAAGTGTTTACTAGGTAAGCATTGGAAATATTGATGATAGAAGGTTTATCTCATCATTGGAAAAGGAAAAGTTGAAAACATGTCGATACTCTTTACAACAAAAGGGGCAAATATTCCAACCAATTCCTCAATTTGTCAATGTATATAGATGGAATTTCATATGGAGAAAGTTGAATAAATGCAGAAAACACGAGAAGGTTTTTCCTATGATACATTAAATGGATACAAGCATTTCATGGGCAAGATAACGAAAATAAAGGCATTGCTTCAAGGAACCCTAGGTGGGGTCTACATGTTGCCCAAAATGAAAATTAATCAATGATTACTCCTAATCCCTCTTTCACAATATGAGAGGCCAAGCAAGAGGCTTGAAGAGACATTAAAGAGTGCAAGACTTAATGGTATCTCTTGAAGTTGATGAATATAGTTTTTGAAGTTTAAATGGTCAATCCGTTCTTGATTAATCATTGATCCATAAATGCCCCTTACTATAGATGACCAAGACATGTCAAATTCACTGATAAAGGATGAAACCTTGATTAAGGGCCTTCAATGATTACTAGTGCATCATCCAATTCCTTGATACACTCTTTATTGTGATGAAGATGAATTAAAAATTTGATGTAATTCCTGAATAATGCATGTTGTCGCTATTTCAAGCCCGGGGAGTCCACCTTATAGAACATGTAAGATACCATGTGAGTTCAAAAGAAAGGTATTATATTTAGTACAATTTATAGGATTATATTTACAAAAATAGTTTTTTCATTATAGTTCGAGAAAAATCCATAAGTTTAGTAAAGTAAAAAGGACCATCTTAAGGCCTTATAGCATGCAAAGAAAGGGGTAGTTCTTAATATCCTTTGAACACACATTATATAGATGATTTCTTATAGGTGGATCCCCTTGGATTTCAAGAGAGCGAAAATTCCAAAGATCCCTTCATGGAACAAAATTCCTAGACAAGAGTGGGTTACATGAGATTGTTTTTACATTCGAAGAGTGGAATAGAAAAAAAGCCCCATGAGTAGAACCATAATGGACCAAGATTTTAGGAAAATTTCATGATTCTCTACTGTAATGGAGTAAGAGAGAGAAATCTCATCCAATCTTGATGCTATGGTGAAATCTTTGCTAAATCTTGAAGCACAATGAAGATGATGATCTTTGAAGTGATTAGACTCCAAAAGTCCCTTGAAATAGCCAAGATTAAGGCAAAATTTCAACCAAAACTCATGCTACCTTTTTTATTGCAGCCATGGGGAAAGCATGATTGAGCTTTAATGGTGTAGGAGTAGAGTAGGGCTTTGATGAAGGCTCAAAAAGATGCCTTAATGGTAGATAAAGCAAGCTTGAGATGCTTTAAATGGGTTCAATCCAAGAGTATCTATTTGCTCTCCAAGAAATTCTAGATATGGAGGAGAAGAAGCTTTGTTTTGTTGACCTCTAATGCTTGTAGTAAATCAAAAGAATTGCTCTAACTTCATTCTTGAGTCTTGAAAGACAAGCCTTAAGCTTTATATGCTAGAGAGGAGTTGCCATTTGTTCTAGATTAGGCACATTTTTTCCATCGCAAAATGCATTGCTTTACTATAGCATAATGTGTGGCAAGGGTTACTCAACTCTAGCAAGTATGGTGATTCTTGAGGTCATGGGAAAGAGAATAATCAATATTTGAGGTCCTTGGAGAGATATTAGATGAAGGAATGTAGATCAGGTCCAAGAAGAATCCATGGAAGCTTTAGCCCTGTGAAGAAGGTAAAGTGAAAGCCTCGTGAAAGCCCTGACTCTCAAAAGAAAAGAGACTTTAGTTGTCTCCAACTTCAATCCATATCTCTTTTAAAAACAAGACCTCCAAAAATGGCTTTAGTTTGATAAAGGACTTGCTAAAATAGCAAGAAGAACACCATTAATTCAAGAATCTTGTCAGTGACCACCAAAATGATCATGGTTTGCTATAGTAGACCCTACCTATGTTGGGATATTGAGCTCTACATGTGGCAGGATATTATTCACTAGCATGTTAGGTGATTGACACGAGGATACACTAGTGATTTTATAGCTAGACTATACCCATATAGTCCATCCTTGGTTACGGCACATTCATTGTGCCAACTCTTCTTTCCTAGAGTGGATTCACACTTAGTGACCATGTGTACATATGTTGTGATACTTTCATATTTGTCTTTATCATATTGTAGACTTAATTTTTTTGTGTGAAGAAGAAGAAAGAAGAAGAAGATTTCAGCCCTATCTCTCTACGTTCTAAAGTTTCCATTGCTTTTGTGTGTGTGTGCACTCTTGGGTGCTTCAGCTCTTTCCCATCTTGTCTATTTTCATGGTATCAGAGGTGTTCCACAGTTGCACGGAGCTTGATTGAAGGCTAAACTAAAGGTGTTGGAGTATGAAAGTAAGCAAGAAAGCAACATGTAAAAAGCTTTTCCACCTTGCTCAGTTTGGCTTAGATTGTAGCTGGCCCGCATGAGACTCTTGAGGCTGGCAGGGTTGTAGTCTCTGATTGCAGTGAAACTTGGTGAGTAGAAATAATAATGTATATACTATAGATTAGCCCTTTAGGGTTTTCCCATTGCAATTTTTGGCATCTGAGGTCATTTTAGCCTCTGGTTTTTGGACATGCAAGTAGCCCCAACAACAATTTGGAATGTACTATAGTTTTGATTGTGTCCGCTTTACATGTGCACAAGTGCACATGTTATAGATTTTAAATCAATAAGATTTTAGGTGTTCTCTGGATTGTAGAAACAAAAGGCATTTTCATATAGATTGCGGATTGAAGTTATTATTGTGCAATTAGTAAAAAAGGCTGCATGTTTAGTTGTGGTGCACCTGGTATCATCTTGCCTACAAATTGTAGATTTTGCAAGGCTTTCAATTTTGTCAAAATGTTTAACAACTTTAACAAGATTGTTAGTGAGAAGCTTGATAAGAAGAATTATCTTACATGGAAGTTCATGATGACAAATTTCTTGAAGAGCGAATGTGTTTGGAATTACATTGAAGGAGAGATGGTAGTAGCGCCTGAAGTTCCTACACAAAATGCTATTGTAAAACAATTAAAGGCTAAGAAAGGTTGGGAAAAGACACGGAGTAAAGTTATGTATTGGTTGTCTATCAATGTCATAGATAGCATGATGGCCTATTTGTAGGAATTTGAAAACCCGGCTATTTCATGGAAGAATTTGGCAAAGCTGTTCAAAGTAAATACAAAAGCTGTTCAAAGTAAATACAAAGGCTAGAAAGCTGCAACTCAAGTTAGAGCTAAATCGAGTGAGGAAACTTGTCCATTAATAATTATGCCTTAAAGATCAAGCGTATTGTGGAAGCTCTTGGATCTATCAGTGTGGTAGTGGATGATGATGATGTTGTGTGTGCATCATGCTTAGATGAACCTGAACTTGGAGATAAATACGAGAGCTTTAGGTCATCTATGAATACGTGGGATGATATCCTTAATTTTGTAGACTTGATTTCTATGCTAATACTTGAGAAGAAGAGCCTTCACTTGGATTTCTCTTCTTCTCAAAGCAAGAACAAGTGTGAACATGTAGTTTAGAGGTAGAGGTTGTGGTGGTGGCAGAGGCTAAGATGGGAGTCATAGTCAAGGTTATGATACACATTAAAATAGAGAAGGACATTCCTAAGGAAGGGGGAGTCAAAGAGGGTAAGTTACAAGTTGTAATATGAAGCACACTTTTGGTGATAGCAGAGAGCGTTGGCATTGTGAGAGCAAATTTTAAAGACCCATAAAGTGTAGATTAGGAGTGGATTAGTGCAAATTTTAGGCAGGAATTCAAACCCGACAGAAGTAGAACATGAAGATTCGACAATTTTAGAGACCAAGGAAGACAAAAATGCAAAACTTCGGCCATTGCGGTGGTTGCAAATTTTTTGTAATTTTTTTGATAGCTAGATTGAAAAGAGACAAATTTCCGGCCGTTTGGAATGTCAAGTCAGTCAGGCAGGATTTTATAGATCTAGATTCGGGCACAGGACATACGAATGCACGGAGCCGGACATTGCCAAAAGGATAAAATGGCCAAAGGTTATAAAAGAAAATTGGCCATGGGCCCTTTAGGAGGCCAATTGGTCCCCTTAAAAAATTTGTGATTTGGGGGGGGGGGGGGGGGGGGGGGGGCATTTTGAAAGGGTGTCGATTAGAACACGCCACCCCCCCTCTGGGCGACGTTTTGTGGAGGAGGGGGCTATGGGGTTGCAAAGTAACCAATGAATCGGAGCAATGCTATACTCTTCATCAAATTTTTGCTTCTCGTCACGAGTCTCCAATCAGAAAATGGCTGCCCAATGGTGGAGTTGGAAATCTGGTCTTTCTCTCTCCTCTTTGATGGATGTTCACACACATGATTCTATGGAAGAAGGGGAAGGAGTTGGATGCGAGATATTGATGGAATAAGGGAACGGGAGCAAAGCAGATCATAGATTAGAGTTGGAGAGAGCATTATTGGCCATAAATGAGTGTCAGCGACCTCCCAACCATTAAAGACACGCCTCCAAAATTGGGTTTCTATATGTAAGCACTCATTTCATTCGTTTTATGAAAGATGTTTGATGAGATTGTTTGTAAATGGATTTCTTTGATTGAAAATGCTTAAATTTATCAAAAATCTTGAAGAAAACCAAAAAATTCAATCGTTTAACAATTTACATCAAAACTCGAAATTATGCGGTTTTTATGAAAATGATAAAATTTGGGAATTTTGTTGTGATTTTGGGGTTCCTATGGACTAGAAATGAATATAAATCAATGTTCAGTAATTGTGATCAGTCCCAACTCACAAATAAAAAAGATCAAAATTTTTATTTAAATAAATTCATAAAAATAGTGAAAAAATAGGAAAAATAAGTTTTTTGCGTTAGAAAATTAAGAAAAAATATGATTTATGTTTGTGGATGTATGGCATGGTTGGAGCATGAGGGATAAGACTTAGTTCAACCTTGTATTCATGTTAAAGTTTTTTAAAACCACTTTTTACAAGAAAAACACATGGAAAACCCGTTCTTTACACCTATCAACGATGCATAACCTAAACGGTAGGGGAAAAGAGGGGTTTTGATGTTGATTAGTTGTTGATAAATTTGAAATTATGATATATTTTTTGTGCATACCATATAGGGCGTTTATAAATTAAGTTAAAAGGGGTCAAGTAGCACGAGGATGCTCGATGTGTTGACCCTTAGCAATGTAGCATGACATATAGGCTGAAATCATGGAAAGAAATGTTTGTTGCACTTCATAATGCTGATTTATAAATCATAAAATTTTTGAGAACTATGGCATTCATAGTTACATTGTGCATATCACATGGTGTAATTCTTGGATGCATTGCGGTTGTTTTCATATACATATGACCTACGCTGAGTTGTGAGATACTTAAGTTGTAGGTTTAAGTGTTTGGGTTCCTTGGAAAATTGTTAAGTGAGAAAATATCTTATCTCCTAGAATGTTTTAAAATAAGAGTGGTGTTTGTGATGCCTGTGTTATTTGTGTTAGCGGCACATCGAGGGGCCAATCCTTGAGGTGTAGAAGAGATGTGGTGGGGCCATGGCATTTAGCCAAAGGGGTGCCTCCTTTTGTTTGTAATTACGAGGTATTTTACACCGAGCTATGTGTAGGGATTCCCTCTAAGGAGTGGGGAAGGTTTAATAGTTGGACTACAGCTTAAAACAAACTTGAGATTCACGATAACAGTTAGGGCAGTGTGGCCATTATACGCTCTTGGTTGCGAGGCCGAGGGGGTGTGGTTTTTGAGTATAGAGATGCCTAGCTAGTGCTTATAGCTAGTGTTTGGCACCCGTTTTAGGTCCCAATAGGTGTTGCATTTGCTGGGAGCTGCTAATAAGCGGTTGTTCCTGAATCTCAGTCAATAGGAACCAATTCATTAGTGTATGCCAAAAATTAGTGAGATAGACTCACAAGACTACCAAGTCGAGCTTCAAAAGAAAGAAACAGTTGAGAACACAATATTAGTGAATTTGGGAATCTCCCAATTTTCATTTTTTGAATACTAAAAAGGTGGCACTCGGATAACATGCCCATAAGTTTCTCAAAACTATATGACGTGACCTATCATTGGAAAGCTCTTGAAAAATGGAATCTATTGAGCTATAGATAACTAAATTTGGAGTTATATTGTTCAAGTTATGACAAATCCAAAAATTTGATCATGTGTCCCAAACTTATGGGAAATTCCCATATTTCCCAATATGGTGTTTGAGTGAGCTATACGGTGGGCCAAAATAAATAGAAGATATTTTCCACAAAGGAGTGGTCCAATATCCTTACAAGGGCGGGGTCTTAGTAACCCTAGCTCAACGCATAGTTCGTTAGGGGGAGGAAGCTCTAGTACTTCCCCCTTTTCAATCAATCCGTCCACTTCAAGTGGAGTGCTAGTTGCAATTATTCAAACCCCTTTAGCAAATCTAGTCTCGTTACCATGGCGGCGCAACCCTTTGCAATTCCTACTGGAATGGCAGATTTGCGAGCCTTAGGGTTTCTCTACCCATTTTTAATGGATTAGCAGAGGAAAACGTGGAGCTTCACATCAATGAATTTTAGAAGTTAATGTTTAACTGTCGAATTCAAGATGAGGGACACTTGATGATATTCTTCAACATGACTTTGAAAAGACGAGCTGCAGTGTGGTATCATAGCGGCCTAGAGGCTAAAACCATAACTATGATTGACTTATTCTTTGCGGCCTTTCAAAGAGAGTTTGTGTAATGAAAGAAGATGAGAGGAGAGAGAAGAAGAGCTGGAGAGAGAGAGTGAGCAAGAAGAAGAAGAAGAAGAAGAAGACTAGAAGAAGAGAGAGAAAGAGAGAAAAGAGGAGAGAAGGAAGGAGGAAGCCATGGAAACTAGAGATGAAGGTGAAGAGTATGATCTTGATAATAACGGGTAGCCCTAATCTAGGGCTCTTACACCTTAAATACCCCGGTCAGTGTGACAGGGTGTCTAAACCCTAGTTGGTGTGTATCCCGCTTGTTACAATCCATCCCCATTGGGAAGGTTTTTGCCCTAAAAAACAAGGAGAAATAGAGGGGAGTGATGCATGGGCTAAGGGAGGGTTGCAAAGTACTACTCAGAGCCCTTTAACAATGAAAATTAGGTGTGGAGAGACTAGGGAAAGCATGCAGTCCAAGACTGGTCTGTTGACATAAATTTGTCACAACTTTTGATAGGTTGCTCCAAATAGGGCGTACCATATGTCGAAATGGAGCTTATGATGAGTACTTTTAGCCTATGTAGAATGCACATGCATGTGATTTGAGTAAGTATAAAATTGTTCTAAAACAGTGTGTAGTCTGCGGGTAGAGGGTGGTCAATTTGGGGCATGAACAGCTAGTCTTCCAGCCATTGGGGTTCACGGAGATAGGGAAATTCATTGAGAATGGTTGATGAGTGCCAAGAGGCTTCTTCCAAGGATAGACCTTGCCATTTGATGAGGTATTCTTTGATGGATCGAGACCGTAAGTGCTTATCTCGCTACCCAATGATTGCTTCAGGGACATATTGAGTGATGCCCTCCTCATCTATGGGGGGAAGTTGTTCCATATAGTCCATTGAGGAGCCTACAAAGGGTTTCAGCTGGCTAACATGAAACACATTGTGGATTTTGGTGGTAGGGGGAGTTCTAAGCAGTAGGCCAATTCACCAACTCTCTTCAGGATCCGGTATGGGCCATAGAAGTGATGGGCTAGCTTGTTACTGCTGCCCTCTTTGAGAGTTGAGTAGCGGGACTTAGGCACTTTCAAAGGACCAATTCCTCCTTTTGGAATTCCAAATTCCTTTGTTTTTCATCAGCATAGAGTTTCATGTGTGTTTGGGCCTTTTCAAGGTTGATTTTGCATTGCTGAAGTAAAGCTTGCATGCAATCCAATTCAGCTTGACTCTGAGGGTTGATCTTATCAGTAAACAAGATTGTGGGAAGGGGAACCTTATACCCATATAAGGCCTCAAAAGGGGAAACTCCAATGCTAGAGTGTGTGGAGTTATTATATGCAAACTCAGCCAAGTGAAGCCATGTATCCCAACTGTGTTGTACATCATGGCAAAAGTGCCTCAAATAATGAACTTCTGCGTGAAGGGGGAAGTGTGCGGGATGAAAATCTTGCCAAGGGACCAAATAAGGCCATGCTTGAGCTGATATTGGGAGTTTTCAGCCATAATCCCATGCTATAATTTCTGAAATGTGTGGCTGAAGTGATCATCTAACAAGTAAGCCTCTTGGAGCTCTTCAACCAATCAATGTGCAATTCTAAGATAGAGGACACTCTGCATGCCCACATTTGAGAGAGTGAATCAGCCACAATATTATCCTTGCCCCAAGTGTGTAAAATATCAAAGTCATATTTTTATAAGGTTGCCACCTATCGCCTTTGCTTAGGAGTCAAAGTAGACTGAGTCAAGAAGTACTAGAGGACTCGGTGGTCGCTTTTTACTTGGAAGCGGCTACCATACAAATAGTGGTGCTGTTTCTTAATGGCATGGAGGATGGCCAACATCTCTTGGTCATATACATTCATTTGCATCTCCTTCTCATTAAGCTTGCAGCTTTCAAATGCAATCACACCATGCTCTTGCAACAATACTGCACCAATAACCTAGCCACTAGCATCACAATGAATGGTAAATAGCTTAGAGAAGTCAGGGCAAACAAGGATGGGGGTTGAAGTAAGCGCATCCTTTAACTGTTTGAAGCTATGATCCATAGTGGCATCCCAAAATAATGACTCTTTTTTCAAGCGATTAGTCAAAGGTGCTGCAATGGTGGCATAGTGCTTAATGAAGTGTCTGTAGAATGAAGAGAGACCAAGGAAGCCACACAAAGAAGTGGTGGTGGAAAGAGTGGGCCAATCTCTAACACATTGCACCTTCTTCAGGTCAGCTTGTATACCATTTTTGCTCACAATGTGTCCCAAGTACTCCACAGATGTTTTCATGAATATGCATTTTCTCTCCTTAGCAAAGAGTCGATGCTCTCTCAATATGTCAAACACCCTCCAAACGTGTGTCAAGTGCTCCATGGATGACTTGTTGTAAATGAGGATGTCATCAAAGAAAACAAGCATGAACTTGAATAGAAAGGGCTATAGGATTTTGTTCATGAGGCTTTGAAAGGTGGTAGGGGCGTTAGTCAACCCAAAAGGCATCACAAGAAAATGATAAAATCCATGACCAGTCCTGAAGGCCATTTTGACCTCATCTCCTACCCCCATACGAATCTGATGGTAGCTAGAGTGCAAGTCAATCTTAGTGAAAAAGCATGCCCATTTTAACTCATCCAGCAAATCATCAATCCGTGGGATGGGGTAGCGGTTCTTCACTGTAATTTTGTTTAAATCTCTATAGTCAATGCACATGCGAAGGGAGCCATCTTTGTTTTTGACGATAGGGGTGTCAAGATTGTGGGAGAGAAGGAAGGAGTCTTACTTGTAGCTTTCTTGCTTGCACAATGGGGGAATACACACAGAGGTGGAGGCTGAAAACAGTTTTCCTCTTCTTAGTTGTGTAAGCCAAAAAGAACTCTCATACAAAGAAATAGAAGAACCCTATATATGGGTCTCAAATGAAACTCAAATAACTAAGGTGGCATACTAACTGAGCCATGAACTAGAGTAGATAAGGATAGCTGTCATCTAGCTATTATTCATGGGCGGTGTACCAACCGCATATGCAAAACTGACAAGTCGGTGATATAAATGCACAACGGTCACCCTGGCATATCACGAGTGGAGCTCGATCTCTCAACACTCCCCCTCAAGCTCAATCCCAATTCCTACACACCAAGCAGGTCTCTGAACTTACCCAGCTTCTCTGCGTCCAATGCCTTTGTGAATATGTCAGCTACCTGATCCTCTGTGCTGACATAAACTAGATCAATAAGACCTAGTAAAACCCTCTCTCGCACATAGTGATAATGCACCTCAATGTGCTTTGTTCTAGCATGATAGACTAGGTTATTTGCCAAGTGTATACTACTCATGTCATCACAATAAATGACAATTGGCCCATCTGTAGACTGATGCATATCATAAAGTAGCTTATGCAACCAAGCTACCTCACATGCAGCCATTGCTACACCCCTGTACTCAGCCTCTGTGCTCGACAAGGCAACTGTAGGCTGTTTCTTGCTGCTCCAAGTGACTGCAGCACTCCCAAAAGAGAACACATACCCACTGATAGATCGTCCATTAGAAATACTACTAGCCCAATCAACATCAGTGTATCCATGCAACTGTATTTGAACCCCAGTTTCATAAAATAGTCCATATTGCAATGTGGACTTCACATACCTGAGTATGCGTCTAGCTGCATCCAAATGCGATTTCCTTGGAGCCTGCATAAACTGACTTACCAATCCAACAGCATAGCTCAAATTTGACCTGGTAATAGTCATATAAATCAAACTTCCTATTATGCGTCTGTACATAGTAGGGTTTTCCAGAAGCTCACCTGCATCTGCGCTCAGCTTCACATTTTGCTCCAAAGGAACTGAAATAGGCTTACAGCCTGTCATCCCATATTTGGACAGCATGTCCAATCCATACTGCCTCTGCAAGAGCTGTATCCCACTTGGTGATCTAATCACCTCAATGCCCAAGAAATAACGCAGCTCTCCCAAATCCTTCATCTCAAACTTCTGCTTCAATAGCATTTTCACATGAAGGATATCTTCATCACTGTCACCTGTCATAATCAAATCATCAACATAAATGACAAGTACCATAATACATTTCTCTATTTTTCTCACATAAAGTGAGAAGTCTGCCTTGGAAATCTGAAAGCCAATAGTGACAAGATATTGACCTATCTTGTCAGACCATGCTCTAGGTGCTTGCTTCAAGCCATACAATGCTTTCTTCAACCTGCAAACAAACTCAGGATGAACAGCATGCACATAACCTGGTGGCTGCTCCATATAGATCTCTTCTTGCAATTCACCATGCAAGAAGGCATTCTTTACATCCATTTGATGTAAAGACCATTCCTTTGATGCAGCCATAGCAATGACTGCTCTTACGGTTGCCATCCTTGCAACCGGACTGAATGTTTCTTCATAGTCAATGCCATATGTTTGTGCAAACCCCTTGACTACTAATCTTGCCTTGTATCTATTCATAGAACCATGTGCATTGTGTTTCACCTTATAAACCCACTTACAACCGATTGCATTCTTACCTTTAGGCAAAGGTACCAATTCCCATGTAGCATTTGCTTCCAAGCCATCCATTTCTTCATCCATGGCTTTCTCCCATTTTTCCTTTCCCATGGCTTGCTCAAAAGAAGTGGGTTCTGGTTCCTGTATCACTTTGACCATATATGCATAGTGAATGGCTGTAAATCCATCATATTTCAGCCTATCCACAGGATACCTAGCTCTGGTAGACCTGCGCAAAGTAGGTTCACTCCCAGGTGCTCTCAAAACATCCTTGGTCTTCCGTACTCCAGGTGTAACAATAGAAGGAATACCCAACTCATCATCAATGCTCTGTTCTGAGCCACTGAATTCACCATCCACATAAGAGTGACCTGCATTCACATCAAACATGGGCTGATCTAACTTCTCTTTTCCTTTTCATGAAACCTACATACCATTATCTGCATTGCTTTGAGAAGATTCTCCTGATCTCAATCTGCCTGTCCATGGTGAAGAATGTGAACCACTGCTAGAGGACACTCCAGGTCCACTAATATTTTGTGACTGCTGCTGTAAATTCTGTGCAGCATTACCATTTTGTGCATCTACATCATCAATCACATTTACTGGTTTATACCAGCTACTCATCTTATAAAAAACATCTCTGCTCACTGTAAACTTACGAGTAGAAGGGTTATAGCATCTATACCCTTTCTGCTTTGCAGAGAGTAACCAATAAAGATGAACTTCTCAGCTTTTGGATCCAACTTGGATCTCAACTCATTTGGCACATGAACATAGGCAATGCAACCAAAGATTTTCAAATGAGAAATATCTGGTTTCCTACCAGTATACCTCTCCTTTGGAGTCATTCCATGTATTGCTGCAGTGGAGTCATGTTCATTATGTAGACTGCTGTAGCAACTGCTTTAGCCCAATAAAAATCTGGCAGGTATTTCTCATTGAGCATGGCACGAGATACCTCTCCAATATGCCTGTTTTTTCTTTCTGCAATTCCATTTTGCTGTGGGGTATGACTGCATGAATATTGCTAGTTTATGCCATGCTCCTGCAAGAACCTTGCAAACTCATTTGAGAGGTACTCTCCCCCTCCATTTGACCTTAGGCATTTTATTTGCAGGCCTGTTTCTTTTTCAACCATAGCTTTAAGAGTTTTGAAATGCCCAAAAACTTCACTTTTCTTTTTCATAAAATACACCCAAACTTTTCTGCTATAGTCATTAATAAAAGTGACAAAATAATGACAGCCTCCAAGAGATGCAGCTTTAGTAGTCCACACATCAGAGTGGATTAATTCCAATGGCTTCTTACTCTCTTGAACATGTTTAGGAAATGGTTTCCTTGCTTGTTTTCCAAACTGACAGGCTTCACATACCTTATGCATTTCTACAACCTTGAATCTAGGCAACCCTGCAACAATATTTTGGGCCTGCATTGATTTAAGTCGCTGTACATTAACTTGACCAATGCGTTTATGCTAGATATCAATATCTGCAACTACACCGGTCCCATGTGCAAACATTGCTGCATTCAATTCAGACATATCTGCATCCAACGTAAACATTCTGCCCTTTTTCTTTCCTTTTGCTATCAAGCGACCTTTATTTTTCATATCCTCAACAAAGCATCCATGAGGATTAAATCTGACCTGCAAGCCTTGCTCAACCATTTGACCAACATAAACCAAATTCTTGGTGATATTCGGGACATGAAATACATCGGACAGGTATTTCTTTTTCCCATCCTGCATAGACAAGGGAATTTTTCCAATCTGCAC
The DNA here is from genome assembly GCF_053477565.2 of Lygodium microphyllum. Taxonomy (NCBI): domain Eukaryota; kingdom Viridiplantae; phylum Streptophyta; class Polypodiopsida; order Schizaeales; family Lygodiaceae; genus Lygodium; species Lygodium microphyllum. Next base: position 36,894,518 of record NC_141137.1, on the reverse strand, counting down.
AATAGGATGTGCAGTATCATCACTAGTCTCCACAAATCTTGGTTTTTCCATTTTCCTTGCATCCTCCATCCATTCTGCATGACCTGTCATGTGGTTTGATGTACCTGAGTCAACATACCATACATTGTTAATTTCTACTGCACTTGTCACAGAATTGTTCATGTGTTGCACCATAAACAAATGCTCATTTCTGTCATCACCCTGTCTACTAGAAGATGCATAATTTCCTTGTTGCAGTTTTCCATTCATGATGTCATTCTGCTTTTTATAGTAGTCTTTAGCCATATGACCCATTTTACCACAGTAGTAGCATTCAACATTGCTGTTTGCATTTTGCCCTCTTTGACATCCACCACGACCTCTTTGGCTCCCCTTGCCTCTAGAGTTACCACGTCCTCCTCCATAGGACTGGTTTTCTTGAGTTTGCTGCATATTCTGATTTCTACCACGGCCTCCAGATCGGCCTCCTCTACCTCTGCCTCTACTTCTTCCAGCATTTGAGTAGAAGACAACTTCTTTTGAAGTTCCTCCTGAAGAAGATGCACCACCATTTCTCTGCTCCTCAGAAATTAGAAGAGCAATCAACTCCTCAAAATCAAGAAATCTTTCATGGACAGAAATGGATGTTCGAAACTGTGCATAATCCTTTCCTAGACCATTCAAGGTCACGGAAACTAAATCATCATCTTCCATTGGCGACCCAATGGAAGCAAGTGCACCTGCAATCTTCTTCACCTTCATGTGGTAGTCCTTGATGCTCATATTTTCTCTTTGCACATTATGCAACTCTTGCTTAAGCTGCATTTTCCTGGCTTGAGTATTTGTGCTATACATTTTTGACAAAGTATCCCATGCCTCCTTTGGCGTACTTGCATCCTGAATATGCACAATCATAGAGTCTGAAATACTGATAGACAGTCAGTACATAACTTTCCTGGCTCTCTCATCCCATGCTTTAAATGCCTGCATTTGCTGTTGATTGGGAACATCAGGAAGAACTGGTTCTTCTTCATTTCCTGCAACAAATTTCCAATATCCTTTTTCCATAAGGAAATTCGTCATTCTAAACTTCCATGCTTGGAAGTTGTTCTTGTCAAGCTTTTCAGTGACAATCTGTGAGAGAGAATCAGACGCCATTACAGAACACTACAAAAAGTTCTGTCATTGCAAAGAACACAGCTTCAGCCTCACAAGGGCTAATCTGCAAAACTAACGAAAGTGGTATTTGACCACACAGTCACTTCTTAGTGAGGATTTTGCATCAACAGGCAACAAGGATGATTCTGTAACTCCCAATGTCTCTGCACACAAGCATACAATGCAATTTCTACAGTAACTTTTCATCGACTTGTAGAACAGTGGTCGCACAACATAAAACTGGGCCTTTTCTTGAGTGCGTGCAGAAAACTTCCACCTCCAAAACAGGCCCCGAAATGGCCTCAAATAAAAAAAACAGGGTCGCCAATGGCTAAAGCCCTCACCCGCAGCATATACTGCCCTCTTGCTTCACCGCGAAGGGTGTCTCAATCAGAACACCACGAGCTTGGCTTGCTTTCTTGAGCTCCTTACCACAAACAAGGCTCTGATACCATGTCAAGATTGTGGGAGAGAAGGAAGGAGTCTCACTTGTAGCTTTCTTGCTTGCACAATGGGGGAATACACACAGAGGTGGAGGCTGAAAACAGTTTTCCTCTTCTTAGTTGTGTAAGCCAAAAAGAACTCTCATACAAAGAAATAGAAGAACCCTATATATGGGTCTCAAACGAAACTCAAATAACTAAGGTGGCATACTAACTGAGCCACGAACTAGAGTAGATAAGGATAGCTGTCATCTAGCTATTATTCATGGGCGGTGTACCAACCGCATCTGCAACTGACAAGTCGGTGACCTAAATGCACAACGGTCTCCTTGATTTTCTTTGTAACCTCTTCACGCTCACACTTGGAGAGTCTATAGGGGGGTTTATTCATTGGCTTGGAATGGGGCTTTAGATGAAGTGGGTGGTCGGCTTGTCTCTTGGGAGGGAGGGATGTAGGCATTTGAAATTAGTCATTGTATTCCTCAAGTAAGGCCTGCAAGGCTGAATCATGAGATACTGTGGAGGGCTAATCAGAATTGTCCTTATTTAATTGCAAAACAAAGATTTGTGAGCATTTCTTAAACTCTCGTTTGAGTTGCTTTGCTGTAATGAGCTGAAAATCAGCATGATCTTGAATTCCCTCTAGGTGGATAGGCTGTCCATGAATCATAAACTCCATGTAAAGCTCAGAGAAGTCCATAGCAATTTTCCCCAATTGTTTTAGCCAATCATAGCCCAAGACAACATCAATGGGGCCCATATCTAGGGCAATCAAATCAACTAGTGCCACATAATTTTCAGCCAGGCATAAGGGAATTGCAAGACATACATGTGTGCTGATTTCTTCTTCTCCATTTGCTATTTGGACCTTCAAGGGGTGGTGTAATGCCATAGGGCTACATTTCAACTGATCAATGGCTAATTTGTTGACAAAACTGTGAGTGCTTCCACTATCCACAAGGATAAAAACATGCTTTACATTTATACTGCCTTGAATGCGAAGGGTACTGGGGCTGCGGGAACCCATCCAAGCATCCAAGGAGATCGAGCAAAGGGAAGTGGGAGGTGGGTGGGATGTTAAATCAAGTATCTATGATGGACCACCGCTCGGGTCAAAGGGAAACCCATCCTCGGGGTCATAGAACTGTTCATGATCAACATCCTCCGTAGTCTCAGCCTGGTCAATGGGCAAGTCATCTTCCTCAGTGTGCCAATCTTCCATGATATACATGCTATGAACTTTGACCTTAGCTGTCTTATACGGACATTTGGAGGCATGATCAACATTGTACTTATCTCCACACTTAAAGCATAGGCCCTTTTCTTTGTGTTCCTTCACAACATCAGGGGATATGAACCATTGACTACTGGATCCATGGGAAGGTGATGCAGTGGATTGTTTATTTTCATCATACCTATTTTCAACATTAGATCCTGATGCTGTCCCAAAAGTGCCCATTTTTCTTTTAGCATGGAAGGCAGGGTAAGTGGGTACTTTGGGGCTGTTATTAGGCATAGAAGTGCCTTGAAAACCACCTCCGTATGGGGCTGATCGTGAAGGAATACAGGGATGTCCAACACCTTGCTGAAAATGCTCATTCCTACGATACTTTCTTGCATATCTCTCAACCAATTAGATTGCATCAAACAGTGTGGTAGGTTTTTGGGCCATGACATTGGCCGATAGACTCGGTTCCAGCCCATAGATGTACTTGTGCAATTTAGCATTGTCACTAATGCTCTCCACATATATGATCAAGTTCATGAAATGATTTGTGTATTCATGTATAGTGAGGTTACGTTAGTCAAGAGTGTACCATCATCTTGCCAACCGTTCTTTTTCCACAGGGGACACAAAAACTTGGACCATATGCATTTTAAAATCTTCCCAATCAATGAACTGTTGATTCTCCCAATTGATATAGCACCACCATGTGTGAGAAAAACCTTCCAAGTGGAGAGAGGCAAAAAGTATTTTTTTATCATCAGTGTGGGTGTAGATGTTGAAGTAGGACTCCAACTTGGACGTCCATTCGTCCAAGCCAGATGGTGAGGGGGATTTCCCATTGTAGTTTGTTAGGATGATCTTGTCACGTAGATCATAGGGGCCATGCTGCCCATGAAATCCTTGCTATCCATGCATCCCATGGTGGCCATACATGCCTTGCTGTCCATACATCCCTTGTGGTGCATTAAGCCCATGTTTTCCATTATAACCATGCTTTCCATGATTGCCAGGCTGGCCATTTGTGCCATATTGTCCTTGATGGGGCTGATTCATATGGGGTGCATGGGGGCTCCTATGTAGAGTGGGTGAAATCTGACCCAAGGTGGGAGAAGGCCTCAAATGGATGTTGCTGACATGGTGGACGGGGGAATTCAATAGGGGCTCATCATGCATATGAGAGGGTTCCCCAATATCATAGGTACAAGGGGAATTCCCTTAGCGCCAAGTATACCCTGTGGACCATGCAATGGTTCTTGATGTGGAGGACGTCTAGACTCATGCCTAGAGTCATTGGTCTTCTCTTGGGATGAAGCGGTTGCTAATTGAGCAACAAGAGTAGTGAGCTACTCCAATGTTTGTTGAGTCTTCGAGTTTGAGATAGCCATGTGCTCGATCGCTTCATCAAACTTGGACATCATTTGGCAGTGGTTGGTGACCATATCATTGCGTCGTTCCATATGACAGAGCTCATGTTGGTAGAGAGTGTGATTGAGAATGGTATACGGGTCCGTTTCAGGCATTTCCTCCTATATGTCACCATGGTAATCTTGCGCCAAGCTTGGTTCCTCATTCATGGAGGTCCGAGAGTCTCTAATATCCCTCTGGAGTTCCTCTTGGGCCTTGCTTCTGCCTTTTTGGGGCCAGCCATCTAGATGCAGTCCACAAGACCTGTTGTCAATAAAAGGGGCATAACTCTTTGTAGGAAACTCCAATTGATGAGGTTTGGGGCTCAAATCAGAGGGGAAAAGGTCCTCTTAGAGATGAGATATTAATATTTTGACAAAAAATGATCAGAATTTTCTGTAATGGGTTTACTGTGCCTATCTTGGAGCGGTCTGTATCTTGTCCATAGTGACCCTAGTGTACAAAAATGGGCATAAATTCCATACTGTAGCTCCGATTGATTCAAACCAAAGGGGACAAAGCCCTCTTTGAGGTGAGCTATAGGGTTCACCCCTAAATTTAGAACAAAAATTTCTACAATGGGATCTTTGTGACAGTCCTGCAGGACTGTGATCAAAAACACTGCCTGTCCCTTAGTACCAAGGTCTTACATGGATAGAGCATAGTTCAAGGGGCCTGATCAGCCACATCAATAGAATCTTGAGCATACTAAGCACAATAATAAGCATCATTGTATACCCATCAGCTTTTCCATTAATGCATAAGTACATTCAGTGCCATATATCTCCTTTGATTGCATGTACTTCAAGTGTCATATATGGGCGCCATTAGCATTGTGGGGTATCCAAGAGGGATCATTGGGTCAAGCGAGTGGAGCTCATGGGAGTACCTATACCTGCATACAAGTATCGGGATCCGGATCATCGAGAGGTGGGCAAAGCTCTCGATGCCGGGTTGTGCACCTAGGGAGGGTCACCTCTCTTTTGTCTTACCACCTCGCCTGGCGTTGGCCTTTTTCCTTAGCTAGAGTATATATGGCATACATTTTAATTAGGAAATCAGCATGAAATGCATTGGAAAGAAGACATTTGGCCTTTTCATGAGATGCAATGAATGAAAAAGGTTGGGGTAGGGGTTACCTTGGCAGTCTAGTGACTCATTGGTTGCTACTTACCCAATTTACAATGGATATTATTCATTTGGGGCTCATCCAAGATCACAAGAGCAAATGGGGGTTAATGTTAGCCATTACAATAAATTTCAAGAAGAGGTATGATGCATGCACACGAAGAGGATTGATGCATGCACAATAAATTTCAAGAAGAGGTATGATGCATGCACACGAAGAGGATTGAACTATTAAACCTATGCAATCTCAAATCTCTCCAACAATGGATTAAGCTCAGTAAGTGGCTAAATTGAGAGATTAAGATCAGATTAGCATACCTCTTTAATTCTTGGGAAGACTGTTGAAGCATAAGTCATCATGGTGCCCGATTGCTCCATTGATCAAGTCCAGTTGTTGGTTGGGCATCCATGGAAGAATACTTCACCATTCGAATGCTCCTGCTAATGAAGAAGGCTCCCGTGCTTGTCCCCGAGCTTGACCTTCAATAATGGGAAGCTTCAAGTGAAGCTTTCATGGCTGCCCACAAAGCTCCCATGCATGCTAAATTCAATATCTTCATCCGGGCAAAAGAAATCATTCACGGACTGAAGGGCTTGTAGGGTATGAGCTCTCAAGGTTAGAGATGGTTTAGCTTGAAGAATCCATGGCTACCCCAAATTGTTCCAAAAAGTCCAAATGATGTCCACCTTGTGGGCTGAATCCTGGAAGCAAGAGTATTAAGGAGGAGGAGGTCAGTGTGCTGATTCAGGGCCTGGAATGGGAGAGGGTAGCAGGGAGAGAAGGCTGGGGTAAAGGGGGGAGGCAGGAGGAGCAGGGAACAACATCGCAAAATGTGCTGCAAATTGTGGGCTGTTCCCTGGGGTCTCTCCTAACCTATGATCCTTCTCAAGGGTATGGCCTGTGGTCAAGGGCAAGTGGAGAAGACTCCTAGGGCTTTAGTTTTGTCCTCCCATGGCTGATCCAAGGAAAAAGAGAAGTTCTCTCTACTGTATGGCTATGGCAGCTTTCTTGGGAGGAGAGAGAAAGGGGGTTGGAGCAAAAAGTAACTGAGGTTTTGCCCTCTTCCAACTCTTGGACCCTAAACTTGGCCTAGAACCCCTAAAATTTGCATAAAAAGAAGTGAAGACCTGCTATTTTAACCATTTTACCTCTAGATATGTCTGAGTCTCCAGCTATAGCTCTTGCTTGCTCCAAAAAGCTGAAGTTAACTGTAGTCCTTCTTACTTTACATGTACCTGTAAGTTGAGTAACTAGGGATTTGAGAAGGAAGAAAAGGGGAAAGGAGAAAAGGACAAAATCTTGAAACTCTGATACCACTTGTAATGAAAGAAGCTGAGAGGAGAGAGAAGAAGAGCTAGAGAGAGAGAGAGTGAGCAAGAAGAAGAAGAAGAAGAAGAAGAAGACTAGAAGAAGAGAGAGAAAGAGAGAAAATAGGAGAGAAGGAAGGAGGAAGCCATGGAAGTTGGAGATGAAGGTGAAGAGTATGATCTTGATAATAATTGGTTGCCCTAATCTGGGGCTCTTACACCTTAAATACCCCAGTTAGTGACGAGGTATCTAAACCCTAGTCGGTGTGTATCCTGCTTGTTACAGTTTGCCCCTGAAAGGGGAGGTCAGTATTGGCTACGTGTCCTCAATGTTACACGTTAAGAACCTCACGAAAATATCTGTGGGTATGCCGAGAAATTAAAGGATGTATTCCGTAAGTTGCAAACCTATATTCCTATTCTAGATGTGGCTCAGTTGCAATATTTTTTGAATGGGCCAGACTTTAACATTCAAGTGTAGTTGAGTAGTGTTACTCTTGCCGACAATGCTAAGGCTATTACATTCAAGTGTAGTTGAGTAGTGTTGCTCTTGCCGACAATGATAAGGCTATTACATGAGCAGAAGAGGTAGAATCACGATTACAAGAGGCTTATGCCTCTAAGTCAAACTAGGATCAGAGTTTAGGGTTTGGAAATACTTTAGCATTGACGAACGAAGGTCAAGGGATGCCCATGAGTCCTCCTAATGGGTGAGGAAGCATAATTCCAAATGTGCCCATGTTGCAAGCTCCTCCTAGTGTGACCATGCCTATGGCTAGTGAGATGGCTCCACCAACTGTTGGAAGCCCAATGATAAATCCTATAGTTGTTCCAAGGAATCAACAACCAATCCCTAATCAAGTGGTTAGGCCAATAGAATGATAGGTAGATGATCAAGGCTATGATTCAAGAGCCTCAAATGTCCTTGGCAAAGTTAAGGATATGATGAAGCACTACATTGATATGATTAACGAACAATATAGAAAAATAGCCATTGATGTCAATTTCCTTAAGAAGCAACAGAACTTGATAGGGAGTTGACGACCTAAAGAGGGTGCACCCTCAAGATTCAACTATAAGTGGTGTGGTGTCTAATATTTCCCTAAGAATTGTACAAATGTTAAATGCGACATATGTGGGAAATTTGGCCATTTAGCTAGTATCTGTTGGAGTAAGATTAGCTCTCTCTAGCAAGAAAGTAAATAGCCATGTCTAGTTAATCATCGAGTGCAAGGGAATAATATCCAGCAAGATGAAGGATTGAAACAAATATTACAAAGAGGGAAATCTATGGTAGAGGAGCTACCTCTAGTGGCAGTGGAGTTAGCCTTATAGAAGGTGTTTGGATCAATGGCACTGAAGCTTCTAATCTTTGGGTTATTATGAGAGGTCAAAAGGGTAAAGAAGTTGACAAAGCCAAGGCAAAACCTATCGAGGGAAACCCCAAGAAAGATGATAAGGAGACACAAGTCCTTAATCCCTATATGGAAGGTGGACCTCTCAAGGCCATAGATGGTAAAGCTAACCCCAAGAAGGATAAGGAGTTGCCAAAGAAGAAGGAAAAAGCCAATAATGAAGCGCCCAAGTAGGCTCAAAGAGCAAAGGAGAGAATGGTCTGGCAAGAAAAACGAGCTTTTGCTAGCTATCATGAATTTGATTTAGCGAGTTCTCTTTGCAAAGTTAAGCGAGATGTAAATCTTCTATAGTTGATTAAGTTGTCTCTAGGAATGTGCAAGGATTTTTAAAAGATTCTATGCATTGGTTATATCGTTGAGCCCTTGGGAATAGTACGAGTAGGAGATGATTGATTTGAGCATGCTGAGAAGCATTACCCGAGGGTAGTAGTATATGTTGATGGAATATTAGTGGACCATGCTATTCTGAACACATGATCCTCCAACATTACGAATTTAGAATTGATGGAGAGACTAGGATTATAAATAAAAAAAGATGCCTTCACAATCCTCCGAATGGCTGATGATATTTTAAGAAACTCGAAGGTTGCATTATTAAAGTCCATGTGACCATTGCAAATGTAGAATGCTGTAAAGGGAGCTCTCGCTCAACTACCAAGACTCACGGACAGTTTATTCCTTCAAGTGTTTTAAGCAAGCACTAATAGCTACCTCTCACATAGCTGATGCGCTATCCCTCTCTATGAATGTAGTGAGATTACCTTGATGCCCAATTGAGTTGCTTCCTCTCTCAAACACTCTGATAGCTCCACGATTTGTGATGCAAGCTCAAGCATCCTCAAGCCTCTTCCTCTAAGCTCCATCCTCCATAGCCACACGCGAGACGAGAGAAGAGAAGAAGAAGAGAGGAGATGGTGGAGGGCTTCACCTCCAAAATCCCTCACCCTCACACACTCACTCCCTCACGCGCTTACACTACCTTCCTCAAGCACTCACAAGAAAGCAAGCAAGAGAAGAGAAGGAGAGAAGAAGAAGAGTCCACTTTGCCACAATATCAAATAATGAGCTCTTCATTCACTTTTCAACCTTATATACAAAACCCTAAATCCCTTTTGGGTAGTCATCACTTTTTTTACATGGCCCTGGCCATAGTAGCCTAGGCCCTCTTTCCCATAGTCCTCCTGTCTTCCTAGCCTCCTTTCTCGTCCATCTACCTTTACAATTTGCACAAGAGGGAGCCTGGTGCTCTTTTACAAAAAGTTTTAAAGGTGTCTTGCATTTAAGAATGCACTTCTGACTTTGACTTAGCTTCACACTTTTCCACTTTTTTTCACTTTCTTTTTATACAGAGGTTAACATTACCCCCTTCTAGTTTAGTGCTAGTCCCATGGCAGTAATGGGTAGTGGTTGGAAGGTGGTATGGGTGTAGCCAAATGGCTTTTTGAGTTTGTATACAAGCCCTTTTGGGGGATTGTGTTGGGTGGACCGGTCTTGAAATTGAAGATATAGTTGGTGCGGGTCATTACTTGACACTGACCTAGAGTGGAAATGTCCCTTGAATATGATGTTGGACGGATCTCCCTTCTCACTAGTCGAGGTTGCAATGACACGAGCCGAATCTAGCTTTTCCCCCTATTCCCTTCAAGTTGCCTTAATTCTTCACCTATGTTTGTTCAAGGTTCACCATTCATCGGGAAGGTCAGTCATAAAGATATTTATGTATAACGTGGGTTAAACGTAAGGGATTTTTAAAATATCATTTTTATAAAATTTTCACATACAGAATGGTCACATATAAAGGGGTTACTTACAGATTGAATAGAAAAGGGTTATGTTTTATTAAGGAAAATTTCATAGATAAGGATATTTATAAATAGACCTTGAATGCATGTGATATAGAGGGTATTGTTGAGAGTGGAAAAAGACTGAATTTTTGACTGATTTTTATTGTTTTTGAGGTCTGAATGATTGATTTTTGATGGGTTCAGAGTGATGTATGGTTGTTAATGGAAGCATTTGAGAGTGTTTTGGATGATATTGATTATGTTTTGGAATTTCATGATGATTCTCAGTGGAGATGTGAAGCTCTATGAGGTTCTAATTGGTTCTGTATACCTTCTATACAACTTTTGTTTTGTTCCGATTGTCTTCTATATGAAGCATAGATTGATGATTGATGTAGATTGAGATCTTTTGGAAGACTATTAAATAGTTTTTGATAGTTTGGAATGGTTTGAGTATGAGTTATGAGGATCTGATGACCTGCTGTAACCTTCTGTAAACCCTCTGTAGAGTCTCTGTCTCTGCTCTATCTCTGTATTATAACTGTACTGTAGCTGTTTGGTACTGTACTGTAACTGTTCTGTAGACCTTTTGTAAGTGTTCTGTAGAATGTATGTGTGATTTTGAAAAAGTTTTCTAACCTTTGGAAATGATGAATCTAAGTTCAAAAGCGCTAAAACAAGTGGAAGGAGCAGCTCTGCTGAAGACTGAAGAGAAGACTAAGTGACAGTGACAGTAGTGAGCTGTGAAAAGACACTATAGTGGCTCTGGTGACTCTTCATATCAAACATACCTCTTGGGAGGTGCATCCACAACCTAAGAAGGATTATTGAGGCTTATTATGAGAGCATTGTAGTGAGGATATGATGTATTATTGAGAGAGAGAGGGAGAGAGACTCAGAGATAGTCAAATCTATCAAAATAGTGTAATTGTATATGAGAGATTGAGAGAGAGAACTATGAAGACATTGAAGATGAATAATGTTTACCACAGCACAGAGGAGCGGGAAATGGAAAAAAGGAAATAGCAAAAGGCGTAGGACAAAAAGAAGGAAAAGGCACCTTAACCGATAACCAGACCCTGGAAAAAATTAAAAGCACGGGCATGACCCTTAAGAAGTCTCAGAGTCACCCAAGGAGAGTAAAAGAGTAAAAAGCACACCATTAAGTGTGAAAACGCTCCCAAATCCTTGTAAGAGAGCGCTAGGCTCACTCTTGTGCAAATTGTATGCATTAGTTGGGAATAGGATAACTAGAACGGTGGGAAATGAGAAATGGGCCTAGGCTAATGGACGGCCATGTAAAAAAGGGGATGATTGCCCATGAAAAGTAGGGCATATATATAAAGTTGAAAAGTGAATGAGAAGCTCATTCTTGTGTTTGGCCAAATCTTCTTCTTCTTCTTCTTCTTCTTCTTCTCTTGTTTCTTGCCTCCTCGCTTGTGCTTGAAAGAGGGATTGAGAGAGTGTGAGGGAGTGAGGGAGAGATTGTGTAAGAGTGAGGGATCTTGGAGAGGAAGCTCTCCATCTTCTCTCTTCATCTTACCTTCCTTTATTCTCTTCTCTTGTCTCGTGCGTGGCTATGGAGGATGGAGCTCTTGGGAGAGGGATTGAGGTTACTTGAGCTTGCCTCAAGAATCGTGGAGCTACCGATGTGCAAGAAAGAGGAGGGTACTCGATCGAGCAACAAGGTAAGCTTACTACACCTGTAAGGTAGGCATTGCGCGTCGGCTATGTGAGAGGTAGCCATGGCCGCTCAGTTCGAAACACTTGAGCAATAAGTGGTCCATAGGTCTCGGGGTAGAGCTTGAAGCTCCCCTCCATTTTGGTTCCGTTGCTGGGATAGACAGAATCGAGCCTTAAGCACCGCATGCATCAAATCTAGCATAAAAGCAGGGTTTGCACCCTGAACCGGTGCTCGAGATAGCTAGGAGATTTAGGAGGGTTTAATCCGTGAAACAAGTAAGTATTTGGGTTTGTTGGAAGCATGAGTTTAGAACTATCATTCTGCATCTCTGTTTTGCATTTTGGCTGCACTAGATTAAGGTTAGATTGGGTTAAGAAAAGAGAAAATAGAGGTTTTGCCTGTTGCTGGAAACAAGGAAACAGGGGACCAGATTCAAGTTTATGGGTAAAACAGGGAAAGGAAATTGGCTGTAAGATTTTGCAGTGCTAGGAAAGGACCTTAAGAGACTTGGGAGGCCAGGACAAACCTCATTTCACTGGTTAGCTTTATGAGAGAGAGAGAGAGAGAGAGAGAGAGAGAGAGAGAGCTTCTGGTTGGCAGGAAGAGGGAGCGCTATCACGATTCTTGGTGCCATCGATTTGTGCTGCTCCAGGTGAGTTTGCTGTTTCCTAATAGTGCTCTAATCAGATATGGAAAGTCTGTAGTGATTGTGTGCAGCAGACATCAAGAGGGATCCAAATGCGTCAGAATCGCACCCGTCGCAGATGCAGTCGAACTAGCTCACAGTGGTCCGATTCCCAGAATCGGACCACCCGAGTCCTGGAGTCGGACCGTCCGATTCCGAGAATCGGACCGTTCGACTGAGGGAGTTGGACCAACCCTGTCCAATTCCCAGAATCGGACAACCCAATTGGATGTGCCATGTAGCACTCGGACTGCCCACTAGAGTCAGACCATTATAGTCGTAGTCCATAATCGGACCATTTTGAAAATAGGACCACCCTCTTGGTCCGATTCCCAGAACCAGACCACCAGGATCGGACGAGTCCCAGAATCAAACCAACCCCGTCCAACTACTAGAGTGGGACCAGACCTGTCCGTTTGCAAGAATCAGACCGTCCGACTCCTAGAGTCAGACCAGCTCTGTCCGATTCCCAGAATCAGACCATCCTGCCAGAAGGAAAAGATAAGGATCTTTAGTTGACCCTGCCACAGACCTGACCCCCAGGACACAACCCTGAACACCCCCAAGACCTTGTTTGACCATTAGAACCTTAGAGACCAATCGAACTTAGGGCAGAATAGAAAACGCAGCACAGACCTATAGAAAGACCGTAGAATAGTCGGGAACCGAGTTGAGAACTCAAATTAGGCTGGGAATGTGGAGGGAAACAAGGTGGAGTTCGCATTAAACGCTTTCTCCATCAGCACTTCACTCTTGTGTTCCACTAAGTCTGCACGGCAAGAAAAGAGAAAAGCCTGTTTTCGCACCAAGCACCACGAAAGCACTAAGCACAACATGTGAATAAGGATTGCAGCTGCTTTCGAATAACAAGGAACACACCAGGATATGTAATAACATTAAGGAACCCACTAGTAGGAGAAGACCCCAAGACTTAGACAGGTGCCTGAGTGCCCTACTAGTAGTACCTGGAGAAGACACGAAGACATGGGAAGCAACAAGATAGAGGAGTGGATTCTGCCGGAGCTGATTGGATTAATTGACAACCTCGTGGAGCTGGAAGCAGAAACAATGTCGGATCCAGAGGCGAATAAGGGGAAGACCAATTAGACTTAGGAGAATTTCCAACCTCGGTCCAGGAACTAGTCCATGACTACGATCTACTCACCAAGACCGTGATCCAAGGCAGACTTGTAGAGGAAGTGGTAGCTAACCTGGAAGAAGAGAGAAGAGCTATCAAGAGAGCGCTGGAAGGTATAATTGCCTACAACCATGAGCAAAGGGCTAGAAGGCTGCAGCAAGACGTAGATATGTATGAGGCTAGACGAGTACTAGACCTAGCTAGAGCGGCCAAATCCGGACCGAATGTAGAGAGGGAACAAGAAGCAGAGGTTGACATGACATTGAGTGAACTGGTAGCAAAGCGACTCATGGACAATACGTCCGTGGAACAGAGCGCTACTGCCCTAGCCACCACACTACTATCAGGATTGGGAGTCACGCAAGGGGCTAAAGGGCATGCTAGAATCCCCATCGTAGCAAAACAACTAGCTAGGTACGAACCTAGTAGTGACCTATACAGCTTCATGGAGCAGTTCGAGCAAGTATGTGAGGCAAACAGTCTTACTGACCCTACGCAGCGAGCTCAAGCCTTCGGCTTGTGCTTAGGCGATAAGGGGAGGACCTGGTATTCTAGTCTCGATGACACAGAACATACGAACTTTGCTCGCCTTAAGGGCCTCTTCATCAAGAGGTTTTCGAAGGCGGGGTATTCGGATAACCTCATTGTTAGGTTGATGAATATCAGTCAAAGGGAGAAGGAGGACGTTAGGGATTATGTCACTCAGGTGCACAACCTCTACAAGAGAATCCCTGCCAACGAGCGACCTACCGAGAGGGCAGTGTCTACAGTGTTCATGAATAGGATTCAGAGTGAGGAGCTCTACAAGGCTTTGGCCAGTAACTCCACCTTGCAACGAGACGTGCTAGCTAGAGTCTTCGAGGAGGCAATAAGCGTAGATGATCAACTCAGGGAACGTAGCATGAGAACTACCAACCGAGATAGTGCGAGCCAGAGGGACCCTGAAAGATCAACCACTTCGGGGGAAAAAGCAACTGCTAGTGTGCAGGATAAGGGAAAGAGTGTAGATCACGACCAAGGGATGGCAGAGATGAGAATGGAGATTGCACGATTGCAAGAGCTCATGAGAAAGCCTATGAGATCGCATGTACAATGTGTATACTGCAGTGGCAATCACCTCCTAGTTGAGTGCCAAGATCCTAGATCTCGATCGTGCTCAAATTGCGGTAGGTTCGGGCATGATGCAGTGCATTGCATAATGTCGAGGAGATTCCCATATGCGCAGCAGTACAACCCTCCATACTTAGGTAATAGGCCACCTAATTTCTTTGGGAGGGGAGTCCAGTTAGCTCTTCCATCACCGATTGACTCAAGACCTACCGTGCCTAGGCTGGAGATGAACCCAACTGGTACACCCAGGCCACGAGGGCCTTTTGTAACCCACCCATCCAGCGATGCTCTTGTTCACTTTGTGGAGGAGCCTAATGAGGAAGAAACATATGTCAACCCATACATATCCTATGACGAGGAGGGCAACCCAGTCCTGATGGACTATCGGCCAGTGCCGGTGATGGCTTTAGGAAGAGGAAGAGGTAGAGGCTTTGGAGGCCCCAGCTAGAATCCAGTCACATGCTGCCCCAGGTCATATTTCATCACGCTGCCCAGAACGAGAACCAGCTAACAAGGACAAAGCGGATCTCCGATGCACAGAGTGTGGAATCACACATCTGTTTCCTGATTGTCCTAGGCGGAAGCCATCAACCAGCTCTACCAACATGCCATCGGTGCCTTTGGGGCTCTTTGGAGTGGAAACCTTTGGTAGTGAGGATACGCCCATCCCACTACATGCTATGATGCGAGCTCAAACAAAACAAGCAGGCATCTCCTTGCCAGGGCCAAGTAACCTTGACGCAATCTCAATAGGGAAGAAAAGCCGGAGGAGACAGAAAAAGAGAACCGATGCAAAGATAACCCTTAAAACTGAGGAAGCGACTACGCTAGTAACGGGAAAGAAGGTCACAGACGCAGAGGTAGAGACCTCGGCTCCTAAGACAACTGAGCTAGGGAGTGCCAAGGTGGGGGAATATCCCCACCCCAAACAGCAACTCGAGGCTATAGCCAAGGTCAAGGAGTGGGTCAAGGATGCCCAAAAGCACCTTGAGGATGCTGAGCCCATATTGGAAGATCCTATGGATGACTTCTCCAGTGTGAGCACACCAGTCTCACCCTCAAAACCACAGGTTGCGAGCGTATCTGCACCACTGGGAGCGACTTAGTAGCAAGGATGGGGGGAAACTTACTAGGGCAAACAGAATGCATGGTCTAGAACTGCTAGCCTCAGAGGAAGACAAGAGCCTAGTAACCTCCTCACAACCTTGTTGTCTACTCCAATAACTCTAAGCTTGGAAGATCTGCTTAGGCAAAATCATTCCTTGTGGCAGGAGTTAAAAGACTTGATCGAGGGACACACAGGACTTGTGGGTGCTAATCCGCAAGATCATGATGCAGTTACATAGATCCCAAGTCTAACTCTACACTCAAATCCTAAGTCTTTGCATATCAATGCTTTTTGGGAGGCACTGAAATACACACAGTTTTACCCGTCCTAGCCTTAGGAGATATGACACGAAAGGGAATTGTAGACACGATTGCAGTGTTAGCGTACAAAATCATGCAGTCTTAGAGGCATGGGGAAACCCTCCTATAGAGACTGCCAGGTTTAACGTCACATTAGCAAACATAATGAAGGTAAGACCATTCGGGGTCTTAAAGAATTGGCCAGTAAAGATTGCCGGTGCAATTTTTGGTAAACTTCATTGTCATGAAGGGAGTGGATTACGACATACTATTAGGCCGACCTTGAATGAGGAATGCGCATGTCATAGAGGAATGGGGCAATGGGTTGATTTTCCTAGGGAATAGAACTAGTGCGGTAAGGGTAGAGATGGACACTTGGAAGACGACACCTGTTGACCTAGCTACCATCTCGGCTATGTTGAAAGGCGATACTCAAATGACCAAACCGTATAAATTGCTCACTAAATATATTCCTTGCCCTGAGGATGAGAGAGATTGGATGCACGTTTTGGCAACCATTGACCTACCATTCTCGGATGAGGAAGAACCATATCGGCAGGCTGCTAAAGCCGTAACCATGCCAAATGAGGAGCCAGTTGTGCCACTTTGCATGGTGGCAGGGAGCTCACTCAACCCGGGCAAACCAGCCTTGTCCCACATCCCCAACAACAAATTAGAGCTTCAGGAAATTGTAGAGTATCTGACCAATAAACTGGACAGCAATTTGGCTGCTAACTTAAAACCTCTACATGATCTTTTAGCTAAACCAGAATGGAAATGGACCAAGGTCCACGACCTGAATTTGTTATATAACTGGGCTTTAGTTACTGATGACAAGGAGATTGAAGAGGGAAGCTTAGGGGATGATGAGCAGTCAGAAGGACAGGACTCGGATGATGAGGAGTATGAGGACTGTCACTCTACGGGAGAAGAGAGTGAAGAAGAGATAGACACAATAGAGTACGACACGGAAGAAAAAGCGATAGAACAAATTAGGGCAGACTCAAGGCCTAGGAAAGAAGGAACCAATCAGAACGAAAAAGGAGTCATGCGGATGGAGTGTGACAGATCCTGGCTAGAACGCATAGGAGCCGTGGATTATGAGCAAGTTGGAGTGGCACAACCATGGGTAATCCGAGTGCTCAAGACGGATGCACCTACGGAACTACGACCCCCTGGGGAAACACCTTCCTCAAGTGAGGGATGCGAGTTTAACTCAGAGTCGGAAGTCAGCACTGAGAGTGATCCCGAGATACTGCAACCCTCTAAGGTCAAACGCACCAAGGGAGACTTGCCAGTCCACCTGAGGTGCAGGGGGCTAAAAGAGGAGGCCAGAAAGAAAGCATTGGACTCAGAAGCAGAAAGGTAGAAGAAACCACAGGATCTGCCCAAACGGTTTACAAAATTTAAAAAGGGTGATAGAGTGGTGATTCTGCTAGGTGCAAAAAGACAAGGTCAGACTAGTGAACTGATCGAGGGACCCACCAAGGTCAAGGAAGTTAACTTGGTTGGGGAAGGTGAAAAGCCAAGACCGGTGTTCATTGCAGATGAATTGACAGAGGATGAGGAGACCAAACTCATTGTGCTCTTGCAAGAGTACATTGACGTATTTGCCTGGCAAACTTAAGGGAGTCGACCCTAGGGTCGTGACTCATAATATCCCAATGGCCTTGGATACAGTGCCAACAAAACAACAACCTTACCCCATGAATCCCAAGCATGCCCATGCAGTAAAAGAGGAGATTGATAAACTCATGAGGGCAGGATTCATATATGAGATCGAGCACACAAACTGGGTATCACCTATCGTGATTGTCATGAGAAAAAATGGAAAATCTGAGTGTGCGTGGACTATAAGAAAGTGAATGCCGCTACAAAGAGGGATAACTATCCTTTGCCCTACACCGAGCACATGCTTGAAAGGGTAGCAGGTAGAGAAGCCTACAGTTTTCTGGATGGTTTCTCGGGCTATAATCAAGTGCAAGTACACCCCGATGACAGGCACAAGACTGCCTTCACCACGGAATGGGGTGTGTTCGCCTACATTGTCATGCCTTTTGGGCTAATGAACGCACCTGCAACTTTTCAACGCTTAATGTGCACTATTTTTAATGACATGCTTAGGTGTGAACTAGAAGTGTTTGTAGACAACTTATGCTTACACTCTAGTTGGGGTGAACACTTGGAGAAATTGAGAGCTATCTTTGAAAGGTGTAGGTTGGGGTAGCAGGTAGAGAAGCCTACAGTTTTCTGGATGGTTTCTCGGGCTATAATCAAGTGCAAGTACACCCCGATGACAGGCACAAGACTGCCTTCGCCACGGAATGGGGTGTGTTCGCCTACATTGTCATGCCTTTTGGGCTAATGAACGCACCTGCAACTTTTCAACGCTTAATGTGCACTATTTTTAATGACATGCTTAGGTGTGAACTGGAAGTGTTTGTAGACAACTTATGCTTACACTCTAGTTGGGGTGAACACTTGGAGAAATTGAGAGCTATCTTTGAAAGGTGTAGGTTGTACCACCTCTCGTTGAAGCCCTTAAAGTGCCAGTTCTGGGTGAAACACAGATGCATCTTAGGGCACGTAGTGTCAAGGGACGGCATTGCCACTGACTTTTCCAAAGTCAGAGTCATTGTTGACTTACTGCCACCCGATAACTACAAGGGAGTTTAGTGCTTTTTAGGACACACTAGATATTATTGACGCTTTGTACTAAATTACGCACTAATTGCTAGACCATTGTACAAGCTATTGATAGTGTTCGAGTGGACGGAGGAATGCCAGCATGCATATGAAGAGTTGAAAAGGCTCTTACGACTACACCAATCTTATGAGCCCCAGACTGGAACATAACATTTCATGTACACATAGACGCCTCTAAGTTCGCTATTGGAGCCATGCTATGCCAGCCTGGTGAACATAACTTGGATTACCCTGTGAGTTTTGCTAGCAGGCAGCTCACAGAGACCGAGATGAACTATTCCACGACAGAAAGGGAGGGGTTGGCCATGGTATTTGCGGTAAAGAAATTTAGGCCTTACCTGTTGGCCACTCCCTTTGTCTTCTTTGTTGACCATCAAGCCTTGCTGTATCTTGTGAACAAGCCTTGCACTACGGGACGCATAGCTAGATGGTTACTTCTTCTACTGGAGTTTGACTTCTCTGTGGTTGTATGCAAAGGAAAGGAGCATTACTTGGCTGACCAGATGTCCCGCATACCCACAGGAGAAGCAGCTGGACAAGGCATACCTGACGATTTGCCAGATGCTCATCTCTTTAACTTGTCTAGCGAGAGAGAATTATTTAAAACTGATCTGACAGCGTATTGGGCCGATGACATAGTGCAAGTGCTAGAAAACGGACTACCTGAGTGACCCATTGAGAAGGCTAGGCTGAAAAGACTTATCTTGAAAATTCAACCATACCAACTGATAGCTGGCCAACTCTACAGGTTGGGACAAGATGGTTTATTGCTTAGATGCATGTGTGAGCACGAGATGCACGATGCATTGAACGAAGCGCATGGCGGAATCGCTGGAGGACACTTTAGAGGGGACACGATAGCCCGAAAGGTGCTGCAATCCCAACTATGGTGGCCCACCCTCTTTCATGATGCAACTAAATTCATAAAGCACTGCGATGAGTGCCAACGGACCAAAGTGCCTATGCGGAAAGACAAGATGGAGTTGACCCCTGTCATAGCCCGACAACCCTTTGAAAAATGGGGCATTGATTTTATTGGACCGATCAGTCCTGCGGCACAATATTCCCAAGCTCGCTACATCATAGTGGCAACCGACTATCTAACGAAGTGGGCAGAGGCACGAGCCACGAGGAAGAATGATGCTAGGACCACTGTAAAGTTCTTGTGGGAGCAGGTCATTTCATGGTTTGGATGTCCAATCAAACTTGTAAGCGACCAAGGCACGCACTTCATTAATGAAGTGATTGCCCACCTACTCTCTACCTTCCTAATAATGCATCGGAAGTCCTCTCCCTATTACCCTCAGGCTAATGGCCAAGACGAATCCACAAATAAAATCCTAGTCAACGTGCTTACAAAGGTCGTGTCTACTTCAAGAAGTGACTTGGACAACAAGCTAATGGCGACCTTGTGGGCCTATCGCACAGCTTATAAAACGGCGGTAGGAAAGATGCCTTTTAAGCTGACGTATGGAACTGAAGCCATTTTGCCATTGGAATTCTTCATCCCTAGCTTAAGACTAGCAGTCCAGGAGCGTTGGGAGGGAAGAGAGGCTTGGACCAATCACTTAGTGGAGCTAGAGCACCTAACGGAGACTCGACTCCTCGCCACTCACTCTCTAATTTGTGAGAAGGCTCGACAAAAGATGTGGTTTGACAAGCATGTCAAACAGCGAGAATTTGAACAAGGGGACCTTGTTCTACTATATTCTATAAAAGGACATAAATAGAAGATGAAGTTTCGGGGGCTAGGGCCTTTCAAGGTACGCATGATTGGTAGAACATGGAATGTTGAGTTGGAGACACTTGAAGGCGAAGGAATAGGCTTTTTTAATGGCAGCCGCATGAAGAAGTACTATCCTCCTTCCCATCCATTACATGAGCCACCCATGCTAGAACCCCCAATGAACGGCTGCATGGCTACTATAACCGATCTTATAGATCAGGATGAAGAAGCAGTGGCACCGGCGTACCTGCGAATCACAGTCACAGCAGGAGTGACGTATTCTTTCGATGCCTTGATTGATGAAGGTGCTGACTACAACATCTTGATGCATGACCACTGGACACGCATTGGCCAACCGAAACTACAGCCCACTAATGCCAAACTCACCCCATTTGGGGGTACTGCTTATTCACTCCTAGGGAATTGCAAGATAGTCGTTTCCATCGAGTGAAAGTTTACCAGCTTTCTTCCATGTGTTGCCTGACACTAAAGGAGTCGGTAACTTTCAAGAAGCAAACAAACTGTAATGTGGATTACAACCTAAACCGCATTCATCTTGCTACAGGCAATGTGTGTATAGTGACAACTTTCAGCAAGGGCTGTCATGATTCCTCCACCATTACGAAGCCACCGGTAGAAACCCCTACGACCACGCTCCAGCCCGAGTCTAAATAGAAGAAAACTACGGCCTCGTGCCATGCTCTCGACCCTAGGCCCAAACCCACCAAGAGTGCTCACAAGGCCAAGGAGTCCAAGTTTATATGGGTGCCAAAACGGCAAAAACCACATCCGGGTAGACCACCCAAGTGTGATCCTAAATGCCAAAATCATCAACTGTCACGGCCCAAGAGGAAGTCTAAACGCTATCAATATATTCACACAATCATGCCACGATGGATCCCCAAAGATCTCTTGCAAGCACAAGGATACTATGAGGGCAACCCCTGGATTTGGGTGCCTAAAAATGGCCAGCTAAAAAGCTCATCTACAAGCAATCTCACCCCAATGAGGGAGGCTTGCACACATGGCGCCCAAGACATAGTCAGCAAACCATTGCCCACTGTGGCTAGTAAGCCCTAGCTCATCTATCGACCAAAGCAAATGCCACAAGCCTTAGACCTACCTAATTCAGAGAACTTAAATACCCCCATGATTGCTCACTCAAAAAAAACCCAGCACAACTCCCATGCCCCTAGAGCTTTCTACAGCACCTCACAGTGCTTCGGAGTGCACAGCCACACCTGTGACACCAATGATGGAGTCGCCGCTATCCAGTCCATTTGCATCGTTACCACCAGCAGGTCTTAAACCTTCCTACATGGTACGACCTTTCCTTTCCGTGGTTGAAGATCTCGTCGTGACTTCTGGGGATGACTTAATAATTTGCATCCAGATGTTGGACAAAACTTTCACTACCTTCGCTAGAAGTTATGAGAGGCTAGACTTGGGTCTTCTTGAAAAAACACTTGCTTCGGAGGTTCGTGCATTACCATGCACTTGGGAAGAATACGAACTTATGACCACTAAATTCCCCAAAATTGCTGCCGAACTGAAAGCAAACGATGAAATCTCAAAGCAACAAGCTGCCCTCAGAAGACTAATCACTTCATATCGTAAGTCTCCTCGTTCTGTTCATGAACACGAGTTGCAAGAGCTCACGCAGATGGCAAGCTCGCCTTCCACGTTCTTGCAGCAATGGTTTACTCTGAGAATCCAATGGGAAAAAAAGGTTGTCAGATAATGACCAATGCTGAGCAATGAAGGGCTGTTAAAACCATCGAATATGACCCCACTTATGTAGCACCTATATCATTTAGGGTTTTGGCCATTGCCCGCAACCAGCATTTAGATGACCAAGTACTCACTCACCCCTTGTCAAGCCCAACTCGAATATAATCCAAGCTTCTATAATTGGTTATTGGCCAGGTAAGTCAACCCACGCGAAACAACGTTTGCCTTGTCCTTCCCATGCTAATCCTAGGAAGGATTCCTTGAAAGATCCAAGACGGGGGGGGGGGAGCAATGTGAGCAAGAGTAGAGCAAAATGAGAGTAATGCTATCTAGCTAGCAGAATGTTATGATTAATTGAGTTTCAATGGAAGAATACTGCAAGGGAAAACAATAGCAATTGCTGCTGTGGGCCGGTCTCTAAAATTCAAGCCTCTAAGCAAATATACCAATTTTGGACACATGCATTTTTCTCTCAAAATTGAATTTTGATTAGAAATAAGCTGATTTTTAAGCATTAACGTTCACATGGTGTGTTGACAGGTCACCACCATGGCAGGACAAGACAAAGGGGGCAAACTCCCATTTTTTGAAGAAGAGATGACCAAGTTCAGTCGAGACACGAGGATTTAGTCAATTCACCTTCAAGCACACACTGAATCTGGATGAGGCCATCCTGGAGGAAACTGTGATCAAAGACTTGGTGGACAGATGCCACCTCCACAAGTATATGAAAAAGGTGGAACAGGCCATGGATTATGGCATGTATGTGGATTTCCTGAGGAACTTTGACAAGGGCAGGAACTGTGGCACTGTCATTTGAGCACCATGGATCATTGGTGGCACCTAATGAGGGTGGGGCATTGATCATATCTAACAGAGAGAGCTCCTATATCCTCTACGGAGCTAGAAACATTAGACAATCAATTTGGTAGTGAGACATCATTGAGTGATGGATCTAAAGAAGGGTCCACTACCAGAGGACATTTATCAGATAACATTGAATGAGCCGATAGAGCCTCAAGATCAAATAAGAGACATGGACATTATTGAGTTGGATCTTGGCACGCCTGATGATTCATGGCCAATCAAATTGGCTTCCATGCTCAGTTTGAATGAGAGATAGGACTATGTGTTCTTAATTCAATAATTCCGTGATATTTTTGCATGGATTTATCATGAACTTAGGGGCATTCCCCCAGTCTAGCGGTGCATACTATTCCTGTAAAGGAAGGAACCTACCCTGTACGTTAGAAAGTAAGGTGTATGCCTTTTGAACTAAGGGACGGGTTGTTCGAGGAGCTTCAAAAGTTGCGAAAAGTAGGTTTGATCTTTCCCATTCAGCATACTAAATGGTGTTCACCGGTTGTGATTAGAAAGAAGAAAAATAATCAAATTTGGCTTTGTGTAGATTTTAGAGAGCTAATAAAGCAAACAGTTGAGGACTACTACCCACTGCCATTTATTGACCAAATCTTGGATCAATTAGCAGGTAGGGAAGTATATTCGTTCATGGACTACTTTGCAGGGTATAACCAAATGGTGATCGCAAAAGAAGACAAGCTTAAAACGACATTTATTACTGTCTTCAGTATCTTTGCATACCATGTGATGGCATTTGACCTATGTAATGCACTGGGTTTGTGGCAAAGAACATCTGACAAAACCTTTGGTGACATCTCCCCAGAGGAGTTAAAGGTATTTATAAATGATATGGGGGTAGCCACCGTAAGGGATAGACAATTGATCATTTTGCAGAAGTGTTTTGAGTATTATGGACAATTTTGCATAGCTCTTAACAAATGGAAGTGCATCTTTGGAGTGGCTTATGGGCTATTGTTAGGCCATGTGTTCAGTTCAGTAGGGATTGCGACTGACCCTGAAAATATCAAGGTCATAGTCACCATGAGTCCACCACGTACCCCAAAAGAAGTGCATAGTTTTTTGTCATCAGTAGGATATTATCGAAGGTTTATAAATGCCCTAGCAGAAAGAATGTTGCCATTGATGAACCTATTGTCCTTTAATTGTCAGTTTGCATGGAGTGAGGCTTGCAAAATATCTTTTGATGATGTGAAGTAGGAGCTTTCCAAAGCACCTATTTTAAAAGCATCTAAAAGAGGTGAGATATTCTATATATTTTCAGCAGCTACTATGTATAGTATTAGCTACTGCGTATCCCAAATTTGGGAGGAAAAGTGGTATCATCCGATAGCTTTTGCTAGTCAAAAGTTGGGAATATAAAAAATTAACTACACATACATGGAGAAGTTGTGCCTTGTGATGATATTTGTGACCAAAAAGTTTAGGCACTACATTCTTTATGAGAAGGTGGTTTTTTATACGAAGGCACAAGGGCTTTGATTGTTGTTGAATAAGTTACAGCTGCCTTATCATTTAGCAAAGTGGTTAATCACTTTGCAGGAATTTGATTACGAAATTAAGAGCAAGCCACCAAAGCTATAGGGCATTGTAGAATGCCTTGTGGATTTTGGGGAGCCAAAAGAGGTCTTGACTGAAGGAAGTGACATGGAAACTTTGTTCAAGATTGATATGGCATCTATTCTCTCCTATTATGTTGCTATAACACACTATCTATCTACGGGAGAGACTGGAGCTACTTTAACCAAATCCAAAAAGAGGAAAATTAAACATGAGGCATTGAAATTTTCCTTGATCGCAAGAACACTATATCAATATGGTGTTGATGATATCTATCGCAGATGTGTAATGCCTAATGAGGTTCCATTTATTTTGGAAGAGTGCCATGACTCCGCTTGTGGAGGGCACTTTGCTGGATGGTTGATAGCATAGAAGGCTTTAAGAGCTGGATATTGGTGGCCGTCCATCTTCCAAGATTTATTTGAGTATGTTAAGAGATGTGATTCATGTCAAAGACATGATAGTAGAGAGAATAGAAAGTGTCCACTTATGCCTATTATGGTTGTTCTTCCATTTGAGAAGTGGGGCATCGACTTTGTGGGTCCTATTACCCCATCGTCTACTACTCAGAAGAGATACATTATCGTAGCCACCGATTACTTTACAAAGTGGTTAGAAGCATGGGCGACGAGGCATGACAATGCAAAAGAGATTGCTAGTTTCCTACTTGAGCAGATCATCTACCATTTTGGTCCGCCAAGGGAAATATTATCGGACCGTGGAACTCATTTTTTGAACAAAGTAATTAGAATGGTAAATCAAGCATAACAAACTACCCCCTATAATCCCCAAGCAAATGGATAAGTTGAAAGTACCAATAAGAAGCTTGTGGGTATTCTATCCAAAATAGTCTCCGAAAAGAAGCGTGACTAGGACACAAAATTATATGTGGCGGTATGGGCATATAATACGACGTTCAAATGAGCTATTGGCTACACCCCATTTAAATTAGTTTACAGGGAGGAGTGTGTCTTGCCCTTAGAAATTGAGTTGCCAACCATTAGATTCGCAATCAATCATTCTTTGGGTGATGAAGATGCCCTATTTGAGCATTTTACGACTATATCCCACTTGGATGAACTTAAATTGCAGAGTTTGTTGCACCAAGAAGTGGCTAAACGTTGGATGAAATGGTTGCATGACCTCAAAGCAAATAAATACACCTTTAAAAAGGGGCAGTTAGTTCTGTATTATGATGTGCATAGAGAATTATTTCTAGGAAAACTAGAGCCCAAATGGGACGATCCTTATAGGATTGTCAGGATTGGGAAGAATAAATCCACAGCATTATTGGCATATCTTGAGGGTGTGGAGTTTAAGAATAAGGTTAATGTTAATAAGATTAAACCTTATTATTTCTGACTATGTTGATGATATAAGTGCCTTGCATGTCTATGCACAATTGATCCAGACATCTACAAGTAATTAGCGATAGAGGTTGATGGGTCGATTGATCCCTTATTTGGAGCACCCATATCTTGAGCAAAGATATCATCAGGGGAAGCTTATCTAGTGGAGCAAATGATACAAAGTGATTGAGCAAGAAGATGGTACCTTTGTGTGGGAAGCTTATCTAGTGGAGCAAAGGATACAAAGTGATTGAGCAAGAAGACGGTACCTTTGTGTGGGAAATCAAGGTCTTCTATCATCATTGTTTGCAGATTTTGAGGAGCATCCCTGTTGAGTTTAATGAAGAAGGTGGGATGGAGCCATTCGTTGATCCTCTAAATATGTTAAACTTTGACTACCATAATTAAAAATAGAGCAGTTCCTGATGGCAGGCTATGTAAACCCATTGTGGACGTACATGTTATACTTTGATGGAGCGTCTAGGGGCCTAATAAAAAAGGGAGTGTTGGAGTAGTTATCCGAGATCCCCGACATAGAGTTACAATGAAATTAGTTACTTATCTTGGGGTAGGATTCTAAAACAAAAATCATCAATAAAGACCCTGATGGATTTTCCAAAATATGGCTGGAAGACATAATTCATGAATCGTTGGAAGGTAGCTGGGGCATTTGTTAATCCAAATGGCATTACTTTGTAAGCAAAACAACCCCAAGGTGTAATGAAGGTGGTCTTCTGTTGATCCTCCTCAGCTATTCGGATCTGGAAATAACCTGAATACCCATCACAAATAGTGTATCTCTCATGCCCGGCCACCTCGTTGAGTATTTCATCTTGAAAGGGAAGAGGAAAGTGATCTCTCTTTGTTGCAGCATTTAGCGGCTTGTAGTCCACACAAATCCTCCATTTTCCATTCTTCTTGGGTATCACCACCACAGGTGAAACCCACTCTGAGTCCCCTATTGGATAGATGAAGCCTGCCTTCAAAAGTCGTTGCACCTCAGTAGAGCGTTTTGTTGAACTACTCCCAATCGTCGTAGTCGCTGCACCACCGGCCTTGCTCCCTCTTTAAGATTAATGTGATGTTGTACTGCTGTCACACCAGTGATGTGTTCATAATCAGAAATAAAAAGTGCAGAGTGTTTTATCACCACCTCCATGTAGGCTGCCTTCTCCTCAACTGATAGATCCTTAGCCAACATTTTTTCTAACCCCTCCTTCTCGACCTTTGGAAGATGCTACAGAATTTCACTACTAGAAGGCCCTTTTAATGTAATCCCCATCACTTCTAGAGAGCTTTCTTCCTCCTCATTAGATGACTCTCCCTCTATCATAGATGACAAACCCTCGCTGGAACTCCATTTATCAGCAGTGGTCTCTAACACAAGATCCTCCTATCGGCCTTCCTTCATGTTGTAGATAGTGCTCTTCCATTTTTTCTGCAGTCCCTTTTGTGGCCTTAGCTCTAAAGCCCCTGTCTCCCAATCTTGTCTTGCTTTCATTCCCATTAGCCATGGTTACCCGAGAATGAGCGGATAGCCGTCCCCCTTCACTGGCATCACATACATGTCAAGCTCCAATTGCACTCCACACACCTTTACCTTGACTTTCTTTATAACTCCCAAACAATTTACTACTACATTGTTAGCCATTTTGGCCCCAAATTTAGTAGTTTCATTTATCTCTAATCCCAAACGATGCATTAACTTTTCCGTCATGACACAAATCTCTGCACCTCCATCCACATATGTCTTTGACACTCTCTACCCATTGATTTCGGCTTCCACTAGAGGCACAATATCTTTCATCTTCCTACTCTGGATTGCATTCACATGTCTATTCTTCATGGATCTAGTGCTTACCATCTTTGACCATTGTCGTCGCACTGTTGGAGATAGATGTAGTAATTGTGGCCGTGAATTTTTTGGCCCTTGATTCCTCACATCAGCAAGAAAATCATAAGCTCTAGTATCTTTACCCAGGGAAAAATCATCTGGCTCAATGTGTCGGCATGAGCGAGCCCTCCTCTTCTTATTGTTGCGTGTCTTTGCAGCCATTGATGACTCTGCCTCCTCTTCTATATTTTTAACCTCCTTTGGTGGTATAGGTTCCATTCTCTCAATTCTCCGGGCTTTCTTCACCGGTATTGCTTCAACCTCTACTACTTTGGCCTTCCCTTTGACATCACTCTCATCTAAACTAATTATCCTAACATCATGATTCTCTGGCGGTTGGACAAGCAAGGGCGGCACCTCTGCAAGTGGTCAAGGATGCTGGAGAACTTGAACTGGCGGTGGAGGCCCTAGATTCGGTGGGACAAACCTTTCCCTAGGTGGTGTCACTTGTTGTCCCCTCCTTCTTGGTTGGAACCCATTTCCTAGAAAATGCCTAGGATGAGGGCAAAAGTACATACCATGGCCAGTCTCCCCACAATCATAGCAAACATAATCTCTTTCTTGTCTCCTTGGACCTCGATTGCCTTCATTTATAAGGGGAGGGGGCCCACTCCTTGCACCAAATTTAATGAAAGGCTTTTAAGCTGATTAGTAATGCATTGTAGGAGCTCTTGCTGTGGTATCTCCGGTTTAGGTGAGGCCTCTGCTATTTATCTAGGCCTTGGCATGGTTGGTAAAACCTGCATGGGCTCAACTCCCCCCTTCAACTAGGCTTGATACTTTAATTTTCTATCTTTCTCCCTCGCATAAGTGACTGATTCTTCATAGGATGTGGGAAACTTTCCTTTGACCTTCTCCCTTAGTAGAGGATGAAGTCCGGCTGGAAAACAATCTTTCTTAAGGCAATCAGGTACTCTTTCTCCCTCGGCTAAGGAGGTTGTCCATTTATCCCACAATTTTATAAACATGCCTTCGTAGGCTTGGTACTTCCCTGCTACGGTTTGGCGAAGATCTAAGAGATGTCTCCAAATATCTTCAAGTGGCTCTATATCTTGGTACTTGTGTATGAATGCGGTCTTGAGATCCTCCCAATTACCCCTTGTAGCCTCTGAGAGAGCTTGATACCACACTCGAGCATCACCCTTTAGAACTAAAGAGAAGGCCCATACTTTGGTTGCTTCATCATCCCGGCCTGTGACTAGGAAGGCCATTTCTAAGTCATCCAAAAAGTCCAGAGATTTCTCCCCTTTGTGCCCAAAAAAACTTGGAAAAGCCATGATAGGAAGATGTTGATCTAGCTCAATACAAAATAAAGATAAACACGTCTAGGCCCAAGTCATATCTTATTAAGGGTAGAATAAATGGATTTTCAGATGCATTAATCTCAGTAAGAAGACGAGGGCCCAATAAGACCCTTATAATATTTTGAAACCTGAGCTTTGTGCTAACAATTATATGCACGGTTTGTCTAGCAAGTGGACAGATAGGTCCGTACAAATCCCTATGGTTCAAGGGATACACTTAGAGTAGAATGAATATGTGCACATTAAAGGAGACGTTACAATCCAAAATAGGGAGTATTATGGGATCAGGGGACAACAAGATCTCTCTCAACCTCTCAGCTCCAAAATAGAAGACCAACCTTTGCTGAAAATGTATCTTTCTACTAATGCACACATCCACCCGAATGTTTTGAACCGATTGAAAGTTGTAGAAAGTAGGAGTAGTCATTTATGCATTAACTACAAATTTTCACTACAAACTTTCATGAAGCGTGTTGTCGAAGCTATGGCCTCTTAGATCCCACCATTCGAGAGATGCAAAGGATTTGCTCACCACTTAGCATAGCTTTTGTGTGACCATCATCAGCCTTGTAAAGTTCATAGGCTTCGATAGCTATCTTCTCAATTACTTTGAGTCTTCTTCCTAGTAGTAGTTGAAGCGCATCACCATATGTAGCCTCTTGCCAATACTGCACACCATTGATGTGTAACTCACCCTCCAAAAACTTGTTAATCCCCGAATTTGAAAGCACCTTCACCACTTGAAGACGAAGCTCCTTAGGGAGTGTCTTTACACTAGACACCAAGCACTCAACACAATGCCTTGACGTAGAGACTTGATGAGAGCAAGGATTCTCATGAAGCAAAGAAGGATGTGTGTAATTAACTTGCTTTACCTGCATACGTGCCGTTTGTCGATAAAGATCCTTCTTCTCTTGAGCTTCTTTTGGAGACCATAGCGGTACTCTTGAGTGGTGAATCCCTTGAATAGGGTTTGATGAAGATTCCTCCTTAGTGATTTCTTGACAAACACTCGTTGAAGAAGAGGACAACTCCTTAGATGTTTTTTTCTTCATAGAAGTTGTAGAGCGTAGCTTGAGAACTCCTCAGCAGGGGCACCAAAAATGAGGGCTGAAATGATGAACGGGTTGCCTCTTACCCATCCAACGTCCACTCCTCACTAAGAGAACTAAAGAGGGGCACCACCTACCTTTTCGCAAAGAGAATCAAAAGAACCAAGACACAAATTTACAAGAGAGAATATATGCACTAGACACTCTATTAGAATATGAGAGAGAGAAATGAGAGGGGAGGGAGACAAGAGGAGAAGAGGTAAAGGGAGCTTTCCATTATGTATTCATGGAATGGGAAGATGAGAAGAGAGGGAGACAAGAGAAGAAGAGGTAGAGGAAGCTTGCCATTATACTAAATAATAAAAGAACTTACTCATAGCTTACCTCAAAGAGATGAGGGTATTCTAGAGTGCTCTCATGTGCTTGTCATTGTCCTCCCCCCTTCTTCATTCTCCATGGGCTCTTTATATAGCCTCCATGAGGGATTAGATTAAGCCAATCTTCCTAATTAACATAATCCTAGATGATGTATGGCATCTTTGAAAATATGGAGAGTAGTGGATGGGACAAGTCCCCACCTTGGTCATCATGCAAGAAATTAAGGGTAGTGGTAGACAAAATAGAGAAATGGAGCTAGATTACAAGAGGTGGGTGTCCAAAGCACATTATTATAATATATTTACAAGAAGGATAGAGTGGAAAGTTGGTGTGGTGAAAGAGAGAAGAAAATTGCATGTAGCCAGTAGTCTGCGCCTTCGCAACTTCAAATCCATGAGGAATTTGAAAAAAGTTTCTTCTGCAACTTTGTAGACCAAGTTGAAACCAATCAGGCACCGTGAGAATTTTCTTGAAATTCGCTTTTTCTTGGGAGTTATTGAGATTATAAAAAATGGCTTCCAAAAGCTGCTTTGACTTTAGTCCCCCATATGTATATAAATACATATAAGCATGTGACAAAAGGGGCCCATGCTTGTAAGCTTTTGTGTAAGATCTAAATGACAACATGATGTGGATATTGACTTGTGTGCTAGGGTGAGGCGTCCTCTAATGATGGTGATAGATTCCAAATCTTAGTGATGCAGACGGAGCCCATGTGTAGTTGGAGGCTAGTCCTTTGAAAAATCTATGCATTCACTCAACTCCTAGGTGTAATCCAATTTCATCTTCACTAAGATAACCATTCCTTTTACCCTTTACATTGACATGTCTCCTAAGAACTTGTTCCCGCATTTGCTAGAGTTATCATATTCGAGAAGCAATGTAGCATACCTAGTGCTTGAAGAGTAAACCCAAAGTGATATGGTAAGCTCTTGATAGGGGCTTTGGCCAAATTTTGTGGTAATAATTCGGGTTGTAAAAAACCCGGATCAGAAGTATAGAGACTTTTGCAAAAATTCCCCATGAACTTGGAGTCCCTATCAGAAAAAATTTTCATAGGTAATCCATGAAGTCAGAAAATCTCTTTCAAGAATTGATCCACCACTTGTTTGGTTGAATATTAGATTTTGGTAGGTATGAAGTGGGTTGATCTCGTAAGGTGATCAACCACAACAAAAATACTATTCCAGCCCTGCTTATTAGTGGTAGGAAGTCATGTAATAAAATCCATGTTGATATCAGTCCATTTACCATGTGGAATAGGCAAAGGCTGAAGTAAACCACTAGGCAATAGATTTGAGTCTTTATTCTATTGGCATGGTAAATGCTGCATCACATATTCCTTGACATCTTTCCAAATTCCCTTCCAATATGAGCATTTATGGATCTTGTCAAAGGTTTTAAACAATCCAAAATTTCCTGCCAAAGGAGAAGAATGCATCTCTTGTAAGATTCGAGATCTAAATGATAAATGAGGGGCCGAATATACTCTTCCTTTAAACCAAAGAAGTCAAATTTGCCATTTGAAATTGGGAAACTCATATCCATCTTCTTGCTGTAATTTCTTCATAATATTGGTAGTGTGCTCATCTAAAAATATTCTTCTTGAATGTCATGGATCCAATCCTTATGTATAGTAGAAATGCTAGAAACAGAACACGCCCACATCCTGGATAAAGCATCTACCACTACATTATCCTTTCCTGCCATATAAGAAATCTCAAAATCATATCCCTAAAGTGTAGCTAACCATTGTCTCTATTTGGGAGAAAGATTTGGCCGAGAGAGAAAATATTTCAGCATGATGGTCACTCTTCACCTTAAAATGGCTGCCATAAATGTAGTGGTGCCACTTTTTGATCGCATGAAGAATGGCTAACATTTCCTGCTCATAGACATGGAGTTCTCTTTCTTTATCATCCAACTTTCTGCTTTCATAAGAAATAACACCATGGTCTTGGCATAAAACAGTCCTAATATCTCTACCACTAGCATAAGCAAATATAGTAAACTCCTTCGAAAAGTCTGGGCACACTAAAATAGGTGCTGAAATGAGTAGACTTTTCAGCTCATTGAAACTCTTAGTGACTGTAGCATCCCAAAAGAAAGCTTCCTTTTTCAATCTATCAATAAGAGGAGCTACTACATGGGCATAATTCTTGATGAATCTTCTATAGAAAGAAGATAGTCCAAGAAATCCTTGTAGTGAAGTAGAATTCTGTGGTATGGGCCAATCCTTGATGCACTGAACCTTCTTTGGATCAACCATAATTCCTTTCTCACCAACTATATGACCCAAGTATTCTAATTCATCAACTATAAAAGTACACTTTCTTTCCTTTGCAAAAATCTTGTGTCTTCTCAAGGTAAGAAGGACTTCTCTGACATGATTTAGATGCTCATCTCTATTCTTGCTATAGATGAGAATGTCATCAAAGAATACGAAGACTGATTTATATAAGAATGGCTACCAAAACTTGTTCATAAGAGCGTGGAAAGTTGTAGGTGCATTTGAAAGTCCAAATGGCATAATTGGGAAGTGGTAGAGACCTCTTTCTATTGTAAAAGATGTATTGTACTCATCCCCTACTTTCATCCTAATTTGGTGGTATTCTAACCTTAAGTCAATCTTTGTGAAGACTCTTGCATCTTTGAGTTCATCCAACAAATCATCAATGCGGAAAATTGGGTACTTGTTCTTTGTGCTGCTCTTGTTTAAGTCTCTATAGTCAATACACATCCTAAATGGCCCATCTTTCTTTTTGACAAGTAGTACGGGAGAAGAAAAAGGTGACTAACTAGGCTGAATAAACCCCATTTCCAGCAAGTCTTTAACACATTTCTCTACTTCTTCTCTCTCATACTTGGATAACTTGTAAGGAGGTTTGTTGATGGATTTAGTGTCAGGCATTAGATCAATAGGATGATCTACTTCTCGCTGAGGAGGCAATGATGTAGGTGGCTGAAATATGTCCTTAAACTTTTCCAAGAGTTTACATAGACATGGATCTTGCTCTTTAGGTGAAGTAGATTGCTGATTTTCATTTGCCTTTGATAGAAGAAGTGTGAAAATGCAAGAGATATCATTAATTTCCTTCTTCATCTTCTTCTTGTTGATTATTTCCACTTGCTTTCTCTCCATGCCATTAAGTTTTACTTATTGCCCATTCCAAGTAAACTCTATGAACATCTGATTTAGATCCAAAGAAAAATTTCCAAGCTGTTTAAGCCAATCACAGCCAATGATGATAAGGATCAAATGGACCACCTGGATCATAAGGAAAATTACTAACTGGCTCTAATTCCTCCTGTGTGCTGATCATCATGCTCATGCATCTCATCACAAGTAGGAACTGCCTCTACTTGCAAAAGATGCCCTTCTTGTATCTCCTCTTCATCAGAGTCTTCAACATTCAGCATATTAGACTTTTCCATATATCCCTTGCACTTTTGCTGAGACCATTTCTCCCCACATTTGTAACATAGACCCTTGGATTCATCATTAGAAAGTGCCTTATTACTGTTGTTATTGAGATATTGTCTATTTGCACCTTCAACCCTTTTGAAATCTCCTTTTGGATTAGCATTATATTTGAAATTATTGCCCTTCTTTGAAGCACATGCTATAGGATATGCTGGAACCTTGCTGAAATTATTTTGAAACTTACTTTCAGCTCTAAATCCTTCTTTTTGTTGGTTGAACTGTTGTCCAAATCTCATAGGATGATTGGATTGATAATTCATTCCTGTTTTGGGCTGAAATGAAGACAATTCTCTTCTATTTATTAGGGAAAAATTCATAAGGATATTTATAAATAGGCCTTGAACTCACATGATATAGAGGGTATACATATAGTGAATTACCTGGGTCCATAACACCATATTACATCCTCCTCTTGATGTGAATACATTAACTGCTAGAGTATATGGATATGATATCCTTCTAGACTATGGGCCTGAAAAAGGATATTTATATACATTAAGAGGTGCTTTGCATGGGAAGAAATTTTATGAGCATGATTTAAAACATAAAATTAATGAAGAAAACTTTAACATGGCCTTTGAATTTCAAGTTGCTTTTGCTAATTCAATGGTAAGTAACTTGAATTCTCGATTTCAAGATAATTCCATACTTAACTATTTAAAAATACTTGTGCCTAAAGGTTTGGATCAAGACCAAAAATATATTTGTTCAATTTGGCTAAATCGGAAATGCCTTCCACAAACATGGAAAGGTCTTAGAATTGGCTGAAATACTCCCTCACAGTAGAACCCCTTTGCCTAAGATCATACCATTTCTTTCAAGCCTTTACTTCTCCATTGGTGACACGAACACTTGAGTCATGGCTGATTTGAAGTCCTCCCAAGACTGAAAATTCTCTCCAATCTTGCTCATGTATCTCCACCACGCATGCGCATAACCCTCTAGGTGTAGGGCTGCGTAAAAAATCTTTGCTTGATCATTGCGTGGGTAGAGAGTGAAATACATTTCCAATTTTTTGAGCCATTCTTCAAGTTTGGTCGGTGAAGGGTTATCTCCTTTGAAATTGGATATATTGATCTTGTCCGTGTATTCCTTGTCACAATGATAGTGCTGCCCATTATGGTTGGTATATCCAAAAGATTGTTGAGTATTAAAATAATCACTCATTGCATGCTGTCCATGATTAGGGGTAGATGAATGCTATCCATTTCTATTATTTCCAAAAGATTGACGACCAAACAATGAGTTTCCATGCAAATGTTGGTTATGAGTGGATATCCCATGTGGCAACCTATCTTCTTGATCTTCAACATATTGGAAACTGTCTCCTTTCCTTGATTTATCATGTGAAAATTTCCCTTGATCATCTCTTACATGAGAAACTTGGGTATGTTGAGAACCAAACTCTTTGTAAAAGGGATGACATCCATGTACAAACTCATTTCTGTCACCATGCATGGAATAATCTTGCTGTCCTTTATCTCTTGAACTAGTAAACTTGGGCATGTTCTTATTCCATGAATTGGTATGAGACTAGACTGTTTCATTCACCTTAGAAGGTCCTCCACGTTCAAAAGTTGATGGTCTATGTTGATTGTCTATTTTGAACCTTACATTACCATGAACAATAGGTACATCTTAAGCATGGGAAGGTGAATTACTTTGCAATTTGTTACCCGAGTTGTTGAATATTGTGACCAGCTGTTCATATTTGGCATCCATCCTATGGTTTTGCTGCTCCATATGAGTAATCATCTTACCTAATTTGTCATCCATTGAATGTGTGAGTTGGATTAGACCTTCATTCATGTTATGAATTTTCTTTGATAACTGTTGGAAGTCATTGGAATCATGGGTAACATTTGCTTCAGTTTTGGGCTCATTGTCATAGGGAATCCTTGGCCAATGGACCTCTTCATTTGTTATACTATTGCCCATAAATTCTTGTCCCTAATTTTTGGCTCCAATGGTAGGATTAGCTTCAGCATGGTAATCTTCTAAACCCTCATTAATGTGCTCCAATACCTACTCCTTCTTCTTGTTCCTTGCCGTCATGGAAACTGTGGTAATTTAGGACTGCCTGTTTAAAGAATGGTCAATATCCAAATCTATTCTCCTCCAATATAAGTGTTTGATAGCTCCACAAAAAGATAATAACATGTAGATATAGAATATTTTTTGAAATAACAAGTTTGGAAGAGGTATGTGGTTGCTTCAGATCAAAATAGTGTACCTTATCAACCGGTCCCAGTGTTGTCTATAGTGACCACCTGTCACTAAAATGGCCAAAACTTTTCATCCATTGGTCCAAATGAAGTGTTTAATAGCTAGGGTCGAATCTAACTTTGTCATATACGTATTGAGAATAAGAACCAATATTTTAGAAGGAAATATTTCATTTCTATAATTGATTGTTTATGATTTTCCAGGATTAAAAAACAACTTGTAATAGCCTGTAAATTCACTGTTTGGACCCTATTTTAAACCCTTTGGTCATAGATAATCAAAAACTATATGTGGGCACTAAAGTATGACATGGAGGCTCAATCATCCACCTGGAGTCAACTTCAAAGTATTTGTAGACCTATAAATCTGATAAAAAATGCCACTAACTACCCTGTTTTGCTCTATTTGGTACCGTAAGCCTTCACGTCTTCATCCACTCTTTCCCAACTGTCGGAGCATTTGGGGTCAAAAGTCTACCACGGGAGTAAGAGATAGTAGGGTGAAGGGAGATTCAAGGAGAGGAGTAGATGGAAGAGAAGGGGTTTAAAGAAATAGAAAATATAGAAGAATACTCACAAAGGTGAAGCCTGACAATTTATTTCTATATCGTGAAAAGATAAATCTCTTGTAGACAAAAAAAAAGTACATTAAAAAATGGCTTCCTCTCTGCTGCTTAGACCGGCAATCTGATGCTTCCCTTGGCTCCAAAAGGGGGTAAAATAGCAAGATACCTGCTAAGATTTCTCCCAAATCACTCCTTCTTCTCCATGTTTGGAGTGTTGTTCACTGCCTGAAAACTATGAAGGTGTGTCATGTGATATCACCAATCCTTCTTTTTGCATAAAGTCCCCCTAAAAGCCACTTGCTTTTTTTTTACATGTCATCCTATTCTAGAATTTGTCTATAGCTTTTGGATATTTACAAGAAATAATATCCAAAATATCAAAAATAAACTAAACTTGTTCAAAAATCTAGTATTTTTGAACCATCCACACTAGGACACTGACAGTAATG
The DNA here is from genome assembly GCF_053477565.2 of Lygodium microphyllum. Lineage (NCBI taxonomy): Eukaryota > Viridiplantae > Streptophyta > Polypodiopsida > Schizaeales > Lygodiaceae > Lygodium > Lygodium microphyllum. The sequence continues at coordinate 36,857,344 of NC_141137.1, read as the reverse complement.
ATTAATATGGCATTGACTCTCTAGATCAATAAGAAAGTCAAATGACAATGCACTCTAGAGTTTTTCACACTGTGTCCATGTAGTAGCACGACACCGTGGCTGCACATCTCCACATGCAGCATAAGCGCTTATGCTCATCTTGGAAACTCTTGTGCACATACTGTGATGTGTGTATCTAGAGAATTTGTTCCCAATGAAATAAGAAAGAACTCTCCCTTCCTTGCATTGCGTTTCGGCCACCATTGAACAATGTGCACTCATCTTGGAAACTCTTGTGCACATACTGTGATATATGTACCTAGAGAATTTGTTCCCAATGAAATAAGCAATAACTCTCCCTTCCTTGCATTACGTTTCGGCCACCATTGAACACTATGCAGATGGCCCTCGAGTTTGGCAACTGCCTCATCTGCTATGAATCCTCAAAAATCAGCACTTGGGTGTCCACACTTCTCCACCACTTCATTCATCTTTGTCTAAAAAAGAGCTTGTGCATCTGTATCCTTTTCCTTCATCTCACATATTTCCAAAGTCATCAACTCTTGTACACTAAAGAAACATAAGACAGGAATGGAAGAGTAAGGAGAACTATGTTAGTTAAGTTCGTGTTGTGACGGTAGAATTGTGTAAGAGAAACTACCTTGGGTCATACACATGTGCTGCCATGGTGGTCCAATCATTAATGCAATGCACATGGTCGAAACATATCCAGCTATTGCGTAGGTCCTCAGTGACATTCCTTCACATACAATTCACTAAGTCAACCCTTGAGGCTGGCCCAATCATTGACATTTTGAATATAAAGCATGTACTATCATTGTTAATAGCTTGCCCAAGAAATAGGCTACCATGGAAAAATATGTATACACAACATTGCTTTAACTTTAGAAGACAAGATTCCATTCCTTGATCCCTCTCAGCACATGCTGCACGGACCATGCGTTTAAACCTGCATGCACATAATATTGATCTTCATTTGCATGGCTTTTTAATTATATTTTGGAATGTGTTGTGAATGGAATAATATGTTCCACGTTTCTATGAATGAGTGGTTGGAGTTCCTCAAGCATCATCAAGAGTTTAGTGTCAAACATGGGGAACCTTGCTCATGAACCAAGGCACTCATCATTAGCCTTCTAGCCATAGTCATTTGCAAGTGTCAAGGGGTCCAACTGCACTAAAGTCTCTTACCATTTCCTTTATGGTATTTCACACATCTTTGACATTAGCTCTACACATGGCTCTTTGCACCTCATGGTTATGTGTGCCTTGATGGATGAATTGGTGCGTAGATCGGATGTCGTATGCTCGCGTAGTGAATGCCGGAAGGTCACCAAGAACAAAAGAACTCTACTTTTTGCACAAAACTCAAGGTAAAAAGCATGCACGACATGAACAAGAGACCAATTGGGTGCAATCTCCCCCCATGCCTTGTGTGAGCACTTCACAAAGCATGTATTTTATGTATTAATCATCTTCAAGCTCAAATAATAGCCCAAATTACAAAATAGCACGCTTTTGGCTTTTGAGTTTGCTTTAGCACAAAATAGAAATAAAGCTAATGGGCGGCACCCAAAGAGTCACGCATACCCAATACAATGTCCAAATACAAATATCATAATCATGCGTCCATGTGCATATAAAATAATAAATAAATATCCAACGCCTCAATAAATAGATGCGACAAAATATAGGTGCCATGCCTAAGGTATGTGCCCATCAAAATATAAGTGATAACTCGAATACTCGCTATCCTCCAATGCTTTCCTCCGCCACTGCTGCTATCTCTACACATCAACTGAAGCATTCACAATCGTTAGTAAAATAATACAACTAAACCAACAAAAGTGAATACCTAGCAGTCTTCAGCTACATAAATAAATCAACTGGTTAGAAATCAATCCTAACCTTAATTTATTACGAGTGCGCACTCTAAACTCATAAACATTTATTAATTTAATATGTATTTTACAGAATCACCCACTATGGAATCACCCATGTACACACTAAATTAATGAAACGCCCAAAAAGGATAGGCGTCCCCATCAACTTCTCGCACAAAGAATCCACTTTGTGTATGAGCCCCAGTCAATAAAGTTTACGGAATCCACCGTAAAACCTCACAGAATCCACCGTGGCATGGAATCCACCTTGAAATATGCCTCCTGGCATCATGAATAGTCTTGGCATTGGCCTCACTAACATCACATAATACACTACACACTTGCATTTGGAGAGCAAGATGGGGGGTTCTTACAATAGAGTCATCCAAGGCTTCCAAGACCATCAGCTGACATTGCAATAGTCGGTATGCTGGTATTGAGTTTATCTACATGGCATGTATTGGGACTTGATTAGCATGATTTACTTGCAATAGGGTACTAGAACCATGTCATGTGACTTTGCAACAATCATTCTAATGATAGTGGAGCGAATGAAGAATCTTGTACCTATCCATGCCACCTTGTTTGGGGAGTCGAAAATCGACCTGCCAACACAATTTCTATTGGGACACTCTAGTTCTTTGACACATTTTCTTTGGCGAACAATACCGGGGAATGCCATCGATGTTGGCATGGGCTACGTCCGACAATGGTCATCGTACTTTTACTCCATACCCTCCATTGGACACATATTGTCTACTACTGGTGGAAGTTCATATGCCACATTACCATCATATAAAATTGGGATCTTCTCCACTCCCTCTATAGCCTCTTATTCTAAAGAAAATGACATAACACTCAGTGTTAGCCCCTTGAAGACATTATGTACTCAACCACACTTATAGCATAAGAGGATTGTCGTATCCCCTCCTCTTCCACATCAAGCGTGATAGGTATGGTTTTGTTTTTTTGAATATCCGGGGGGTGGTGAGGCTTCCATAGTGATTGTTGTTTTCTCAACATTGCAAGGGCTCTGGGTGAGGTCTATGGTGGGGGAAGGATGTAATGTAGGTCCATTTCCTTATTCGACAAGATAGTCTTGCACAAGACCAAGGTATCCAGAACATATACTTGACCAACCTCATGGTCATAGTTACAATGGATCAGCATTCTTTGTATTCTGTCATTTGCATGGGTGACAGCAAGAATGTGGTAGCCATTACCATTACAAATGTCTTCCTTCTTCAACATCAGGAACCGACTACTTGTGTATTGCATAATAGGTTTGGTAGAGAGGGAGGATATATATATGCGAACCTCAATGTTTGGTGTAGCACTTAATGTTGGATCCATTTCCAAAGCTATCTACACATATATGAATACTCATGTTAGATTGGGTTTCATTGAAAGACTTAGTGTGGTGGTGTATGTCATATATAAGAGAGGGAGAGAGAGAGAGAGGAGGATATATAAAGCTTGTGCATGAGAGAGAAAGAGAGGGAGACAGAGAGCGTACATGTCTGTGTGTGTGTGTGTATACGAGTGCCAGAGATATAAAGTATTTGGCATGAGAGAGAGAGAGGGAGGGAGCATGTCTGTGTATGGATGCGGGTGCTAGATGTGTGTGTGTGTGTGTGTGTGTGTGTGTGTGTGTGTGTGTGTGTGTGTGTGTGTGTGTGTGTGTGTGTGTGTGTGTGTGTGTGTGTGTGGATGCAGGTGCCAAATATGAGAGAGAGAGAGAGAGAGGATAAATAGATTTGTATGGGAGGGAGATTTTGTGTGTGTATGTGTGTGTGTGTGTGTGTGTGTGTGTGTGTGTGTGTGTGTGTGTGTGTGTGTGTGTGTGTGTGTGTGTGTGTGTGTGTGTGAGGGGAGGTTGAAGACCAGCAAGAGGGAGCCATGGAGAGAGACCGCGGTATTGTGCCACTATGCAAACACATTGTGCAAAACTCGAGTGCATCATCATCTATCTTTCTTATTGATCTAGAAAGTCAATGTCATCTTAGTCATTAATGTCAGTGTCCATAGTATGTATGGTCCAAAAATACTAGATTTTTAGACAAGTTTAGCTTATTTTTTATATTTTGGATATTAATTCTTATAAATATCCTAAAAAGTTATGGAAACTTCTAGAACAAGGTGGCATGCAAAAAGCAAGTTGCTTTTCAACCAGTTTTGGAGATTTCATGCAAAAAAGAAGGATTGGCAAAGGTGTGCGCACGCATCACTATCACAGTTGGCAGGCAACAAATAGCACTCTAAACTAGGAGAAGGAGTGATTTGGGAGATTCTGACCATGAATTCCTAGGGTTTTACCCCCTTTCGAAGCCAATGGAACCATCAAATTTGTAGTCTGAGAAGTAGAGAAGAAGTTACTATTTTTATGCATGTTTTTTGTTTACAAGGGAGCTCCGGGAGATCTAATGCTTGGAGATTGCTTTTGAGTAGTGCCAGACAAGAATTTCAAGTTCTATCAATACATAGTGCTTTGATCCATTAAGCTTTTGTCTTTATCTTGTGTACCTCTTGTCTATTCTTTTTCTTCTCTTCCATCTCCTATTCTCTACTTTCTTCTATCTCTGATCCCTGGTGGATATGACCTTTTGACTAAAACCCCTCCAACATTGGTGAAACTTATGTGAAAGGTCATCAAAAGGAAAGACGAGATGGAAGAAACTTCAAGCACAATTTCTAGTGATGTTTTGCAAGAGTTAGTACAGAATATGAACATGCCTATGCATGTACAACAACAACATGTGTGATGCAAGCTTCTCCTCAAACAAAAACTATTATGATGAATGCTCTACAAGTAGTAGAGCATGAGATAAAGTTATTCAATGGCATGAATGTATCTACATATGTGCATACCTATGCTCAAAAGATGGAATTCTTTGGGGTGGCTCAATTTTCATGGATCCAGTATTTTGTACAGGTCATTGTACATGAATTAAAACCCTAAGTTATTGAATTATATGTGCAGGATGTTGATTGGGTAGCTTTCAAGAAGATACTCAAGTAATAATTTTACATTGAAGACACCAGTTTGATTACTCGCAAGACTTTCCAAGAGTGGGTTCTACAACCCAATAAGGGTCTTATGGCTACAGAGTTATTAAGAGAATTTGAAAGTCGGTTTGAGAAGTTAGATCTTGCAAAACAGCAAGCTCTCGCAAGTTAGAAAGTTGAATTGTTTCTACAAGCAGCAGATCCTGAGCTTCAAGAGAAGCTTGATGATTTGTTAAAGGATCAGACTACAGAGACAGAGCTTAAAGTAGAGTGGAGGTATGTTAATGAAGTTGTTACTACACTAGTGAAAAAGGATAGAAAAAGAGAAAGATTGCATGTATCTAGCTTGCCCACTGAAAAATAGTTGACGTATCTAGTAAGCCATCCACTTTTGTGGCATGGCTGCACATGTTGTTCCCAATGTTAGGGAGAAATATGTATTAAATGAATTGGTCAAAGGCATGTGGGATCTTCAGTTGAAGTTCACAAAATTTGATGAGAAAGGAAAAGAGGAAAGTGAATGGGCAGCAGCTCCTAAACCAGGGAAAATATGTATGTGGTGTGATAGTTTGCAACACAAAAGAAAGGATTGTGCTGCTTACCAAGAGGCCTTGGCATGACAACTCATCTTTTGGAAAGATGGCAAGATCTATGCACAAGAAACGGGATTGCCTCTTTCTTTGAATTTTGGAAAGACAAGTATGCAAAAATTGTTGGAAGACTTGGCTATTTGAAATGCTTATGTGGCTATACATGCTTCTACTTTTGGCCTACAATTGGATAGAATGCTTGGCTAAGTCCAAAGGTTGCAATATGGGCACATGCTTTGGATGCAGAGCTAAAAATAGAAAGTTACTAATAGTGAAATGTCTCATGCAAGGCAAGACATTCGTGACATAACTCATTGGGAATAATTGGTAGATGCATATTTAGCAAAGGTGCAAAACACGGATGTACTTGTGGAAGAGAAATGAAAGAGAGATGAAGATAATGTAGGGATATCTAAGAGAGTGACAAGAAGAAGTGCGGATCCTCCTAAAGTTGCAAATCAATCACCTCCCAAACATGTTATGAAAGAGGTTGGGTTGGAGTAGAAACATGATAGCAAGCAAGAGGGCAAGCAACTAGGATACAAGCTACATTCTGATATTGAGACAACCATGGATCCCTTGGAAGATCCTATAGTGGAAGAATCAACCATTGCATCTGTAGATTTTCTTAATGCTTCTAAAGAGGTTCATGAAGATCATGTTTTACTTGATGCAGGGACTCAAAGGGAAATTGATGAAGTGTTGGATGCACATGATTTGTAGGATACAGTTATAATTTCTGAGACAGTTCGAGGATATGCCTTTACAGGATGTTAGATGTAATGCTTCACAGCTAGAAAATATTTCGGATGCTTTGTCAGAGGCCTTGATAGGCAATTCAAAGATGCTTCAAGATATGGACTGCTTTACTACTTATGGTAATGGTCAACATGTGTTGGATGAAAGTGAGGCTCAGTTTATGTTTGCTATGGTATACAATTGTCAATATAAGCACATTTTCATGCATTGGATTCTGAAAGAGCAGGCATGTTGCTATGTATTTGTTGATGGGTGCATTGATAGCATGTATATGGAGATTCAATAGCCTCTAGTGTATGATACGCGCCCAAGGCCTTATAACCCTAGAGGGGGTACTAGGTATCGCTCAAGAGTTGTACAAACTCTAAGTATTTTGATCTATGATCCAGGGGGTGCAAGTCTTTTATGCATGATAAGCGATGAGTTGATGCTATGGGTGTTTGATCCGGGTGGTGCATCAGTGGCACGTACCAAAGGATGTGCAAGTTCGAAGGGGATGGATGTCGTGCTGCTAGGTTGACACAGTGTGAAAAACTCTGGAGTGCATCGTCATCCAGCTTTCTTATTGATCTAGAGAGTCAATGCCATCTTACTCATAAGTGTTAGTGTCCATAGTATGGATGGTCCAAAAATACTAGATTTTTGGACAAGTTTAGCCTATTCTTGATATTTTGGATATTATTTCTTGTAAATATCCTAAAAAGCTATGGAAACTTCTAGAATAGGGTGGCATGCAAAAAGCAAGTTGCTTTTTCTACTAATTTTGGAGATTTCATGTAAAAAATAAGGATTGGCGAAAGTGTGCAGGTCGCGATCGCAATTGAAAGTAGCAAACAACACTCTGAACTAGGAGAAGAAGAATGAGTGATTTGGGTGACTTTTGACCAGGTGACCTAGGGTTTTACCCCCTTTCTAAGTCAATGGAACCATCAGATTTGTGGTCTGAGCAACACAAAAGAAGCTATTATTTTGATGCATGTTTTTGGTCTACAAGGGAACTCCCAAAGATCTAATGCTTGGAGATTGCTTCTGAGTAGTGCCAGACAAGGAATTTCAGATTCTATCAATACATAGTGCTTTGATTCATTAAGCTTTGTCTTTATCTTGTGTACCTCTTATCTATTCTTTTTCTTCTCTTCCATCTCCTATTCTCTACTTCCTTCTATCTCTGATCTGCGATGGATACGACCTTTCGACTAAAACCCCTCTTACATAGCAGGGGGTGATGGATAGAGTGAGGGAGGGGAGGGTAGACACACATACACACACGTAGAGAGGGAGAGAGAGAGAGGTGTGCGTACCTACGAGATAAAGAAAATATTCCACAACTTGAGGTGGGGAGGCATTGTGTCATAGGGGGTGTGTGGCCTTATATAACCACTTTGAGATAGTGGGGCATTAAATGCACGTCAGAGAGAGAGAGAGAGAGAGAGAGAGAGAGAGATGGAGAAAGGGAGACTGGGAGACATGTGCTATACGAAGAGAGAGATGTAAGAGGGGAGGGAGGGGTGCTTATCATATTTTTCTATACCAAATATTGGGGCACCAGCAACCCCTTCTTTGGTGATAGAATGATCCTAGTCCACATGCTCTCTCTCTCTTCAACCATCCTAGCCCACACGCACTCTCTCTCGCATACCTTGGACCCTAAACCCGAATAACTAACATAGATGTGGGCGTCAAACCCTTCTCAATAGGTAGAACTATCCTAATCCACATGCACTTGCACTCTCTCTTCATTCCCTCCAAAAAAAATCCCATACAACTAACATATTAATGTACTATCATATTAATTGATTATTTCAAATTACAATAATAACACATTGATTTATATGAAATGATTTATACCAGCATATAAATTAATGAACAACTTAAGTAATATTAATACACCAATCCTTCACTTCATACTAATTTATCACTATAATAACTAATAAATTAATAAACTAGTTAATATGCATGAACTAATAAACAAGCTAAGTAACATCAATTAACAAATTAATTAATAATCTAATTGATATAATTTGATCAATACACTAATTAAATAATCAATAAACTAATTGATACCATCTTAAAATATTTGATTTATATATTTGTTAATTAATTATCATACTAATTAAAAAGCATTAATAATTTAATTAATATATTAATATTAATCAATTGAGTAATAAATAGTACTAATTACTAAATAATTATGTGATAAAATTATTTACTATCAATTCAAGTAAATAAATACATAAAATTAAAATTGTTAATTACTAATTGAATTAAATATATTAATTGGTTGTTAGTGGTTATTTTAATTTATTTTAATTTAAGTAATTTATAACTAATAAATAAATAATCGATAAACTATTTAGCTGGTAAATAATTTTATTAGTTAATTATTTATTAATTATTTATTTTATTGCTTAGTTAATTAATTGTTAATTGGTTATTAGTTTATTATTTAATTAGTTAATTAATTAATTGGCTAATTTTTTATCAATAAGTTATTCATTATAAATTAATATTAATTCATTGGTAAACTGATTACTTAATTTGTTAATTTGTTATTAAATAATTGATTTTAAAAATTTATTAATTAACTAGTTAATTTAAAGAAGTTATTACTTATTTTTTTAGTTACTTAATTAATTAATCTATTGATTAATTAGTTAAGTAGTTAATTAATCGATTAGTTAATTAGTAATTAATGATTTCATTTAGAAAATAAAAACATTTTTTGCTTTTTTGTATATAAATAAAGATATAGATGTATATATGGATATATATGTGTGGAGAGAGAGAGAGAGAGAGAGAGAGAGAGAGAGAGAGAGAGAGAGAGAGAGAGAGAGAGAGAGAGAGAGAGAGAGAGAGAGAGAGAGAGAGAGAGAGAGATGCGAGGACGCAGGGCAAGGCGGGTGGGCTTGGATGACAGTGGTGAACGCGGTGTGGGGGTGAGCGGGGCGCAAACGAGCACGGGAGGATGTGGATGCAAGCTCAAGTATGGTCACCCTAGCAAGGGGGTACCGATGCCCCCTTTTGGGGCTAAAATACCTACTCCTTGCCCCCACTCCTTAGCTTCCCCCCCCCCCCCCCCCCCCACCCCACCCCCTCCAAGAAGGGAGCGCCAACACCCCCTTTTAGGGCCAAAATGTGTCCGCCCCTCCGTCCCCCACCCCACACACACAAAGCCCACACTCCTTGTTCCTCGCCCCCCTCCCCCCAACAAAACCCACTTCTTGTCCAACCCCCCCCCCCCCCCTTTCCCGTCACCTATAAAAATCTACTCCTTGCTATATTAGTTAATTAATTTTATTTGTTAGTCAGTAATTAGAAAGCTAGTTGGGTTACTAATAATTTTATTAGTTAAAATTATATTAATAATTAATATTTTTAGTTAGTTAACTTAATTACATAATTAATTTTATTAATTATTAATATTTTATGAGTTGAAAAAACTCAACTAGCTAGTTAATTCATTTAATTAGTCAATTAATAGTTAGTTATAAAAAAATTTATTAATTAGTTAAAAATATATTATAATTAGTTTAAAATTATTAATAATTACTATTTATTTATTAGTTCATAATTAGTTAAAAAGTAGTTAATAATTAATAATTAGTTAATCATTAGTTTATAATTAAAATTAGTAACTAGTAATTAAAGTGTAACTATAAACTAATAATTAATAATTAATAACTATTAAGTATTAATTAAAAATCAATTAGTAACTAATATTTATTTAAGTAGTTAAATATTTGGTTACTAAATTAGTTTAATTTTGAAAATTCTCTCTCTCTCTCTCTCTCTCTCTCTCTCTCTCTCTCTCTCTCTCTCTCTCTCTCTCTCTCTCTCGTAAAGTTAATTAAGTAATTATTAGTTAATTAGTTGAGAAAATGGGGGGAGAGAGAGAAAGAGTGATGTGAGAGAGGGGGAAGAGAGAGAACATGCGAGAGTAAATTTTCACCCAACTAGATTTGTGGATTTTTTTCCACCCAATAAGGGGCTGCCGCAACCCCTTTTCGGTGAAAACAAACCACAATTCCGAGAATAGATAGCATGGGAAGAAGAGAGAGCAACATAGTGTGGGTTTTTTTCACCCAACAAGGGACTACCAATCGACCCCTTCTCGAAAAAAAAAAACAAACAAACCATGGTTCCAAGATTAGACAACATGGGAAGAAGAGAGAGCAACAAAGTGTGGGTTTTTTCGCCCAAGAAGGGGTTGCTACCACGGCGACCCCTTCTTAGCGAGAAAAAAACCCACATATCCAAGAATGCAATGGGGAGAAGAGAGAGTAATAGAGTGATGGGAGAGGGGACGAGAGAGAGAGAGAGAGACACACACACACACACACACAGAGCATGCAATATGTAGTTTTTTTTTCTTGCCGAGAAAGCGTCGTCGGGTAGTCCCTTCTTGGATGAAAAAATATAGCATGATCTCCCTCTCTTTCCCCCATGCTCTTTATTCTCAGACCTGGGGATTATTTTTTTGCGATGAGAAGGGGTCGTCGGCATCCCCTTCTTGGGCGGAAAAAAACCCACACTCTATTACTCTCTCTTCTCCCCCCCCATGATGTCTATCCTTGGAACTATGGTTTTTTTTTTTTTGCCTTATTGGGCAAAAAAAAACACACAAATCCAATTGGGCAAAAATTTGCTCTCGCCAAAAAAAATTTGTTCGATAAGGGGCTGCCAACGACCCCTTTCTAGTGAGAAAAAATTACACATATCACATGCTCTCTCTCTTCTCCCCCTCTCTCTCATCACTCTTTCTCTCTCCCCCCCATTTTCTCTCTCCTCCACCTATAAAATGACCCATCCCCCCTTTTCACATTGCAAATCATTCCCATGACTCTCAATATTTGACTCTCTCTCTCTCTATATCCCTCCCTCATTCTCTCTCCTTTGTCTTTAAAAGGACCCCCTCCCCTTGTAATTCAAGTTTCTATTTTCTGTCCCCTACCCTTGGCACAGTTCTCTCTCTCTCCACACCTCTCTCTCTGTCTCACACAGTCACACACTCTATTTCACCTTTCTAACCCATGCTTTTTCCCTCTCTCTCTCTCTCCACCTCTCACTCACCCTCCCTCCCTCCCTCCCTCCCTCCCTCCCTCCCTCCCTCTCTCTCTCTCTCTCTCTCTCTCTCTCTCTCTCTCTCTCTCTCTCTCTCTCTCTCTCTCTCTCTCTCTCTCTCTCTCTCTCTCTCTCTCCCCCCACCTTCCTCCCCCTCCCTCTCTCTCCTCCTTCCTCCCCCTCTGCCTCTCTCTCTCCCTCTCTATCAAAATTGATGGCAAAAAATTGGTATTTGATGCCGAATTGATGGCAAAATTTTGAGGAAGCAATATATCTGCAACAAGAAATAACCCTAAGCCCCTCTATCATGGTCATATTAGATTTCAAAAGACAAGTTCATGTCACCCTTTTCGAGGGCAATAAAAGGAGTATAGAAGTTTTAATCTGACAAATGTTCCCCTCATCAAGCTTGCTCCTTGTATGAGTGGGAGTTCTTGTCACCATCACGCATCGGAGAGGTGTGAAGGCCCGTGGGGGCAAAGGCAATACTGAGATTGATGTTGAGGAAAATGCAATTATGCAATGGCCAATGGAACAAACTGAAAGCAGCCCCTCTCTTGATTTTTTTTACAGATGCTCTATCTCCCCCTCTTATCCTATTTCAAATTGTTGCTTGCACGAACAAGTCTCCTAAGGACTCTGACTTGCCTCCATGACCTAGAGCATGACAAGCTATTGTCACTAGCAACATGCAATCACAAGGGGGGAGTCACCCTCCAAGAGTGAGGGAAAGAGCAACACAAGCATGATCATTAATTTCCATCAAGCTATAGGCAACCATTGCAATTTCATGTGGGGAAGGAGTGACATCAGGAGAAGGTGGGTGCACTTCAATGTGTTGGGATAAAGGGTAGTGCTCGTGTTTGCCTGTAAGGGCCAAGTTATACATAGTACATATACCTATCTAAAACTTTATTGAGGTACACTCTTCAGTACCACAAACCATGTGTCTCTATCTCTTTTCTCTCTCCCAACCTGCATCTCTACACAGAATCTCCATTGCAGCTAACTCAACAAACTGGTATCAGAGCTTGGTTCAGGTAATCAGGAGCCTAACATTTCTTCAGGTGCAAGAGCTTGAAGTTGAAGAAGAGTTCACTCTAAAGAGTCTACAAGCAGGGCAGCAAGGTTTGAAGCTTCTTCTTGAAGCTTGAAGCTTCCATCTTCATTCGAGCTTGTTGGTAGCCATCATTGGCTAGTTGGGGACCCTCCCCATCATCTCCAACACTTGGACCAGCATTCCAATCTCTTCAAGGCTGAAGGCGCCATCAACATGGGTATGCAGATCTGGTTTTCAACATTCTTAGGATCTACAGCAACTACTCCTCTTCATTTGGCATCATGGTTGTGCTCTTGACTTTGCATCTAATGCTTAGCATTGAGCATTGAAGTGTAGTATTACACTTCGGGCTGATATATATTTAGCTTCAGGTCTGAAATACATAGTATTCATATCTAAAATAAATAGGGCAGCACATATCTTTATGTGTCTGGTGCATACAAATCATGCTCATTTGATGGCTATTGGATGTTAGTGGATGCTAGATGTCTCGAGGATCATGTGGCATTGTCTTGAAGCCATTTTGAGCTAATCTTGGCAAGAATTTGGCTCAATTTGCAGACGTGCTTGTGGCTGGAATACACAATCCACAAGTTGCAATTTACAGGCAACTCTCTGTCATTTAATGGCATTGCTTCTTGGACATGCATATTGATGCGTATACATGCTCAAGTGATGTCAAGACACTAAGGAATTATATGCCTATGTATTGAAGTGCATGTGGGCTGATTTTGACTGAGATTTCACTCAGTTTTGACAATGGCTGGTGGAATAACAAGGCTAAATGAAATTTTGATTGCATATGCATTATGTCTTGCTTCTAGACTTGGTCTCTAGCATTCTATACCATGCATTCATGCTTATGGTTGATGTTACATGCTTGGATTTGATTCCAAAATGCATTTGAGCAGTGATTAAAGTTCAACTTTTGGATCACCTTTACTTACATGTCTATTGTTGTACATTCAGGACAGTTTCCTGCATATCCAGGATAGCATACCTCACTGTCAAGAAATTTGATGTTTTGAGCAGCTTTGCATGGTCTTTAGAGCTCAATCTCAATCAATCTGAGAGATTATTTCTATTCTGAATTTTCAAGAGAGATTTGTCCTAAATGTCTAGGGGGACTGCACTCCTGAATTGTAGGATAGCCACCTGTATTGTCAGGAATTTCAAGATTGCACTCTATTTTTGTCAAGAAATTGGTATGTTTACTACCATTGAATGTTTTTGAGGCATTTTGGCCAATGAGCTGATGTATGTTATTGTTGTACATACTTGGGAATATTCCTAACATACTACTACTGCGTGGATTGTTTTGGGGCTTCCATTGCTTGGCATTAGCTATCATTTACTGTCATATAGTTATTTGGTTGTGAATCATACCTAGCAGCAGTGACAATCATCTTATGCATATCAAGAATCTTGAAGGAGCACACAACTTTGCAGTTTGGCAAATGCAGTACTATAATACCTTGTTGCATAAGAAGCAAGCAAAGTCAATTAAAGTAAAGGGAACAAAACTAGCTGATGTAGAGCAAGACGACTGGGATGAGCTGAATGAGCCTGCATGCTTGACCATTGAGCTATCAATTTCTGATGCCTTGTTGTTTAACATTGAAGGGTTGGATTCTTCTTATGACATTTGGAAGAAACTGGAAGAATTGTATGCCTAGAAGAGTGCTGCAAGCAAAGTCTACTAACTGAAGAAACTCATGGATTTGCATATGAAAGAGGGTATTGCAATGTCTACTCATTTTAGAGCATTTAACTCCAATTTCAGCCAACTTGCCGCTTTGAAGTTCAATATTGATGATGAGTTCAAAGCTATGTTCTTGCTTTGCACTCTGCCAAAGAGCTAGGATACCTTCAGGACTGCCATGAGCAATTCTAGTGCTATGCTTTTGTATGCTGATGTAGAGAGTGCTCTACTCATGGAAGAAATGAGTCAGTAGAACAATGCATCCAGTAAGTCTTCCAGTGCTTTGCATATTAGATGCAGATCCTAGCAGAAAGGCAAATCTGATAGCAAGGGACACAGTAAATCATGTGGTAAGGATGTTGAATGCCATTACTGTGGCAAGAAGGGTCACTTTAAACCTGACTGCTATAAATGGAAGAAAGAGAAAAGGAAGGGCAAGAAGACGGATGATAGCAAGGAAGAGAAGAAAGAGAGTCAGCCTACTAAGAAGAGCAGTGTAAAGATTGAAGAGGTGAATGTAGTCAGCCATGAGAGCGACAGTGGGAATGATGTACTGTTTGTCTCTTCATGTTTCAGTGCACATGCTTTGATAGCCGATATGGATGATAACGTGCACACTTGGATTTTGGATTCAGGTGCCTCTTTTCATGCCACCCCTCATCGTGAGTGGTTTACAGACTATACAGGAGGTCAACATGGTGTTGTCCATCTCGGGGACAATTATGCATGAGACATTACAGGCATTGGTTGTGTGCAATTGCAGTTTCAGCATGGATCTATCTTCATTCTTGAGAATGTAAGCCATATTCGTAGCTTAAGAAGAGCTTGATTAGTACTAGTTAGCTAGATGATGATGGTTTTCATACCACCTTTGGTGATGGGAAATGGAAGATCTGTAAGGGATCTAGGGTTATTGCCAAAGGCTCAAAGAGCAATATGTATCCTCTCCACGTATCTAGTGTGCATGTCCATATTGTTGTCGTGATCGAGCAGCCAAGTGTTTCCTTGTGGCATGGCCAGTTGGGACACATGAGTCAAATAGGAATGAAAGTACTTTCTCATTTGGATTACTTGCCTTGTCTTTGTTATGCTGATTTTGAGCACTGTGATCATTGTTTTTATGGTAAGCATACGCAGACGCCAAGGTTATCTCTTGGAGGAAAGAAATATTTTGTCACATTTGTCGATGATGCTACTCGGAAGGTATGGGTTTACCCTATTCGTAGCAAGGACGAAGTGCTTGACAAGTTTCAGAAATTCTTGGCATTGGTTGAGAACCAAACTGATAAGATACTTAAGTATCTTTGCTCTAAAAACAGTGGGGAGTATGTGTCCAAAGCCTTTCAGGCATCTTTTGACAGCAAGGGGATAAAGAGGGAGCTCACTGCCCCTCATAATCCACCCCAAAATGGAGTTGCAAAGTGCATGAATCGAACCATACAGGATAAGGTCCATACGATGCTATCTCATTCTGCATTACTCCATGGCTTTTGGGCAAAGGCTATTCTTTGGAGGGGAGATTCCCTCAAGAAGAGTGGTCATGCAAGCCACCTTCTTATGCTCATGTGCGAGTGTTTGGCTGCGAGGCATTTATGCACATATAGAAAGAAGAATGCATCAAACTAGAACTAAAGTCATGTAAATGCATATTCCTAGGATATAGTGATGAGGGTGAGATGGGGTATAGACTTTGGGATCTTGTGAGAAAAGAAAGATAGTACGTAGCAATGACGTCATCTTCCATGAAGATCGCATGCATAAGCAGCCCAAGAAGATTGAGGAAGTCAGAAGGGTTGTTTTTTGAGAGGATGTACCTTTTAGATAGTCATTTGTGCCCAGTGGACAGCAGTGTATACCTACTATAAATACTCCTAAAAATGCAGGAAATGGTGTTGGAAATGATCAGAAAGCTATTTCCCATGATACACCATAGTTTCAGCTTGAAAACATGCAATTAAGACAACGTGAATTGTCAGGATAGCATGTTGGAATTTCAAGACAAAAACTTGTACATGCAGAATTACATGCCCATATTTTAGGATAGCAACCTATAAATGCATATTTGTAGGCCCAGAAACCAACAAATAGCCTTCTCTCTGTAGGTT
The DNA here is from genome assembly GCF_053477565.2 of Lygodium microphyllum. Classification (NCBI taxonomy): domain Eukaryota; kingdom Viridiplantae; phylum Streptophyta; class Polypodiopsida; order Schizaeales; family Lygodiaceae; genus Lygodium; species Lygodium microphyllum. The sequence goes on along the minus strand of NC_141137.1, from coordinate 36,841,178 downwards.
GACTCGACCATTGAGACCACTTGACAGGTTTGTTCCTGGTGCGCAATATGCTATAGATTATGTCATGTTGACGGATTGTGGTGAGTCATCATGCTTCAAGGAATCAATGACTAGACTGGACAGCAAGAAGTAGTTCAAGGCCATGCTCTCTAAAATGGAATCACTTGATAAGAATGGTATTTGGGACTTGGTGTAGCTTCCTAAAGGGTAGAAAACTCTTCCATGCAAGTGGTTTTACTAGATGAAGGTCACTTCTTGTTCTTCGCCAAAGTACAAAGAACGGTTGCTCGCAAAGGGGTACAAGCAGGAACATGGAATTGACTTTGATGAGATCTTCTCTTTTGTAGTCAAGATGACTACCTTGACAACCATTTTGGGCTTGGTTGTTGTAGCTGAGGATATGGAGCTCATATAGATGGATGTAAAGACTGTTTTTTTACATGGTGATTTGCATGAGGACATATATATGCAGCAGCCTGAGGGTTTTATTACGAAAGGCAAAGAGACGATGGTGTGTAAACTGAAACAGAGTTTTTATGGGCTAAAATAGGCACCGCGGGAATGGTATCATAAGTTTGATACTTTCATGCAGTCTCAAGGTTTTCAGAGAAGTCAAGTTGATCACTGCTTGTACACCAAAGAAGGCAGCAAATGGCAGCTTGATTATATTGGTTCTATATGTTGATGACATGCTGATTGCTAGCAGGGATAATCATGCCTTGGATTCATTGAAACAAAGTCTTCACGGCAGCTTTGGCATGATGGATCTTGGTTATGCCAATCACATTCTTGGGATGTGGATACTCAAAGATAGATCAAAGGGGTTACTCTATCTATCTCGGTAGGAGTATGTATCCAAGATTTTGCAGCATTTCAATATGGAGAGGGAAAGAAATCCCAAGTTCAGTAACCAAACATGATAGCCATAAGGCCTCTTTGCATACCTCAGTGGTAGCCACATACTCTACCTTCTTAGTAGACAGCGCAACACACTTCTTGAGCCTAGATATCCAACAGACAAATCCCCATGTGAAGTTAAACACATACCTTGTAGTGGACACCCTGCATTCTACATGTCTAGCATAGTCTGCATCCATAAAGCCAATGACAAATGTCTTGTGCTTACCAAAGCAAATGCACAAATCCTTTGTGCCCTTGAGGTATCTCATAATACCTTTCACTGCTTCCCAATGCTTCTTGGTAGGGTTTGCCATGTAGTTGCTAACCACTCCCACTGCAAAGGCAATGTCTAGATGTGTAGCAACCATAGCAAACATCAAACTGCCAATGGTAGCAGAAGCATATAAAATTACAGAGGTTCATGTCCTCCAATGTGATAGTCAGAGTGCTATCATGTTAGCACGGAACCCTATCTTTCATGCAAAGACAAAACACATACAAGTGAAGCATCATTTCATCATAGAGGTACTTAACAGCAAGAGCATTGAGCCGGTCAAGGCACACACTGATGATAACCCTACAACCCTTCTCACTAAGCGTCTTCCAGGAGAGAGGTTTGCCCATTGCCATGGCAGAGGATGGGTGTTGGATAGGTATAGTCTCTTTAGCTTTGTACATACTTAGACTTAGCTAACTCTTTTCCTCTACCTTTGGGCACATTGCCTTTAGGGCAAAGGTTGTTGGGATAAATCGCAATGCTCGTGTTCGCCCGTAAGGGCCAGGTTGTACATAGTACATATACCTATTTAAAACTTTATTGAGGTACACTCTTCACAGTACCACAAATCGTGTGTCTCTATCTCTTCTCTCTCTCCTAGCCTGCATCTCTTCACAGAAGCTCCATTGCAGCTAACTTAACACGATGATGCAAATGAAGAAGGGCAAGAGAAAGCTTGTAGTATTGGAGAGTGATACTGATGATGAAAGCAACAACCATCAAAGCATCGAGTCCTTTAGTGCAAAGTAGGGGCATAGTCACATGCAAAGCAAGAAGAAGTAAATGCAAATAACTAAAAAGAAGCACATGACACATGACAGTGAAACGGCTGGCAAGACTGCTCTCATAGTCAATTTTTGCAATAAACGTATTGTGCAAGCATGCATAGAAGACTAGTTGGAAACATTGACGATGAGTGCTTGTAAGAGATGGTAGCATGATTTAGATTATGTTTTTTATTTCTCTACGTTGATGTGGACATTAATTACTTCATTGTCTCATTCAGATGCGGACATCCACCCTTTGCCACCCATCCCCCAGTATATCATTTGGTTTACATGCCTACAATTAGACAAGTCACATCAAGGTACGAGCAACCCTCAGAGAACTTTTTCACCAATGGGTATGTTAGAGGGATGGGCATATTCATAGTATCATTAGAGACTCCAAGGTACCAATGCAAGGAGGTTGATGATATGATTAGAAATGAGTGGGACCCCCATTGGCTAAAGAAGCATGAGAACTTTGAGGTAGAATTCAGCGGCACCAATTGGGCCTTTTTCTCAAATTGCATGTTTTATGTTTGGGATGGTAACCATCGGCTCATAGCATGGATGAATGAGATATGCATATATGAGTGGCCCTAAACCATAGGACCTTAACATTTTGGAATGTGTTTGTTGCTTATGTCATTAACATAATTGATTTTTTGCAACAACCTTTCCTGATAATGCGAGTCAACATGTGCACATTGATTGTCACCTTGTGAAAGTGACAAGTGTGGCAAAGGGGGAGATTTTGTCAGCTATTTCTCATACAAACAGGTATGCAATGGACCATGTTCTCATATGTTTGGATTACCTTTGTGCACTAAAGGTCATGTAGATAATGAAATATGCATGAGATCCTAATATAGAATGTATGTACACATGCCAGCAAAAAAGGGGGTTGTCCATGCCTTGTATCCAGACATTGTTTGCAAAGCAAGGACGCTACGGTAGGCTGACCATGCCACCATTTTTTACAAGTTAACTAATGAGGCAAAGGCATGGGTGCAAGCACATAGAAAGCCGATGCCCATTTCTGCATGGTACAAGGCACCATTAATTGCTCTTGCCAATGTTATATGGAAGGCATGTAGTTCTTCAAGCTAACTTAACAATATTTTTCCTCATGTATTTTTTCCTAATGCAATGGCATTGACCTCAATTACCAAGTGTAGGATGAGTACAATATGGCAACGCAACCAATCGAACAAAAATGGATATAGCTCTCTGACTCTAAGTTTAGAAGCAAGTGGGGTGAGGCATACTATAGTGTTAATGAAAATCTTGTCAAGAAAACTTGATTTTTGCGAAGATTTATAGACCTTAGTCTCGAAGAGAAGTGGTATTAGTAAGTTTCTACCTCTTTGTACTTGCCATTTATATATACTCAAACTACATTGGTCTAGAGAGACAATATTTTTGTCAATGCAAAACTGTCTCATGCTTGGAGTGGGGCTCCAAGATGGGGGGTATATTGAATGAGGAGAGAGTATAGACATTGGCATCCTCAAAGCTAAACAAGGCAGATTGCATAAGGATATTGAAGGACATTGAGAGTTCTAACAGGAAAATTTGAACATTGATGGGCATGCCTGAACATAGGTTATTCTTGTTCATCTAAATTATGTGCATCATAAGTCTGAGGAATTGGTATTAAATGACATAACTTTGATTTGAGCAAATGGAAATGCACAGTTTCAAAGTTGGGTAAGACAAGAGACCTTTTGGGCCATGCTGCAAGATGGCGAAAAGAGGTTGCTTTTGAGTAGGGAGGACTAATATAACATTCAAGTGGAACACGATTTGTTCTTCCAATACACCCAGAAGATAAAGAGAAAAGATAGAGAGCAAATGTTTCACACTGTCTTCCATGATTTCAAGCCAGTTGAAGATATAGAGTCACAGAAGTCAATGAAGTTGACAACATGGAGGCTTCTGTATAGATAGTTCACAATCTCCTTCTTTAGTAGCATGTCTGCATTGCTATCTTTCCAATCTATTTTAGAAATGTAATGGTGAATTTGCAAGTCAGGTTCATATATGGGTAGATGGAGAGGGGGCTATACAAATTCTGCCAAGAGAATGTGAGGATTGGGAAAACCTATAGGACGATTAGTGCATGTATGAGGATTACCAAATAGAGCAAGAGTGGGATGAGGAGGTATATTGAAGATGTCATGTTTTCCTTGACTATCTAGAAGGTGAATACGCCTTCAATGAGAAGGGTTTGTACCAAAAATACTCAAGGAAAAAACAAACACAAGAGACATAAGGATCCTGAGGCATGGTAAGTAAAATGAGTTGCATTCTTAGGAGTATATTGCACTTTGTTGTCTCCTAATAAAGAGACTATGATGGGTTCACAAGAAACTGATACTAGTAGTGTGATTACTGGAAAAAGAAAATAGAAGAGCAAGCACACATCTAATACCGTTGAAGAGAGGCCAAACAAAGATCGGCCCTCATCACCAATTAATTTGGTTTCTCCACACCCAAAAGGTTTGATGTTTTGAAGTACTATAGCCAAGACATATCTTGTGTCCCTGTAGTGAAAATATTTCTTTGAATATGAATCGTAACCACCAAACCATGTAGGCCCCTTGATTGATACCACAACTAAAGAGCAGATTGCAATGGAAGACACCACCGAGGAGGTCCATATCATTGTAACGGATAGAAGGATAGAGCAAGTTCTTCCAAATCTTGCAGTGGAGAGTGTGACCTTACACACTGCTACAAAAAGATGCATGACAACAAGATTTGGTGAGGCATCACATCAAATCGACACACATGTTATATAGAGCACCAAGATTGTAAGCTTGCTTTTTCACAAAACTCATGATGTGAAGGCATGTAATTCTTGTTCATCACCAAAGTAACAACAATAATATTTTTTACCATGCAAAGGGTAGGAGAACTAAGTGTCTTGGATTTGAGGTCACATTGGACATGGCTCGTTCGTAGAGAGAGGTAAAGAAACAATGCTCGTGAATTCCACACATGCCGTGAGATTGGATTATGTGAGAGTGTTCAAACATCTATCATTATATGATGTTAATAGTGATGTGTGTCCCTATGTAGGGAAGGAAAGAATGCAAGAACATAGACTAGCAGTGCCAGGGGACATGGTAGCTACTAGTAAACAAGCATGACTCGTGGTTTTTTTTTCTACAATACAATGTCAATAAGAATGTTATGTATTTTTGTAGAGGGGGATACAATTTTTGATTATCAACTTATAATGCTGGAGGATGTGCCAACCACACAGACACTAGTGAACTAACGTGCCTCAAGAATACTATCTATAATAATGTTTTGAAGGAATAATATGTTGCTACTTGTAGATTCATCATGAAAAGGGCCATACTAAAAGTCACATGGAAGTCCCCTTGCAAGAAATCATCTCCAATTACTAAAATTAGTATTTTAAGATTTAAATGCAAGTACATGTGATACATATTCTAGCATACATGCATTCAGATATTGCTTACAATGGAAACATCGCTTCGAAGTTCATAAAAGATTGCATTTCGATGAATGAGTGGATGCAAGATACATCAAGATCCCCACTAACATGTCAGTATGAGATCCAACGTGTTAAACTACTACATAGATGTTTTGTAGACATTTAGTAGATTCCTAATCCATTATATAAATACCACGTAATGTAGGTGGTATCCAACGTAGCATGACTTTTTGCAGCTCGTTCTTGCATATGTACACAAAAGAAGTGGAGACCATTTTAGATTGCAATGTGGGATGTGATGACTTTGCATCAATAGCGCTTAATTTCAATAGGCAGATTACATGTTTGTATCGCTTTGATGAAGGTGGAATATATCTATTGATCTCTTCCTTAGAAAGCAAGGTTTTATCTCTTGTTCTTCAGATTCTAACTTATATGTCAAGCACTGCAATGATAATTTTGTTATTCTTGCTCTATATGTGGATAATACCATACTTGTTTCTAACAATCTCAACTTCCTTCAACAAGTAAAGGAGGTTTTATCTTCTGCATTTGACATGGTTGATCTTGGAGACATACACTCATGTCTTGGTATTCAAATTAAATGCTATCAAGAAAAGGGTGTTTTATTACTACGTCAAACAAAGTTCATTGAAGATATTATTCAAAAGTTTCATTTGGGTTCTACACATCCTGCTAGTACTGCTTGTCTTGTGAGCTCTAGCAAAAACTCTCACTTTTTGCAAAATGATGAAGATTTAGCATTACAATCTTATCCTAATCTTGTTGGATGTCTTCAATTTGTTGGCTTAAATTCTCACCCTGATATCCTTTTTGCTACAAATTTTCTTGGACAACATCTTAGTTCTCCATGCCTTAAACATTGGACTGTGGCCAGATGAGTTTTGGAGTTTGAAAGGCAATAAAGATTTTGGGTTGCCTTATCGATGCCAACAAAACTCTGATTCTCTACATTCACTTCAACTTTTGGGTTATACAGATGTAGATTGGGCGAGCTCTCACTTATCTATGCATTCTATAAGTGGAAATTGTTTCTTTATCAATGGTTGTCTTGTTTCTTGGACTAGCAAGAAACAATATTGTGTTGATATTTCCACTACTTACATAGGCTAAATATGTTGATGCATCTTTAGTGGCTCGAGAGTTAGTATGGCTTCGACAAGTTCTATTAGATATTGGCCATCCTCCTCTCTCCAACACACCACTTTGATGTGATAACCAAATTTCTATGTCTTACTAAAGACTATGTTCAACATAACAAGTCTAAACATATTGCAATGCATTATCATTATGTTCGATATGAAGTGAAGAAAGGCACGATCATGATTGAACATTGTCCAAGTGATTAAATGCTTGTAGATATATTCACCAAAGGACTCAATGAAGCATGCTTCACTTTGCGATGTGCTCGAAACTTGGAGTTGTCTCAACTTCAATCTTTGGGAATTTATATACTATGACATTGTAGTGCCATTATGCATACTCCTTGTAGGTACCATACACTTCACATATGCATATACACCTCAAATCTCTTGGTCATCTTTATACATGTGCCATTATACATACTCCTTATAGGCACCATACACTTCACATATGCACATACACCTCAGACCTCTTGGCCATCCTTGTACATACATATTCAATTTCACTTCACATGCATGGATTCACTTTACATGCACATAATAATCCTTCTTGATCATATTTGTACATTTGTATATAGGATCTCAGGTTTTTTCCTTGTGCTTTCCAAGGGTTTTTTCATCTGCAACAGCTAGAGACCTTTGTTTGAGTGGGGGTGTTGGAGCTATATATAGCTCACCCTATCTAGACTAGGTCTCACCTATATATATGTAGATGTAGATTGTGATCAATATGATATAATCTTAGGAAGTGTATATGGTGTGTCTCTTCTCTCTCTATTGCATCTCTACATATCTTCTCTCTCTACATTTCAACGCCTACTTTAGACCAATTAAAGGAGTAAAGTGTTGGAATTGATCACTAGGAGTAGAGGAGAGAGAAAAAACACTTCCTTTCCAACCTTAGACATGGGTTTGTAGTAGTGTGACTACATCATGCTTGCTTCTCCTTACTTTCATGAGCTTTTAAAGCTTTCTATATCATATATGATATTTACTCTCTTTTTAACCCTTCATTTTGTTTTTAAGGTCTAAGACTTATGGGGGTGCTCTAGATACTCATAAACATTTATATTTTATGCCTAGACAACAAGTTTATTTTATGAGTAATTGACAATTAGTGTTGATAATACTAGAAATTCTTGGGCAAAAGAGGAGTTAAACTATTAAAGCAATGTCATTTTATAATCCTCTACCACCATGACCTCAACCTCTCCTAGTAGAGTAAAACACCTGTTCAGACTTGTTTTTGCTTTGAAAAGAAGAGGAATCCAAGCCAAGGTTCTTCTCCTCAAGTATCAGCATAGAAATCAAGTCTACAAAATCAGGGGTATCATCCCTCGTATTCATAGATGGCATGAATTTATCTCTAAGTCCATCTAAGCATGCACACACAACATCATCATCATCAACTACCACACTGATAGATCCAAGAGCTTCCACAATACTCTTGATCTTCAAGGTATAATCATTAATGGGCAAGTTCCCTCTTTTCACTTGGTTCCTCTTTGACTTGAGTTGCAGCTTTCTAGCCCTTGTATTTACTTCAAATAGCCTTGCCAAATTCTTCCACACAATAGTGGGGGTTTTAGATTCTTACAAATATCCCATCATGCTAAATGTGACAATGATAGACGACCAATACATGACTTTATGCTATGACTATTTCCAGTCTTTCTTAGCCTTTAACTATTATGTAGTAGTATTTCCTACGTGAACTTCAGGTGCTCCTACCATCTTTCCTTCAATGTAATTCCAAACACCTTTTCTCTTCAAGAAATTTGCCATCCTAAACTTCCATACATGATAATTATTCTTATCAAGCTTCTCACTGACAATCTAGTTGTTGTCAGACATTTTGATAAAATAGAAAACCTTGCAAAAACTTGCAATCTGCAAGTAAAGCGATACTAGGTGCACCACAACTAAGCACACAATCTTTTTTATTGACTACATAATGATAACTATAATCTACAATTTTTATGCAAATGCATTTTGTGTAAGTAACCCAGGAGACACCTAAAACCTTACAAATTTGAAATCTATAACTCATGCATTTGTAAATAGTAGACACAATTGAAATTGCAATATGCCCAAAAGTTGCTATCATGACACGTGCAAGTCCAGGAACAGAGATTGGAATCACCTCAGATGCCAAAAATCATAGCGAGTAGCCCTAAAGGGATGATTTGCAATATATACACCATTTTTCTTGTGCACCAAGTTTCACTGCAATAATCGAAGACTGCATCTCTGCCAACCCCAGGAGTCTCTTGCGGCTATAACCTAAGGTTAAATCAAGTAAAATGGAAGAGCTTCTTACCCGTTGCTTGCTTACTTTCTTTCGTGCTCCAATGCTTTCACCTCAACCTTCAATCGAGCTCTGTGCAACCATGGGACAGCTCTAATGCCAAGAAAATAGACAAGAGGGAAGAGAGGTGAAGAGACTAAGAGTACACATACACACAAATACAAAGGAGACTTGAGCACACAAAGAGGTAGGGATGAAATCTTCTTCTTCTTCTTCTTTATTCTTCTTTCACACAAAAGAAATAAGTCTACAACATGATAAAAGACTAATATGAGAGTACCACAACATATGTACATGCAGTCAGTGAGTGTGAACCTGTTAAGAAAGGAAGAGGTTGCACAATGAATGTGTCGTAACCAAGGGTGGACTATGTGGGTGTAGTCTAGCTATAGAATCACTAGTGTATGCTCATGTTAGTCACCTAACATACAAGTGAACAATATCGTGTCATATCACTAAGGCATGTGGTGCATGCCAGCTCTCATGTAGAGCTTGACATCTCAACAATCTTTCTCTAAATGATATTTGATTTCATATTTAAACTCCTAAAGTACTTCTTTTATCCACCTTCTCTACCTCTTGTTGAGATTAGATTGGGTGAATATCCATTTCATATTTTTGTGGTCTATGACCAAGGTAAATTTTTTTCCTAGCAAATAATATCACCGTAGCTTTAAGGAATGCATGATTGCCAAAAGTTCTAGATCATGAGGAGTATACTTTCTTTCATATCCTGCTAGATAAGGACATATCCAAACATTAAGATACTTACATCTATTATAACTTCAAATTCTTCAAAATGATCTGAAAACTTTAGAATAGGTGCTATGATCAAGCCTTTCGTCATCTTATCAAAGCTTCCTTGCTCAACCTTAGTCCAAATGATTTGTGTGTAATTCTTGAAATTTTTTGTGAGAGCTGCTACAATTAAGGCATAATCCTTAATAAAAAGTTGGTAGCAACCTATCAAACTAAGGAATCCTTTGACTTCTTTGATAGTTTTTGGAGTTGGCCAATCTTGAAAATCCTTGACCTGTGATGGATCAACAATTATCTCGTCTTTAGAAACAATGTACCCAAGCTATTCAACTTGCCTCTTGAAGAATGCGCACTTACTTTTCTTAGTGTAAAGCATGTTTTATCTTACTAGCATCCCTTGGATGATTTGCAAGTAACTTGAGTGCTCTTCTTCTTCCTTTAAATAAGTTAGAATGTTGTCAAAGAAGACTAGGACAAGCTTATCTAGGAAGGGTTTGAAGATGTCTTGCACTAGCTTGTTAAAAGTAGTTGCTGTATTTACCTTGAAAAAGATCTTTTTTTATTGTAGCTAGGATAGAATACTTACTCTCAATTATGACTTGGTTTAATCCTATGTAATTATTGTACACTTTGAAGGAACCATCCTTTTTTTAAATAAAACTAGAGCACCGTAATAGGAGTTGTTGGACTGATGAGTCATCTTGTTTAGCAATTTCTTGAGCTCCTCCTTTAATTCAATGGCTTCAATGACATATATTCTATATATTCTCTTTGTGATAGATCCTACACTTGGAACAATTTGATCTCATGATCCACTTTCCTTCTCATAGGTAACTCCATCAATTTCTTTGGAAATCCATTTTTGCACTCTTTCATCCAGGAATGTTCTTTTTCTCCTTTAGAAGATTGATCTAGTTAGTACATTGCTAGTCCCTTTCTTAAGCTCTAGCCTATATAGGATGCTTTGGCAAGTTGGATCTTGGGGTTTTCCCACTTAATCTTGAGTATTGACTAAATCTCCTTGAAATGTTGGAAGGCTACTATTCTTTGTCACACTGGATGTTGGTATCATTTGGTACAAGCCAATCCATTCCCAACAATCAATCATAAGCTCCAAATTTCATGACACCATACCCGGCTTCATTCCTAGCTTGATTTTGGTTGGTTTAGTTTGTTGGGCTCATGGAACCTCTTTTCTATTTGCTAATTTTAATAACAACTATCTTGTTGTGGCACATCCCTTGCCTTGGTTGGAAGTAGCTCTATTTATGCCAGCCTCTTTACAACTAAATGGTCTTTGTTCCCTATTGTTATTTAGCTTATAGTATTGGTCCTTGAAGTGATGCAAATAAAGGCATAAAAATGTGCTCATCAAGGAAACATATTTTGTATAATGACTCATTGCAATTTTGATTCTTATAAATAAAAGTATATATGAAGCAATGTAAAAGCATGGGCCCAAAGCTCACAAAATATTGTGATAGGAAAAAGAAGGACAAATCCTTTTGTCTCATTCCACAAATTGAAGGGTCTCTAACATCTTAGCTAACGTATGCAATTTTAAATGATATAATTCAAGAAAGGAAAAGGAGGAAGTTTTTGCTGTGGGAGTTGAGGAGGTGGGTTGTTGAGTAGGTTAAATCTCTATCTTCCTTTATTTTCTCTTCTCAAGGTTCATTTCTCTCTCTCCCGCTTTGGCACAACTCTTGCTTCTTATTCTTGTTTCTTTCTCTCTTGTGGTCCATTGCAAGCTAAGGAAGAGAAAGAGATTGATGATGGTAAAAGCGTGCAACATCATTTTCTTGTGTGTTTTGAAATATGGTTTCTTGGTGGGAGGGAAGTGTTTTATTGTATATTTTGTGGTCAACAATATATTTGTAGCCTCTTCTTGTCTAGTTCAAGCTTCAAATTATATTGTGGCAAGGTGCTTTTCATTGATGTATTGGTCAGGAAAGAGGTGGCCATGGAGCTTGCAAGAGAAAAAATTTGCATTAACATTTTGATGTTTCTTTTGGGTGCATCATTCTAATTGAGAAGTATCAAGAAGAGAAGGGCTTCAGTTTAGTTGCAATTTCAAAAAAAGGAAAAGCATACATAATAGCAAAAGAGGATAACGACTAGTTCTATTATCAATGTTGCTATTGTTCCCTACATGTGCTACTCATCTCATGATACTCTTGATGGCTACTTTGTGAACCTATTGCCTACTCCTCCTTGTCAACATCTAGGCATGGTAGCATCTTCAATGTCTCCTCCTCCTCCCCTTGGGCCCTCTTTGCATCCTCTTCTTCTTTATCTTATTGTTGGCAACACATGCTCGATGTTATGGGATGTTGGACACACTCCTATTAATTCAAGAGCTTTGATCATGAAAGTTGGCAACTTGCTCTCACTTAGTCTCTTCCATGTGACCAACACTAGAATCCATTTGTAGTGAGCAAGAATGGTATATTTCTTCGTGTGTGGTATATTTCTAGCATGAAGGATCCACATTGCTAGCTCCATAGTAAATGTTGCACTCCTGGGGCACTTCCTTATTTCTCAAATCCTCTATGGAAGGCTTCATACACTTATCCCTCACACTCAACATTCTCACTCTCTTATCTCTCAACCTCAACCTCTCATACATGCTCTCTCAATGAAAAAACCAAGTTGAGGACCCAATAGATGAGAATTTGAGGTGACGTACGCCCTCTAGGGTGATAGGTCTACAAGCAAGCTCAGGTTGTCCTACCCCCGTTGATGTGCCCCAATGTTGTAGTGTGGGGGATGTGGGCTAGGGGTTGAATCCCTAGGTACAATAAGTGTGTTATTGTACTTCTTTGTTTCTTCTTCTTGTTCTTCTTCTTCTTTTGGGTTGGAGAATCATACAATTAAAAGTGGATAGGTAAGACACTACTTATGTTGGAGGTATCCTATACTAACTATATATCCTTTGAGTGAATTACGTAGTTGCAAGTGTGAGTAAGGGAAGAAAGGATGTGTACACAATGCAAACCTATAGTCCACCATATCTTCTAGTAGCTCAATATAAAAAGGTGGCTCTAACATGGAGTCGTACCATCACCGCATTCTTTCATTCACAAGAATGCGTGTGAGAAGTGAGCTTTTTGAGTGAGCATTTCTGGGAAGCCTCCATTCCTTGTTCCATATAGTCCACTTATTCCTCCTCTTCTCTCTTGCACATATCAAGCACCACTACTACCCCCTACTACCACCACCATCTCCACCACCACCATTGTTCCCACCACCACCTCTACTGCCACCTCCACTACCGCTGCCACTACCATCTCCACTGCCTCCACCACCACCATCCACTCCTATGTTTCTCACCCCATGTTAATTACCTCAAGTACAACTCTCTCTCTCTCTCACTCTCTCTCTCTCTCTCTCTCTCTCTCTCTCTCTCTCTCTCTCTCTCTCTCTCTCTCTCTCTCTCTCTCTCTCTCTCTCTCTCTCTCTCTAACCTACACCTCGGGTTTCCTTACACACTCCACGTAGGTCAATGTTTGGAAAACAATTGCAATGCATCCAAGTTTGATACCATGTTATGCTCAATCCAAGTGTGGATGACCATTATGCTCAATCATTTTATCATTAGAAACCAGCTAGATGAAGTGCAAAAAAAACCCTTCAATGATTTTCCAACTAATCGTACATGCAGCATTAATGGCGACTTGCACCGAATTTCTTCGTGCTACTAGTCTCCCTAACTCAACTGATAGTCTGTCCTACATGTTTTGCATATCCAAATAGATCAGAATTTGAATCATTTTCAACAACTAACCACTTCCACAAACCCTTTTCTCCCTACTGTTTAGGTTTTGTATTCGTTGGGCAGGTGTAGCATTCATTTTTATGTAATTTTTCTTGTAAAAATCAATAAAAGCATACTCTAACATATAAACAAGGCTTGACTAAGGCTTAATCCTCATGCTCTAGTCTTGTTATATATATGTTCACGAACATAAAATGTATTTTTTCCTAATTTTTTAGGTGCAAAAACTAAATTTTATCTTTTTTTTCCTATTTTTTCCATTTATTTGTTCATAAAAATGTGATATTTAAAACTTATGAGTTCTTACTTATCAAGGATATCTAGCATTATTTTCCTATCTATTTTTATTCCATATGATCCCAAAATACTCAACGAACACCCCAAATTCCATTATTTTTATAAAAATCACAACTTGTGGGTAAGGGAAAATTATTATACTACACAATTTTTTTATTTTTCCTTAGCATTTGTGAGAAAACATAGCACAAGGAACCAAAATAGTCATTCTTAAGCAATTTCTTCAACTATCTATCATAAAACAAAAGAAAAGATCACTTACGCATAGAAACCACGATTTCACGACTCGTATCTCATAGACGGCAGGCTGTTGATGCTCGTTCTTTGCCACTGGCACACTTTCTCACTCCAATCTACATCCTCCACTGCTCCCACATCATCATTTGATCTAGATTCTTCATCACACCGCTCCCCCTTCTCTCTTGAATTGATACATACGAACAACAGCAAAGGTGAGAGAGAAGAGAGGAGAGAGAAATACTAAAAATCCGATTTCTCATTTCTTCATGAAACTGGACAAGATTATAGCCATCATCTTCCTCTCTCTGCGTAGATCAACTCTCTCTCTCTCTCTCTCTCTCTCTCTCTCTCTCTCTCTCTCTCTCTCTCTCTCTCTCTCTCTCTCTCTCTCTCTCTCTCTCTCTCTCTCTCTCTCTCTCTCTCTCTCTCTCTCTCTCTCTCTCTCTCTCTCTCTCTCTCTCTCTCTCTCTAACCTACACCTCGGGTTTCCTTACACACTCCACGTAGGTCAATGTTTGGAAAACAATTGCAATGCATCCAAGTTTGATACCATGTTATGCTCAATGCAAGTGTGGATGACCATTGTGCTCAATCATTTTATCATTAGAAACCAGCTAGATGAAGTGCAAAAAAAACCCTTCAATGATTTTCCAACTAATCGTACATGCAGCATTAATGGCGACTTGCACCAAATTTCTTCGTGCTACTAGTCTCCCTAACTCAACTGATAGTCTGTCCTACATGTTTTGCATATCCAAATAGATCAGAATTTGAATCATTTTCAACAACTAACCACTTCCACAAACCCTTTTCTCCCTACTGTTTAGGTTTTGTATTCGTTGGGCAGGTGTAGCATTCATTTTTATGTAATTTTTCTCGTAAAAATCAATAAAAGCATACTCTAACATATAAACAAGGCTTGACTAAGGCTTAATCCTCATGCTCTAGCCTTGTTATATGTTCACGAACATAAAATGTATTTTTTTCTAATTTTTTAGGTGCAAAAACTAAATTTTATCTTTTTTTCCTATTTTTTCCATTTATTTGTTCATAAAAATGTGATATTTAAAACTTATGAGTTCTTACTTATCAAGGATATCTAGCATTATTTTCCTATCTATTTTTATTCCATATGATCCCAAAATACTCAACGAACACCCCAAATTCCATTATTTTTATAAAAATCGCAACTTGTGGGTAAGGGAAAATTATTATACTACACAATTTTTTTATTTTTCCTTAGCATTTGTGAGAAAGCATAGCACAAGAAACCAAAATAGTCATTCTTAAGCAATTTCTTCAACTATCTATCATAAAACAAAAGAAAAGATCACTTACGCATAGAAACCACGATTTCACGACTCGTATCTCATAGACGACAGGCCGTTGATGCTCGTCTTTGCCACTGGCACACTTTCTCACTCCAATCTACATCCTCCACTGCTCCCACATCATCATTTGATCTAGATTCTTCATCACACCGCTCCCCCTTCTCTCTTGAATTGATACATACGAACAACAGCAAAGGTGAGAGAGAAGAGAGGAGAGAGAAATACTAAAAATCCGATTTCTCATTTCTTCATGAAACTGGACAAGATTATAGCCATCATCTTCCTCTCTCTGCGTAGATCAACTCTCTCTCTCTCTCTCTCTCTCTCTCTCTCTCTCTCTCTCTCTCTCTCTCTCTCTCTCTCTCTCTCTCTCTCTCTCTCTCTCTCTCTCTCTCTCTCTCTCTCTCTCTCTCTCTCTCTCTCTCTCTCTCTCTCTCTCTCTCTCTCTCTTTGGTTGGAGCATCGGAGAGGCATCAATCATCCGATTTGAGAGGGCACAAATTTGTCTCGTCAATTTTTTTGTTGTTTAAGCCCTTTTAAATCAAGGTTGAGGTTAAAGCATTAAAATAATCGATTCATGTCTTTTGTGTTCACACTTTCTGGCAAGTGGATATTTTGATTTTGAGGGGGCAAACAAACTTGGATTCGAGAGCTGGATAGGCGGTTTCGCAGCATTGAAATCCATCTTATTGGCCTCCATTGTGCACTTTCCATGTCCCAGATCTAGTAGCAGCTTTATAACGCCAAACCTTGCGTGGATTAAATGGGGGTCAAATGACCTTCGATCGACGAACCAAGACTTGTGTTGGATTCTTGACATCGAAATGTATCTAGGAAAAGTCCAGCTCCGACCATCCACCATCGTTTGATTTTTCATGAAAATCTAGTCTTTGGTGCTTCCCGGGAACCTTCTGCTCCAAAAACAACCTCAAATGCTTCAAGCACGGCTCAAAGTCGGCTCCTTAAATCCGGTTCTCATTGGTGACCAAGGGATATGGTGACTCAGCCCATCGAATCCCACGAAAACAAATCTACACATGCATAACCATAAAGAGTATCAAGCTGATACAAAAAATATAATCAACAAAGCACAAGAACAGCTCTCACCCTACCCATTGACAAATCAAGGCATGAAAATACACAAGGAATAGGCCCAACATAATTTGACAAAAATCTAGAGCGAGTTGCTAATCAACTGCTCGAACACAGACTAGCTAAAAAGTCTATCAAAGAGTTCATCCTAGTGGTGGTCTGAACTACCTACCTAACTTAGGACAATTGGACCAAGACTTCTTACTATGCGAGGACTCCTATAGCCTGGTCATCATATTTTTCTTGTAACAATTTTGTCATTCAGGGTTTCCATACTCAAGCGTGTAAAAAGGAGGGAGCTGAGGGTAGAGTGACCCAAGGAGAATAGGCATCGGCCTCAGTCCTGACTCGGTACCCAAGTATCTACCAAGCTCTCACGAGGCAATACTTAATCGTTTTTTAACGCTCACTTTTATTTTTGCTCCAACCTTCCTTTCTATTCTTTTCAGCTAGCTACTACCCTAGGAAGACAAGGCATCGACTGACTCATTCCCAAGAACCTACCAAGCCTCCGCAAGGCATAATCAACTGCTTGTAGGAATTTTCTTCCTTTTTCTTTTTTTTATTTTCATTTTCTAATTATTGAGGGATTAGAAGCCCTTTTCACACATCTTTGTATTTTTTTTATTTTTAGATAAATTCAAAACTTGCTTTTCTCGTGATACTTTGGTAGGCTTCTCTATAACTGCCTCACACTAATAGGGACTCCTAGGACAACTACCTAGCAAGCAGGCAGGACAGGGTCACAAGAACTACCCTTAGCACAAGTCTTTATTGCCTAACAATGTCCTAACAAGAGGTAGATCTCCCCAGATATACCTAACCAAACTAACCCCTACATACACATATAACATTATCTACTTAAGGGAAAACTCAGAAAGGGGGTGATCAAAGGCTCTCTCCAATGACTTCGTCAACCTATGTGATGCAATCACTAAGACAAAAAACTATTAAACGTACCTACACCAAACAGACGTATGGCCCTCTTGGCCTAAGAAAATATCACCGTTCACACCTAACAAAGCTGGCCCTCTTGGTCGAAAGAAATAAAGCATCTAAACTTGACAAAAATCAGCCCTCTTTGCCTAAAGAAATCAAGTATTAAAACCCTAAAAAGAATCGGCCCTCTTGGCCTAATGGAATAAAACAAAACAACTCATATATATCCCCCCTTTGGAATCTTGCTTAATATACAACAAAATGCTCCATCCCAAGGAGGAAATAAGGCTCTTGACCTAAACTAAATGCATCAGATTGTGACCCATGCCTTCTGCATATATAGCAAGAGATGTACGCATATTCAAGCCCATGATTAAAGCTTTGTATTCCGTCATGTTATTGGTAAATCCAACCTCGAGATAAATAGCTAATTTCATAACAAATCTACATCAAGGACCTCTAATAACTACCCTTATACTCCCTTTCTTGTTGGGACCCCTGGACACTCCATCAAAGTGTAATGTGTACGTCCACAATGGGTTCGCATAGCCAACCATCGTCACCTCTACTCGTAATTACGATAGTTAAAATTTAGCATATTCAGAGGATATACTGAAGGCTCCATCTCACCTTCTTCATTGAATATAACATGGATGCTTGTCAGAATTCATAAGTACTGATGAGACAGAAGACTTTGATTTCCTTAAAAAATGATATGTCCTCTTGCTCAATCACTTTATATCCTTTATTCCACCAAATAAGCTTTCCCTGATGATATGGCTACTCCAAGTATGGGTGTTCAAGAAATAAGCCACCCCATCAACGAATATTTTCTCTTTTAGGCTTTTGATTATCCCCGCATTGACCTACAAGTTATTTATTTCGTTACTGCATTTAGAGATAATAAGTTTTAATCTTATTAAGATTAACCTTATTTCTAAACTCTACTCCCTCAATATTGGCCAGTAATCCTGTGGACTTATTTTTCCCTATTCTTACGATCTTGTAGCGACAGTCCCATTTGGGCTCAAGTTTTTCTGGAAACAGCTCTCTACATACATCATAATATAGAACTTATTGTCCCTTCTTAAAGGTATATTTCTTTGCTTTTAAATCATGCAGCTGCTTCATTTGACACTTAGCCACTTCTCAGTAAAACAGGTTCTACAATTTGAGCTCATCCAAGTGGGCTAGAGTCGTAAAGTGCTCGAAGAGTGCATCCTCGTCACCCAAAGAATGATTGATTGAGAATCTTATAGTCGAAAACTCAATCTTTAAGGGCAAAACACACTCTTTCCCATAGACTAACTCAAACGGGGTGTGACCAGTGGCTCGTTTAAACGTCATGTTATATGCCCACTGTTAAGACTTCAAGCTCGATCTTTTATCTTTGGTATGACTGTACCCGACACTTAGGATGTCCAGCTGTACCACATGCTGACATTGAATAAGTCAGTGGTTAGGACTTAGCTGTCTTTGTTGTGAATGGTTTTTGAGACCTTAGGTTGTGAATAGTCATTTTTGAGTTATGTGTGAGTATGGATAATGGATGTGTGTGAGAGCACAGAGCTCTACACTATTGGCTTCAACCCTTGTCTATGTCTCTAATTCTTAACATGGTATCAGAGCCCCCATGACTGGGCTCTGTGGAGTGCATGCGGGAAGAAGACCTGAAGAATGAACTACCAAGGTTGAAGAGAACAAAGGACTGACTATCATTTTCCTTCATTGTCTATGCTACAAGGTAGGCATTACCATTGTGACTTGCTATTGCTTGAAGAGGGGTCTGTGACTTGGTTGACACATTGGATAAGCTTCATTGAGCACATTTGAGTGCTTGATAATCATCATTATCTTCATCACATGCTACTGGAAGAGCCTGACATGCTACGTGAACTGTGCTTGTATGCAGGCTGAATGCATTGGTTGTACTTCATGCTAATGCTTGATCACAAACTGATCTATGGCTTATAAACAAGCCTTGGCAAGGTTGCTAAACACTTGTGGCATGCTAATGCTTGACTAAAAATGAGATATGAGCTGTGAGAGTTGACTACAAATCTGAAATCTGTCCCAAACTGCTGTAGACAGAGAGTATTTAGCAGGTACATGACTTTGGAAAGAGCCTTGAGCTCATAGACATGCCCAAAAAGGGTCTACTGAAGTACATACATGCTAATGCAGACATATGTCTTGGATGTTTTGCTTGTAAGCTGAAGATTACTGATCAAGTATACTCAGATCTGAAGCATTTATCTTGGCTGGAAAGTGTCAAGAATTTGTGGATAGCAAGCACTACTTGGTCCACTACTTGGCCCTGAAGGGTTATGTACTTCATGACATGATATATCTCTTACAAATGCTTTGAGTACTGAGAAGGGAGTTGAATGCAAATGGTTGCAGCTGGAATTAGATGTACTATAGTTGTCTTGGCTGTTTATAAATAGTGAATACTTTGTATGCCACTTACTCCTGAAGACAGGATACTCTTGGGTATTGGCAGGGTTATGCATTGGCTTCCATTTGTTGTGGCATATGGATATGATACCTTGAGGGTATTGTGGACTAAAATACATTGTCTTTGACCTGTTCTTGGCTGACTGAAATTTGCAGGTAGAATACTCTGCACTTGTACTTGCAGTACATGATGTATTCAGTGTCAGATTGACATGCTTGGAACCCCATATGCAGGGATAGATCTCTGAATTTCTGTAAGTGTTTTTGGGACATGTACCCTCTATGTTGAGCTCAAAAAGGAGCTGCTGTTTACTGTCATTTTCAGCCTATAGACTGCTTGTCTGTACATGAACAGGTTGCTCAAATACATGCTAGTTTTGCATTGAATGCAATTCGTATATGCAAGCTGCAATGCCTAAGTGATTGCCAACTATCAGGAGGTGATTGTACTGATGTTTTCAAGTTAAAGAACTGACTGTATGAGCACACAGAGTGCTGGGAACTATCATAAAAATTTGCAGGCTGAAACTGAACTGTTTGGAAGACTTTGGCTTGCAGGTAGCTAGGCAGAGTCTAGAACATGGCAAACGTAGAAAGGACAGACAACATAACCCAGATAGTGGGGGAAAAGCTTGACAGTAACAATTATGCCATATGGAAGTTCCACATGGAGAACTTCTTAATAGGGAAAGGCTATTGGGAGTTGGTGACTGGAGCAGAAGCTGAACCTAAGCTCCCAGATCGACCTACAAATGATCTGAGACAATTACACCAAGCTTGGATAGAAAAAGCTCGTAGAGTCTTGCACTGACTCTCTTTATGTATCTTAGATGCCATGGTAGTGCAAATAATGAACTGTATCTCTCCTAAGAATCCATGGGACATTTTGGTCAAGTATTATGGCACAACCACAAGTGCCAGGAAGATACAGTTGAAGCAGAAGTTCAACAACATGGAGAGGAAGAGCAGATCTATACAGGATTATGTCACGGAGGTTAAGATTATTGCGGATCAGTTGGCATCTTGGTTCACAGGTTGAAGATGAAGACATGGTTGCTGTGACTTTGAATGGCCTGGGGCCTGAGTATAAGTCTTTTGACACTTTCGTGTCTGTGCGGGCTGAAATGCCTAATTTCAATGAGCTGGTTGCATTGCTTATCCATGAAGAGGTTAAGCTTAGCTTGGCTACAGTATCTAGCAATTCTAAAAACAAGGATGCAATTTTCTATTCCAATCAATGTGGCTGTGGAAACCGTGGTAGAGGCTATAGATCTAGCAGAGGAGGCAAGCAAAATGCATCCTATGGCAATAACAACTAGCAGGTATCGAATGCAAGAGGTGGTGGAAACTTTAGAGGCAGGGGAGATCTAGCCCTAGAGGTAGAGGCTTCTGGCAACAGCAGCATCCATCTAACAATCCGAACAAGGATAAGGATTGCCATTACTGTGGGAAGTATGGGCATATTGCCAAGGACTGCTGGAAGAAGTAGGGCAATCAGAAAGGCAAACAACATGGACATTTTGCTACATCTAGTCAAGCAAATGATACTTTAGGAGATAGATTGTTTGCCATGCAGTATGTAAAAGACAGAGTTGTTGAAAAATGCAATGATGATGCAGTTTGGTACATTGATTTAGGGGCATCAAACCACATGACTCCTCACATTGATTGGTTCACTGATATGGTGGCTGAAAAACATGGCTATGTCTGTACAGGTGATGACACACAGCATAGCATTGAGCATAAAGGCAAAGTGCCTCTTGTGGTTCATGATGGCAAAAAGAAAAATTTGCATGATGTATTGCATGTTCCTTCGATTACAAAGAACTTATTATCTGTTGGTCAAATGATGGAGTAGAACTTGCAGGTTAGATTCAACAAGCATGGTTGCTTTATTGAAGAATTTGGCAATGGATGCAAGTTGATAGCTCGTGGCCATAGGAATGGCAGAATGTTTGCTCTTGATGCTACCTTGCCAGAGTTGAATTCAGCTATGTTTGCCCATGGTTTTGGCACTATCAGAGATTTGGAAATTTGGCACAAGAGAGTGGGGCATGTAAATTTGCAAAGGCTGCAAATTATGCTGAAAAAATAGCTTGTTACAGGTTTACCCAAGCTCCAATATTCAGATATTGGTCATTTATGCGATGCTTTGCCAGTTTGGTAAGTAGTCAAGGTTGCCATTTGTTAGGCATGTAAGGCAGAGTACACATTCGTTGCAGTTAGTGCACTCTGATGTTTGGGGGCCAGCCCATAATGCATCCATGGGAGGCTCGAAGTATTATGTGACATTCATTAATGGTTGCAGTCGTTATACTTGGGTTTACATTCTAAAGACAAAGGATGAGGTGTTTGTTATTTTTCAGTGGTTTAAAAAGCAGGTTGAAAAGGAATTTGATTGTTATATCTCTTTCTTGAGATCAAATAGTAGTGGGGAGTATGTGTCAAATGAGTTTGATAACTTTCTACCTGAAAATGGCATATATAGGCAGCTTACCTGCAGCTACACTCCTCAGCAGAATGGGGTAGCTGAAAGAAAGAACAGGGTCTTGATGGAAGCTACTCGTGCCATGATGAATGAGAAGAAGATGCCACTCTATTATTGGGTTGAGGCTGTTATGACAGCCATGTATATCTTGAATCGGACTCCCACTACAGGTATTCATGAGATGACACCGTTTGAGAAGCTGTATGGCTATAAGCCGGATGTAAGTCACATGAAAGTCTTTGGTTGTCTTGCTTATGTGCATATTCCAGATGAAAAAGGAAGAAGCTAGATCCAAAAGTGCATAAGTGTGTTTTCATTGGATATTCGCCAGAGAAGAAGGCATACAAATGCTATATTCCTCTACCAGGGAGACCTTGGTGAGCAGGGATGTTATTTTTTATGAGATGGGTTCTTTGTATGTATCACCGGCTACAATGCCATCAAATATGCCTTCTACTCATGTATCTACAATTGATATGCAGCAGAGCACTGCTATGACAGGACCTAGTAGTCAGACAGTATCCCCATGGACAGGAAGATGAGGAGCTCACCGTCCCACTGACACCAGTATGTCATTGAGAGGGAGATATGATGTTGTGGACAGCAAAGGAAAAGAGAAAGTTACTGAGGATGTATCTAGGATGATGACACCTGGTAGAATGACTTCTAGGTATGAGTTTGCTGATACTTTAGACAGTGAACCTGGTATTCCGACTGTCTATACGCTTGGTGCAAGGCAGAGCACGTACATTCCGCCTCATGAGAGAGGGGAATCGAGCAGTGCACCACAGCCTAGATACTCACAGAGGGTCAGATACCCTATTGACAGGTTGACATATAGTGGCTACACTGCAAAGCATTATGCTTACATGACAAAAGTGATGGAGATCAAAGGACCAGGTACATATGCTGAAGGAGTGAAAGATGAGAACTGGTGTGCAGCCATGGATGAAGAAATGAATGCCTTGGCTGAAAATAAGACATGGGATCTTGTGCCACTGCCTGAAGGAAAAAAGACCATTGGCTGCAAATGGGTCTACAAAATCAAATGCAAGTCGGATGGCAGTGTGGAAAGGTACAAAGTCAGGCTAGTTGCTAAGGGGTATGCCCAATAGTATGGACTTGATTATGAGGAAACATTTAGCCCTGTTGCCAAGATGGCAACCATACGCATTGTGATTGCTTTGACTGCTGCTAGAGGCTAGAAATTATAGCAGATGGATGTGAAGAATGCCTTTCTTAATGGTGACTTAGCAGAGGATGTCTATATGGTTCAGCCAGAAGGGTATGTTCACCCTGATTTTTAGCATTATGTATGCAAGCTGAAAAAGGCACTGTACAAGCTGAAGCAGGCTCCGAGAGCTTGGCATGCTAGGGTCAGTAGCTACTTGCAGAGGTTGGGATTTACTATTGGTAGGGATGATCACAGCCTATTTACAAAGAAGATTGACAATGGCTTGGTAGTGCTAGTCATATATGTTGATGATTTGATCATCACTGGTAATGATGACTTGGGCATACAGCATGTAATGAAGATGCTGAAATCTGAATTTGATATGAAAGATCTAGGTGAATTGAAGTATTTTTTGGATATTGAGGTAATTAAGGCTGAAAATGGTTTATGGCTTATGCAGAAACATTATGCCATGGAAATGCTGAAAAAGTATGGCATGGCTGAATGCAAACCATTGGATACACCCCTTGATCAAAATGTCAAGTTGGACATTAGCACTGGAGCTAAAATTCAGGATATGTGACTATGTATAGGTAGATGGTTGGAAGTCTGATCTACTTGACCATCACTAGGCCAGATTTGAGTTATGCAGTTGGGCTCATAAGTCAGTTTATGCAGAAGCCCAGGAAGCCACATTTAGATGCTGTTAGGCAGATTGTGAGATATGTTAAGTCCACTATAGATTATGGGTTGTTCTATATGAGAGATAAGCCCTTGAAACTGGTTGGATACACAAATGCGGATTGGGCAGGATGCTCATATGATCACAGATCTATGAGTGGTTATGCTTTTGGCTTTGGAAGTGGCATGATCAGCTGGAGCAGCAAGAAGCAACCAACAGTTGCATTGTCTAGTACTACTAAGGCAGAGTATAGGGGTGCTGCATTGGCAGCATGTGAGATTTCATGGTTGCTCAAGCTTATGGCTGATTTGGATATTCAAGTGGATGCTCCAGTGACCTTATTATGTGGCAATCTCAGTAGTGTACTCCTGGCAACGAATCCAATATACCATGCCAGGACAAAAAACAGAGGTACACTACCATTTTATCAGAGAGATGGTTCTTGCAGGGAGAGTAGATCTTATGCATGTGAAGACTGATGAACAAGTTGCAAATATCTTTACCAAGTCTTTGGGTAAAGATAAGTTCAGTGTTTTCAGGCAGCTGCTTGGTGTACAGATACTGTCTTGAGCTTGAGGGGGAGTGTTAAGACTTCAAGCTCGATCTTCTATATTTGGCATGACTATACCCGACACTTAGGATGTCCAGCTGTACCACATGCTCTCATTAAATAAGTCGGTGGTTAGGACTTAGCTGTCTTTGTTGTGAATGGTTTTTGAAACCTTAGGTTGTTAACAGTCATTTTTGAGTTATGTGTGAGTATGGATAATGGATGTGTATGAGAGCACACAGCTCTACACTGTTGGCTTCAGCCCTTGTCTCTGTCTCTGATTCTTAACACCACACCACCACATATAGTTTCTTATCCCATACTCGCTTCTTTTCAGACACTATTTTTGATAAAATACCCACAATCTACTTGTTAATACTTTCAACTTGCCCATTCGCCTGTGGGTTATAAGAAGTTGTCTTATTGTGCTTAATTTTCCATGCTTCAGTCAGGCTTTTAATCACCTTGTTTAGGAAATGGGTTCCACAATCTGATACTGATTCTTTTGGCTGACCAAATTAGCATATAATCTGCTCTAATTACAAAACTAGCAATCTCTTTTCCAATGGGGTAATAGGACTGACAAAATCTATGCCCCACTTCTCGAATGGAAATATAGCCATAATAGGAGTAAGTGGTCGCTTCATATTCTCCCTAATGTCATGTCGTTGACAAGTATCAAATCTATTAACATACTTGAATGCATCCTGGAAAATGGATGGCCACCAATAGCCTGCTCTCAAATCTTTTTGTGCAGTTAGCCGCCTAGCAAAGTGCCCTCCACAAGTGGAGTCATAGCACTCTTCCAAAATGAATGGAACCTCGTCAAGCATCACACATCGGTGATAGACATCATCAACCCCCTACCAATATAATGTTCCTGTGATCAAGGAAAATTTCAAAGCCTGCTATCTAATTTTCCTCTTTTTAGACTTTGATAAAGTGGTTCCATCCTCTCCTATTGATAGATAATGTGTTATAGCACCATACCAAGATGGAATGGAGGATGTATCAATTTTAAACATTTTCTTAATATCACTTCCTTCAACTAAAGTCTCTTTCAGCTCCCCAAAATCCACAAGGCATTCCACAATACCATGCAGTTTCGGTGGCTTACTTCTAATCTCATAATCAAATTCCTACAAACTGATTAACCACTTTGCTAAACAATCAGGCACCTGTAGCTTGTTCATCAACAATCTAAGCTCCTCTGCCTTCATATAGAAAACTACCTTCTCATAGAGAATGTAGTGCCTAAATTTCTTAGTTGCGAATACCATTGCAAGGCACAATGTCTCCATGTAGATGTAGTTGATTTCTTATATGCCCAACTTCTGACTATCAAAAGCAATTAGGTGATAGCATTTTTCCTCCCAGATTTGGGATAAATAGCCAGCTAATACTATGCATGGGGGTTGCTAAAAATATGTAGAATACTTCGCCCCTTTTAGGTACTTTTAAAATTGGTGCTTTTACTAGCTCCTATTTCACATCATCAAAAGCTACCCTACAAGGGTCACTCCATACAAATAGACAGGTAAAGGATAATAAATTCGTTAGTGGCAGCATTCTTTCTGCCAAGGTATTTATGAACCTCCGATAATACCCTATTGATGATAGAAAGCTATGTACTTCCTTCGGAGTGCATGGTGGACTCATGGCGACTATGACCTTGATCTTTTTAGGGTTAGTTGTGCAATTCCTACTACTAAACTGACCACATGGCCTAGCAATAGCCCATAAGGCACCCCAAAGATGCACTTCCGTGGGTTAAGAGCTATGCAAAATTGTCTACAAAACACTTTCTTAAAATAATCAATTGTTTATGGTACAACTACCAATGCCAAGAAGATACAATTAAAGCAGAAATTCAACAACATGGAGAGAAAAGGTAAATCTATATAGGATTATGTCACAGAGATTAAGACTATTGCAGATTAGCTGGCATCCACTAGTACACAGGTTGAGGATGAAGTCTTGGTTGCACTGACATTAAATGGTTTGGGATCTGAATATAAGACATTTGATACTTCCATCTCTGTGTGGGCTGAAATGTCAAATTTCAATGAGCTTGTTGCATTGCTCATTCGTGAAGAGGTTAAACTAGGATTGGCTACAAGCTCTAGTAGTTCCAAGAGCAAGGATGATGTCTTCTATTCAAATCAACGCGGCCATGGCAACCATGGTAGAAGTTATGGTTCTTGCAGAGGAGGCCAGCAAAATGTTTCTTATGGTCATAATAACTAGCAGGGTTCAAATGCAAGAGGAGGTGGAAATTTCAGAGGTAGGGGGAGATCTAGCTCTAGAAGCAAAGGCTCATGGCAGCTGCAAAGCCCATCTGACAATCCTAATAAGAATAAGGATTGTCACTACTGTGGAAAGTATAGTCATATTGCCAAGGACTACTGGAAGAAGCAGGGCAAGCAACATGGACATTATGCATCGTCCAGTCAAACAGATGATGCTTCTGGGGATAGACTATTTGCCATGACATATGTGAAAGACAGGGCTGCTGAGAAGTCTATTGAGGATGTTTTTTGGTATATTGATTCAGGGGCATCGAATCATATGACACCTCATGGTGATTGGTTTATTGACATGGTGCCTGAGAGGAATGGCTATGTATGCACAGGGGGTGACACGCAGCATAGCATTGAACATAAAGGCAAACTGTCTTTGGTAATGCATGATGGCAAGAAGAAGAACTTACATGATGTATTACATGTCCCATCAATTACTAAAAATCTATTGTCTGTGGGCCATATGACTAAGTAGAATTTGTAGGTTAGGTTTAATAAGCATGGTTGCTTCATTGAGGAGTTTGGTAATGGTTGCAAATTGATTGCTCACGATCATAGGAATGGTAGGATGTTTACTCTTGATGCCACTTTTTCTATGATCAACCTTGCCAACAATAAATCCCAAACTCTGCAAGCAACTACTGATCCTTGCATGCTAGGCTCTCTCGGATTGAGAAATGCATTCTTAACATCCATCTGCTGTAATTTCCAGTCTTTAGCAGTAGCCAATGCGATCACTGTTTGTATGGTTGTCATCTTGGCAATACGGGTGAATGTTTTCTCATAGTCTAACCCATACTGCTCGGCATAAACCTTAGCAACCAACCTGGCTTTGTACCTCTCTACACTGCCATTCGACTTGCATTTAATCTTGTAGATCCATTTGCAGTCAATGGTCTTCTTTCCTTTTGGCAGTGGCACAAGATCCCATATTCTATTTTCAGCTAAGACAAATATTTTATCATTCATAGCTATGCACCAATTTTTATCCATCACTACTTCAGCATATGTAGCGGGTTCTTTGACCTCCATCACCTTTGTCATATAAGCATAATGCTTCATAGAATAACTACTATAAGTGAGCCTATCCATAGGGTACCTAACTCTCTGCAAGTGTCTAAGCTGTGGTGCACTACTCAATTCCCCTCTCTCATGAGATGGAATGTACCTATTATGCCTAGTAGTTCCAAGCGTATATACAGTTTGAATACCAAGCTCACTGTCTAGACTATCATCTGAGTCATAGCCTGAAGTCATCCTGCTAGGTGTCATCACACCAAATGTATCATCAAAAGCTTTTTCCTTTCCTTTTCTGTCCACCACATCATATCTCCCCCTCACTGACATACTGGTGTCAATGGACGGTGGGCCAGAGCTCCACAACCTCCCTATCCAAGGAGATACTGCCATACCAGTAGGACCTATCAATGTAGTACTCTGTTGTGAATCAACTGTAGAAGCCTGTGTAGAAGACATATCCGATGGCACTGCAGCCAGTGATGCATACCAAGAGGCCATCTCATCAAAGATAACATCTCTGTTGACTAGTGTCTCCCAAGAGGGATCATAGCATTTATATGCCTTCTTCTCCTACGAATAACCAATAAAGACACACTTATGTGCTTTCAAATCTAGCTTCTTCCTCTTCTCATCAGGGATGTGCACATAAGCAAGGCAGCCAAATACTTTCATGTGACTAATATCAGGCTTGTAGCCATACAGCTTCTCAAATGGTGTCATATCATGAATATCTATAGTGGGAGTCCTGTTCAAGATATACATGGCTGTCATAACAGCCTCAACCCAATAATACAGCAGCATCTTCTTCTCATTCATCATTGCACACACATCTTCCATTAAGACCATGTTCTTTCGTTCAGCTACCCCATTCTGTTGTGGAGTGTAGCTACATGTAAGATGTCTACGTATGTCATTTTCAATCAAAAATTTGTCAAATTCATTTGACACATACTCCCCGACCATTGTCAGATCTCAAACAAGAGATATAGCAATCAAATTCCTTTTCAACCTGTTGCTTAAATTGCTGAAAAATAGCAAACACCTCATCCTTTGTTTTCAGTATATAAACCCAAGTATAGCAACTGAAGTCATCAATGAATGTCACATAATACTTAGAGCCTCCCATAGATGCATTATGGACTGGTCCCCCACACATCAGAGTGAACCAACTACAACGATCACGTACCATTTCTTACATGCTTCACAAATGGCAACCTTGACTATTTATCAAACTGATAAGCATCGCAAACATGACCAATATCCGTCTAAGAAAACTTGGGTAGACTTGCCTGCAACAAACTATTTTTTCTACATCATTTGCAGCCCGCTGAAGATTAACATGCCCCACTCTTTTATGCCATATTTCTAAATCTCTAACTATGTGCCAGAGCCATGGGCATCTGTTTACGAAAAAGACCTGGTAGTGTTGGTTATCTATGTTGATTACGAAAAAAACTTGGTAGTGCTGATTTGATCATCACACATGATGACTTAGGGATACAGCATGTTATGCAGATGTTGAAATCTAAATTTGTTAATATGAAAGACTTAAGTGAACTAAAGTATTTCTTGGGTACTGAGGTAATCAAGGTTAAAAATGGTTTATGGCTAATGCAAAAACACTATGCCATGGAAATGCTAAAGAAATATAGCATGGCTGAATGTAAGCCACTGAATACACCTCTTGATCAGAATATCAAGTTGGGCATTAGCACTGGAGCTGAAATTGATAATGTGACTATGTACAAGCAGATGGTTGGAAGTCTGATCTACTTGACCGTCACCATGCCTAACTTGAGTTATGTTGTGGGCTCATAAGTCAGTTCATGCAGAAGCCCAAAAAGCCACACTTGCATGCTATTACACGGATTATGAGATATGTAAAGTCCATTGTAGATTATGGGATGTTTAATGTGAAAGATAAGTCCTTGACACTAGTTGGATACACGGATGCAGATTGGACAGGATGCTCATATGACGCAGGTCTACGAGGGGTTATGCCTTCAGCTTTGGAAGTTGAACGATCAACTGGAGCAGCAAGAAGCAACCAACGGTTGCATTGTTTAGCATTGAGGCAGAGTACAGGGGTGTTGTATTGGCAGCATGTGAGATTGCATGGTTGCTCAAGCTTATGGCTGATTTGGACATACATGTGGATGCAGTGACTTTATTATATGACAATCTCAGTAGTGTACTCTTGGCAATGAATCTAGTATACCATGCTGCCAGGACTAAACACATTGAGGTACACTACCATTTTATCATAGAGATGGTTCTTGCAGGGAGAGTAGATCTTATGCATGTGAAGACTGATGAACAAGTTGCAAATATCTTTATCAAGTCTTTGGGTAAAGATAAGTTCAGTGTTTTCTAACATCTACTTGGTGTGCAAAGACTATCTTGAGCTTGAGGGGGAGTGTTAAGACTTCAAGCTCTTTTATCTTTAGTATGTGTGCAACCGACACTCTGTCTCTCTATCCAACTATATCAGCAAGTGTGGGACATTAAATAATTCGGTGACTTTAGGCTATGTGTGAATGGTCTATAGGCCTTAGAGTGTTGTATTCACTTCAATTAATGTGTGATATGGAATAATGAAGGAAATGAGATGAGAGCACACTACTCTTCTATGTTGCTCCAACCCTTCTCTCTATCTCTCTCAACATCCCTCCTCACACACACACACACTCTCTCTCTCTCTCTCTCTCTCTAAATTAGCAATTTCTCTCTCTCTCCCCCTCTTAATTTTGCAAGGGTCATCCATCCATTTTTCACAACCCTCTTATATTTACAAGGGTCAAGGGTTTGCTTGAGGTCCATTATCTTACACACTTTTAGTTGTTAATATCAAGATGAAGAGAATATCACATTGTTACTCCCACATGCATATATACATTCACGTACCTCCCACTTTTATGTGCATGATTTGATATTATATTCTGATATATCACTTCCATTTTGCACACATAGGTGAAACTACATTGCACATATTTTCACTACTTTCAATTGAGTATTATTGTATGGAATTACTACAAGAGGATAGGGTATTAAATAGTTTGTTACACCCATTACAATAATGTGTGATATCTATTGTTTCTCACTTTGTTCGAATAGTTAATATCAGGACAATAATATTACCTTATTGTTACTCAATCCACTGTGCACATGTACATTCACATGCATGTGTGTTTCTACACTCCACCCTTCCCTAGATATTTTGCATGTGCTTTATTTACACATCTTGTAGTATTGCAATTGAGTGAATACCTATACACAATCTCCTTCACTTGCACATTCCTCTCTCTTTCTCCTCTTCCCTCTCATCCTCATTTCATTGCACTTGTAAATCAACACAATCTAATAATTTTGAAAGTGCATATTCATCGTGCACATCAAATATCAATCGATTCCATTGCTAGGGGGTGGAATTGGTAATCCCTAACAAAGTCTAGGACTCAACCATGGAAGCATGCTAGCTCAATCATTAGTAGGGAAGCATATGCTCCAAAAGGACAGTGTCTATGGATTTTCTCTCAAATAGGGGTGGTCATATAAAGGCATTAGGTGGGTTCATATGCATCTTCTCCATGCTATCATCCACAAATAGTGTTGTTGTTGGGCTAAAGTGTGGCCAATCAATATCATCAAAACATTTCATGAAAAGGGGCTTTGTGTAACTCCTTCTAGCAGAAGTTGTTGTGGGAGTTGCTCTACACTTGCCTTGTCCATATTAAAATACAAAGGTCGGTCTAATGACTTCACACATTCACTTCTAACCAATTAGAGTAGCTCACTTAAGTTGTCTTCCTACATGGAGCTCTAGATGGCAATGTCAAAAAATGTAGATATTTCCTTTAAAAACCTTGTAAGCCTTGGCTATAAAATCACCCAATACCTGCCCACTTCTAGGGGCTTCGACGATAATGATCCCTTTTGATTTGGCTTCCTATCTAGAAGCACCCCATTCATATCAAACATGATTAATTTTCAGGTCGTGGGAGGTAACTGTACATGCACACGTGAAAGGATGAGCACCCATGTATTGGTATGACAAAAAAGAACACTACATTACAGTCAAATATTGTGCAAGTTTATGTAAACATGTTATCACCTTCAAGAATTAGCAGCATCTTTACTTTCCACCCAAGGAATCCTTGTCCTTGAAAATGAGGGACGAAAATTTTTCCAGAAGGAAATCTATTAACGATTATAGAATTTGACATAGTAGGCTGAGAGAATACGTACAATGTGAGATCATAGAATCTACACACCTTATACAAAACAATGACAAAAGTATAGCATAACAAATCGTACGCAAAAGCTATGCTATAAGGAAATATGTCTAGTTCAAAAAGCATACTCCAAAAGAAAGAGACCCAAGATAGACAAAATGTGGGCAAGAATAAAGTGACCCAAAGTAGACAAAACATGTGAGAAAAGAAATTGGTCCAACATAGACAAGAAATAGGAACGCTAAAATGTTATCACTTTACTTTTTGGCCAAGAATAGATGATGATCTTGCTAATTTTGACGAAAACACAAAAATGCAAATGTGAGTAATTGTGATGAAACTTGTGTCATAGAAGTCTGCACAAAAAGCTATTATACTATTTGTTTTTCTATTTCAAGTCCAATTTACCTGAACTGACATAACTTTCATACAAAACTCCAAATTGAGCATGGATTTGATAGGAAGAAAGCTTGTGAATCCTAGCACATCATGAAAATTGGTTTTCTTGGGAAAGGTGTTTTCTCAAGAGTTTCCCAGTAGAAACTTTTAGGGTATCCGAGCAAGGCATATCTACAATTCAATATATCTGCAATCTAAATGATGATCAAGTGAACTTTTTCTATGCTTAAAATTCATAACATAAGATGCTCATAATATATGAAATACATCAAATTTAAGCATCAAAAGAACATGAATCAAGAATAGAAGAGATAATACAATAGGTATACTCCCTAAATGTCTTCTTCAAGAAATTGGTTGTAGTCGATCGTGATAGCTCTGATACCATGTTGAAATGTAGAGAGAGAATATATGTAGAGATACAATAGAGAGAGAGGAGACACACCATATACACTCCCAAAGACTATATCATATTGATCACAATCTACATATATATAGGTGAGACCTAGTCTAGATAGGGTGAGCTATATATAGCTCCAATAGTAGGGTCCAATTGGTGTCTACTACATAAATCCTTTGAACAAATTATAATCAATCCATAACTCATAAACTAACTCGAAACTGATATAGAGGGCTAAAAAAGGGCTAGCCACCTCTTTTTAAGCATAAGAAATCGCCCATCGCCATACACAATAGTATGAATATAGTTTTTGATGTCCTATTTAATCCATACATAAATCCTTTGCCTCTAACTTCCCAATACTATACCTTTATTGCTTTTGGATACACCCTATTTTGTCTAATCTTCCTAAAGGGCAAGGCCTCTCCTCCTAGACATTGATTTTTCCTTACTACTCCTATTATTTTATGAAGTAATTCAGCCTGTAATCATTCCCAAGTCAGCCCAAATCTTACAACTTCATTTTTTTCTCTATTATTTCTAACATAATTGGTATATTTTCCTTGAATTTCCTTAGTTCTATCCAATTTATGGCATGTATTTGAGTAGCACAAATTGAGTTTTAGTAAGGATCCTAAGTGATTTGAAGCAAAATCTAATGCTTTAACAAGTTTGAAATCCTTACGGATTGTTGGCTACTATCGATAAAGGTGTAAGTTTTGATCGTGGAATTGTCAATGTGTAGGAGCGTAATTAGAAGGATTGTTTGCAATAATATTCAAGATAAGAGCAATTGTAGCTAAGTCCATCATGGCTGCAATAAGAGTAAAACAAACCATAGTCAAGATGAGCACAGCTTCATGCCACCCCCACTACTAGTTCATGAGGTGTCCATGTAAATTCTTAGTAGATATAATGACATTATTTAATAAATATTTAAATTGATCCCACTACCAATACCGACTATCTCTTGCTACATGATGACAATCGACTTAGTTAAACTCTATAAACAAAAATTACTCATCTAAGATATGACAAGTAAACATTGTAATTTATTTAAAATTTATTGATCTTAAAATATATAGTTGTAATTATGGAATGTCTCAAAAAAGGTTCAAGTTAGAGTTGTAAATTGATATGCAAATCAAGACTAGTTGTTGCCATTGCCTATGGAAGCATTTTGACTGCGCTGATCCAGGAGGCAGTGAAAGAGACGCAGGATGCAGAAGAAGGGGAAGGAGAAACGCCCGACAAGTCACCCCCTCATCACGACTAAGAGAGATCCAGCGAGACAGGACCGAGATTGATAAGGAAGGGCAGGGGCAAGAAGAGCAGTCAAGCAAAAACTAGGTCAAGGAACCCAAGAAGAAGACAGCGCAGAAGAAAAAGAAGCCAGATGAAGGCTGCAAGAAGGAGAAAGAGGATTTGGAAAAGGCAAAAGGACAATCCCTCAAGGAGGCCGAGGAATTTCTATATAAATTGTATTGTCTTAACAATACGTCTTACTATCTATTGAAACTATTGTAGAATGGAAGGAATAACATGTGAATAGACACTTGATTTAAAAATCCCATGTAATTAAAGGGGAAAAATTAGAAGTTTGAATACTCTCTAAGGAAATTTTTCAAATTTAATTGTGCAACTGGAATTATCGAATTTCATGTATGCTTTGTTACTATACAAATGCAAGTAGTAACAAATTGTTTGTAAAAGGAGTGTTTGCCCATACTAAATTCCTTAAGAAAATGATTTGTTTAAAGTCAATACCGGTTGCCATGATTGTGGTTTCCCAAAGCAAGTATTGATGGATTTATTGTGAAGAAATGGTATTAGTAGTGATGGCTATCCCTAAGCACCTTGTTAAGTTCCACCACTAGAAACTAGTTCCATCTCATGTGCTAGAGATAGGCCCATATAAGACAAGGGGTCTCTCCATAAGTGTGGCTAGTTTCCTTGAGAATCGTGACACTAGCAAGGCTCTAGAGAGACTATCACAATGTTGAGTATGGGAACGATACCTTGCAAGTCTGGAATGTTCCTAATAGATCCCTATACTAGTTAGGGGATGAGTTTGGTGGATGCCTAGTTTTAGCACGGTTTTGGCTTGATTTTGGGCAAAGTTTTGTGCCTAGTTTATGGGACAAGATATGACTATTGACCAACGGCAAGAATAATGTATTCCCTATTGCTTGGAATTGTTTTGAAAGGATTGCATTCAAGTTCATGTCAATGCATTAATTTACATGAAGAAATGTATGCTTATTTAATGGATTAATTGAGGAAGCTAATTTTGAATGTCTCAATTAGATATGATAGGTAATTAACAACCAAAGGATGCCTTGGGTATGTGTGTGGAAAGTGGGTGGATGCTTTTCCATGATGGGGATATCCTATGGATGGGTGGTCCTAATTACTTAGATGGATTCTCAAGAGTGTTAGGACTAGAACCCAAAAGCAATGACCATCTAAATCTTAGAACCAACACATCACCATTTTAGGGGATCAAGATGAGGCTACGCATAATGAGCATAGGGATGGACATTCCACTCCCTTTCATCTCACACTCTCATTGAACGAAGTGCGATGTTTTCCCTACTTTAAGCTTTGATCAATCCCACTAGTGGCTCTCTTAGCTCAATGCTAGATGGCTATTAGGAAATCGCAGTTGAATCATAAGGTAACCATGTCAATCCTCATGGATCGAGCTAGGTCCTTTGCCCATGGGATAGAGTTAGAAGTAATCCAACTAACCAAGCTTGCATATTCCATGGGATTTGTGTGGTCTCATTAAGAATGTGCAAGTGACCAACTATCATATGTCAATCCTTAGTTTTCTAGGCAAGTACATCTCATGAAGATAAACCCTCTCTCTCATATCTTCCTAAACAGAGTAAATTTTGCACGCATTTTTGTTTTCTCAATAGATCTTAATCATATCAATCCACTACTTGATTGCATTTCTTTTGCTAATTTGATTGCTCCAATATATCTACACTCTTCTTTGAATTGCACAATTTATGAATCTTGGTTGGTTTCACCAATCTATGGTAATGTAACGAAAATTTTGGTATTGCAAACGACCATGACACAAATAATTTGAATCTAGTGAAGACATTGAAAACTCATTATTCCTACTAAAAGTTTGAAACATGGTCTTTTGATAAGTCATCAGGGTCAAATGGATCTTGTGGCCTACTTGATAGTGCCATGTATGAACTAGTTGTATGGCCTATAATATACATAGGCCTAGATATATTGACTTGTAGAGTCAATGTTTGTGAGCTAGATTAAACCACAAACTTTGTTTGAGTCTAGTTTGAAGATTGTTTTTTGTTTGGTATAGTAGTATTATAGTGCACGGTGTAAGTAATTCTATTTTTGTATTCGCCAATTTACATATTTGTCGGATGCAAGCACATGACACCATGTGGCTCGATGTGGAGCTGGGAGGCGATGGCCGGCCGGCAAGATGCGGGATAAAAGGGGGAAGGAGCCAGGGGCTATACGGAGGGGTGGGGATCGAGAAAAGGAAGGAAGGAGAGAGATCAGAGAGCCAGAGAGAGAGAGAGGTTGCAGTGACAGACTGTCGGATGAGTAGATGTAGCTGTGCTACTGCTGTCGTATTGAATCAGCAGCTGCAATAATTATGGTAGATAACATGCAGGAAGAGAGCAGGCCAATGATGGCGGAAGCTGTATTGGTGAATACGAGGAGTCGTGATGATGATGGTAATGGTAACGGTCAGGAACGTCTATTAGTGGGAGGAAAAGGAGGAGGAGGATTCGAGGAGGAAGACGCAGGTGGTGGGGAGGAGGAGGAGGAGTTGGTGGAGTATGCGGAGGAGTATCTGTTCAAGATAGTGCTGGTGGGGGATGCGGCGGTGGGGAAGTCGAACCTGTTGTCGAGGTACGGGCGGGGGGAGTTCGACCCGGCGTCCAAGCCCACCATCGGGGTGGAGTTCCAGACGCAGACGCTGGTGATCGACCGCAAGGAGGTGAAGGCGCAGATCTGGGACACCGCCGGCCAGGAGCGCTTCCACGCCGTCACCTCCGCCTACTACCGCGGCTCCGTCGGCGCCCTCATCGTCTACGACATCACCCGCCGTCACACCTTCGACAACGTCGGCCGCTGGCTCGAAGAGCTCCGGAGTAATATTTTCTCTCTCTCGCCTTAAAACTACTCGCAGCCTCCCTCTCGTTACAACTATTCACACACACATGCACTCTCTCTCTCTCTCTCTCTCTCTCTCTCTCAACATCATCGAATTGTATACAATTGGCACATAGCAGTTGGACTGTCTCTGGAAGATTGAGGTGTAGTTGGTGCAAGCTCATTAGTGGTTAGTGGACGTTCGCATGTCAAGAAGAATCACTTGTAGGTAGTGCAAACTCATTGCTTCAAACACTTGATCGTGCTTCATAATTGTTGTCAAGGTTTTGGGCAGCCTTGTTATGTTGACCAAGAATTTCCATCGATAGACAGTTTTCTAAAGCATGAACGCTAACCACATCAGCACAACATCCCTATTACTCCTCCTTTCTCTGAATGTGTGCGAATCTAGCCCTAGTGAGTTATCCAAATACTAATGTAAATAGAGAGGCAATATGACATTCAAGAATAGTATGCTTGTGCATGTTGTAAAAATAATTCGATAATATCATACTTTCCATCAAATGCAATAGATATTGAAGACAATAAAATATTACATAATGATACACTTCTTGCAGGTCTTAGACACATTAAATGGTTCTCATTGAAGTCTCTATTGTATGCTTAGGTCATTACCATACATGTTTGAACCTAGTGCTCTCTTTTACCAATCTAAGTTGTGTTATTTACTAGTTGGTATTCACTTTAGACCCTAGTTGTTCTTCTTGTTCCCACCTACAAAATAGTAATTGACCCTAGCTGCTCTTGTTGTTTCCACTCCTTATCAACTTTGTCGTGGTAGTCCAGGTTGTGTTGTTTGAGTTTAGAGCCTAGTTGTTCTTACTAATTAAGCTTAGTTGCTCTTGCTATTTCCACCTCTTATTGTCTTTGTCATGGTCAAGGTAGTTCAGATGAGTAGATCACTTAGCACATATGAACTTTACAATTTAAGTGTATTCATATCCTTGAATACAAACATTAGTGGATTTGCAAACATAGAATATTAACGGTGTGATCATATGAATTCCATTATACACAATATCCTTGAAGTCTTGTCATTGGCAAGAATTGAAAAACACAATCCACTTGTAGTTATTTATATATTCAACCTCATTGTAAACTATTTATGAAAGTGCATATGCAATTTATGAGCTACAATGATTTAAAGAACTTGGACAAACTAAGTCAAGACTACCATGTAGAAGACATTTTAACAAATTTTTTCTCTAAGGCTTAAAAGCTTGATCAAAAGAAGTTGTAACAAGCTAATTGAACGTAACTTGGTTTGCTCTATGCACAACATTTTGTATTTTTTACTTGCCTTGATTAGAGTTTGGTATTGGTTAAGCAGTGCATGCAGATGATGGAGTTGTGATTATGCTTATTGGCAACAAGAGTGACCTTGGTAGCACATCTCGACAAGTCCCAATGGAGGAGGGTGTAGCATTAGCAAAGGCAGAGAAGCTTTTTTTCATTGAGACATCAGCTTTGGATGGGACCAATGCAACTGAGGCCTTTCAATGTTGTATCAAAGAGATTTACAATGCTTTGAGTCGGCGAGTATTTGCTACTCCTATCACGGAGGATGCCAATAGGATATCTCTCCAACATAGAGTTTCTCTCATCCAAGGTGCCCAATCCAAGTCTAAATCATTTGACTTTTTGTGTTGCACATCAACATAAGAAGTTATGGCCCACATGCACACATATGCATCATCCACACATGCACCACATTACCACTTATTATGTATAACCCTAATCTACCACTATACAAAATGTGTCATTTTTAATCCTTTATACTTTTTTCAAAGTCTCGTATTAGTACTTTAAGTGAAATGAGTAAGTGGATAGCTAAGTTATGATTATGTTACAAAGAAAAGTGAAGAGAAAAATTCCCTAAAGTTGATAGTTTAATTGTACCTCTAAACTACAAGAAAGAATTATCAACACTTGCATCTTCATTACTACCATAGCCCACAAACACTTGCAATACTTCAAATCAGGTCAAAGATGAAGGTTAGCACCCACTTGAGATTAGATTTCACTACATAGGGTCCAAATAGTCTCGTCACCATCTTGTAGATGGTACTATACTGATTTTCTAGGCTGCTATCATACACCAACACCCAGTCACTATCTTCCATAGCTCTAGGCCAT
Organism: Lygodium microphyllum; assembly: GCF_053477565.2. Taxonomy (NCBI): domain Eukaryota; kingdom Viridiplantae; phylum Streptophyta; class Polypodiopsida; order Schizaeales; family Lygodiaceae; genus Lygodium; species Lygodium microphyllum. The sequence goes on along the minus strand of NC_141137.1, from coordinate 36,801,853 downwards.
AGACTATGTTTACATCAAACCTATATTTATTTCTCAATTTGGTTGTCTTCAACCTCTCAATTGCCTTTTGTATATCTTTTGCCTTCTCTCTTGCTGTCGAGTACGAAGAGCTAAGAGCTCCTCTCTTGATAAACCTCCTACCAATGCAAAACACAGAGGTCAAGGCACATGTCACTATATGCATGACTAGTTTTTGGGCACCATATATAACCTTCGTAGGCATGTATCCTATAGTGACAACGAGATTTGCACAATCAACCCACAATGCAAAAGGTAACATCCTTGACCATTCTCTAATCTTTCCGCTACAAGCTTTGGCTAATGCCTTCATTAGCAACTATATGCACTAACAACGAGCCATGAGTCATCCTAGGGATGTTTTAAGCTATTGGCACATTCTAAGTTGGTCATCTCTTGGAATAATTCTTCTAAATTTTAAAAGGCAAAGAATATTTTGTACTTTGTATGTCCTCAAGAATATTCACTAATTGTTAAATATTTTAAGAAACTCTATTTGGGTTTACATAGTATTTCTCAAACTTTATCAAGTGTGGAAATTTTCCCTTGAACAAGTCTTTATTGAGCCTGCAAATATTTCAAAGTCATTATCTTCAAATCTTGGGGGTGCACCATGTAGAACATGTAAGATACCACACGAGTTCAAAAGAAAGGCTATTTTGATTAATAAAATTTACAGGAATGTATTTATAGAAGGGATAATTTAATTAGAATTTGAAAAAAATCCATAAGTTTAGTAAACTAAAAAGGGTCATTTTATGGCCTTATAGCATGTAAAGAAAATATATTTATTAATATCCTTTGAACACACATTATATAGATGAGTTCAAAAGAAAGGCTATTTTAATTGGTAAAATTTACAAGACTATATTTACAGAAGGGATAATATAATTAGAATTTGAAAAGAATCCATAAGTTTAGTAAAGTAAAAAGTGTCATTTTATGGCCCTATAGCATGTAAAGAAAGGATATTTCTTAATACCCTTTGAACGCGCGTTATATAGATGATTTCTTATTGGTGCACCCCCTGAGCTTCAAACTAAGGAACATGATAACATACACAAGCATGTGTGAGGCTAGACCATATTTGCTCCAGACAAAAAACACATATCAACAAGAGAAGAACAAGCTTAAAGACCTCAACAAATATTCAAACTAAAAAACTTAATAACATGCAAAGATGTACTACACAAGTATGTGTGAAAGTGCATAAGCCTAACCCTATTGTGGAATGCAGTAAAAGGTCTCAAAACAAAACCTGATTGGACCACATTCAAGCCAAAACTTGCATAATACCATCTTTTATTTCCAAGATGCACCTACAGAAGGAGATGATGGCCTTAAATGGTTCTCCCTTGCGTGCATTGCCAAGGAGATGATGGTCTTAGATATTTCTCTCTTGATATTAAGATACATTATTAAGGGGATGATGGCCTTATATGGTTCTTCCTTGATGCCAAGTCACATTCTCAAGGTGATGATGGCCTTAAATGGTTCTTTCTTGAGTGAAAAAGTGAGAAGAATACTTCTCCTTTCCAAATAACTACATTTGTAGAAATGTACTATTAGATATGCTCAATGCCCCACCCTCATAAGGTGCCACCAATGATCCATGGTGCTCAAAGTTGTAAGGTCCCCCATTATGAGGAGAAGCCATATGTGAGCCCGGATATTGGTTGAGTCATGACTTATATGTCAAATGAGGTCTATGTGATTGGATGGCAAAAAGGTGACCATTGTGGGTCTAATCTTTGGGTTAGATGGAGTAGTTAAGTTGGTAGCAACTCGAGGCACATTGCATCGAGTTGTGGGGAGCTAAACCCCTTCACAGCAGCCATCATCATCTATCTTTCATCCAATCTGAGTTGTTCCAGCTAACCTTAAGCTTTCCACCTATCTTCTGTCTAGATCACCATCTAAACTTCACAGTGGAAGCGCATGGGTGGACATAGCCATCTTTGTATCAATTGTTTGGAGCTAAAGATTTTTTTTTTAATTCTTCTCTTATCTACTGTATACTATCTATCTCTTTCTCAGACTTTGCTCATTGCGTCGTGTAATTTTTACATGGTATCAGAGCCCGAGGGCTCTAGGGATAGAAGAGTGTGCAAGAGACAAAGGCTTCAACAGCAAAGAGGAACGATTTTGTCTTCCAAAAGCGATTCTGGTGCATCAGGAAGCGATGCAGGAGGTGATTCTACTAAATTGGCTATTCAAATGCTGAGGATTTGTCCACCAACCTTTAGTGGAAGGTAAATTAGATGGTACAAACTACACCTTGTGGAAGTTCAAAATTACAACCATTCTTGATTCTTATGAGCTTTTGGAGACTGTGCTAGGGACTAACGTAGAACCACAGCCTACCCCCGACCCATCAAATTCTAGTGTGATTCTTATGAGTTTTTGAAGATTGTGCTAGGGATTGACATAGAAACACAGCCTAACTACCTCCGACCCATCAAATTCTAGTGTGATGATTCCTCCGAATGCAAATCTTCTACAAGCTTGGAAGTGAAGGAATGTAGTTGCATTGTGTGCCTTGGTTACAAGCTATTCTAACAGTGTTCTGACTTTGATTCAGCATACAAACAAAGCATCAAAGGCTTGGAATGTACTGAGGAGTCAGTATGAAATGTGAAACCAAATAAGGATTCAAAACTTGGAGAATCAACTAGCAGCGGATAATTTTGTTGAAGGAGAGACAATTGAAGCATTCATCACTCAAATTAAGAATCTACGTGACCAGATGGCTGGCACTGGGATACAAAAGACTAGCGAGGAGCTAGCGAGGAGGTGTCTTCTAATTTTTCCACAAAATTTTGATGGACTAGTAACTCCCCTTAATACTCAGGTGAGACCTCAAGCTTTGACTTTTGAGGAGTTAGTAACTCCCCTTAATACTTAGGTGAGACCTCAAGCTTTGACTTTTGAGGAGTTTTGACGGACTAGTAACTCCCCTTAATACTCAGATGAGACCTCAAGCTTTGACTTTTGAGGAGTTTTGTGCACTATTGATGGAGGAGGAGTTGAGGCTCAAAGCCTGAGAAGGAAGCAACAATGGAGATGATGCATTCTCTACCAATGCAAAAGGGAAAGGTGGTTCCTCCACCAAAAATGATGGTGACAAAAAGAAGAAGGGTGGCAAGAAGAAGTTTCAAGGAGAGTGCTTCTACTGGAAGAAGAAAGGACATGCACTTGCAGGGAAAGAGACAGCCAATACAGCTAAAATAGAGTTAGAGTTATTCATGGCGACCATTGAGGAAGTGTGCGCTCCTCGGCACGAGAAGAATCTACCACTAACTCATGGGTGTTGGATAGTGGGGCCTCCTATCACATGACCAATAAGAAAGGTCTATATATTTCTATGCAACCTCTATAAGAATCCATCACTGTGAAAGTTGGAAATGATGAAAAATGCCCTGCTATGGGCACAGATACTATTTCTTTTGTTGCTCTACAAATATTGAAGTCAAAAAGCTTTCAAATGTGTTGCATGTTCCCAAAATTAGGAGAAATCTATTATCAATCTACCATAACTGATCTTGGTCGTGAAGTGAGGTTCAAGAAGACAGGTGCAAAAATTCTCAACAGTGCTAGCAAAGTTGTTGGCAAAGGAGAAAGAAGAAACAACCTGTATGAGCTAAGTGCTCTTATAGCCATCGTTGGAGTGGGCACAAGTAAGCTTTGGCATGAAAGGTTTGGACACATCATATTTGCAATGTTGAAGGAGATGCACAAGCAAGGTATGGTCGCTCACCTACCTGCAATGTGACACAATTGAAGGAACCATGTGAAGCTTGTATGATGGGCAAGCAACAAAGAAAGGCATTTCCATAGGAAAGAAAGAATAGAGCACATGCTCCTCTAGAGTTGGTGCATGCTGACTTGTGTGGTAAGATGCCTACACAGGCCTTGGGAGGATCTTCTTATTTTATGTTGATTGTTGATGACTACAGTAGGAAGATGTGGGTGTACTTCCTTCAATAAGGCTCAAGCTTTTGGTAAGTTTAAAGAATGGCTAAAACATGTTGAGAATGAAACAGGGAAAAGTGTGAAGAAATTTAGAACAAATGGTGGTGGTGAGTTCAACTTAAAGGAGTTTGAAGACTTTTGCAAGAGCAAAGGGATCAAGCATCAATTGACAACACCTCACACACCTTAGCAAAATGGTGTTGTGGAACACAGGAATCGCACCATTCTGGAGATGGCAAGATGCATGCTAAAGGGCAAGGGATTGCCTAACCACTTTTGGGTTGAAGCTGTTAATACTGCAGTCTACATTCTAAATCGGAGCTACATGACAGCTCTTAAGGGAAAAACACCTCATGAGGCTTACACTGGTAAGAAACCATCTATCTCACATTTCACAATTTTTGGATGTGAATGTTATGCACATGTTCCAAATGAGAAGATAAGCAAGTTTAAACCAAAAAGTAGAAAATTTATCTTCTTGGGTTATAGTGATGAGCAAAAGGCTTACAAATTATATGACCAAGAGGCAAAGAATATCATCGTGATCCATGATGTGGTGTTCAAGGAGAAGCCGCATATAGTGGAGGAGGAGAAGGCAAGTTCTTCCACTTTATCATCAAGCAAAAAAGTAGTCCACTATGAACCTGTCCGAGAGTTGTCCCTATTCTTAAGAAGGAGGAAGCATCATCTTCAGATGATGAGGAAAAAGTTCACCAACCTGGCATCACCCCACCAGAAAAGCCATTGTTTTGTTGGGTGAAAGTAGCTCTATGACCACAATAATCCTATGCCTACATCTATTGAGGAGAAGGCAGATGGCAAACCAAGGAGGTCTCAGAGAATAGAGGAGTAAAGGAGGGCTTCTACTCACATAGTCAATATGGCCTTGATGGCTAAGATTATGAGAGAAGTAAAGGAGCCAACTGACTTAGAAGAAGCACTTGCAGATCTAGCATGGAAGGCAGCTATGCAAGCCAAGTATGACAGTATAATGAAGAATGACACTTGGGAGCTAGTAGATTGGCAAGCAAAGCAGAAGGTTATTGGCACTAAGTGGATTTGGAAGGTAAAGTACAAGGCTGATGGTACCTTAGAAAAGTACAAAGCCAAACTAGCTGCCCAGGGATTTTCACAGGTTGAAGGGTTTGATTTTCAACAATCATTTTCCCCAACTACCAGAATGACCATATTTCGCACAGTACTTGTTGCAGTGGCTGCCCACAAGCAGTGGCTAGTTTACCAAATGGATATTAAGTCTGTGTTCTTAAATGGTGACCTCAAGGAGGAGGTGTACGTGGCTCGGGCACCAAGGTTTGCGGCCCCCCATTCTAAGAACAAAAGCCTATATAAAGGAGGGAGAGTTAAGTAGTATGGGCCATTCTCTTCATTACGAAATCAGACTCTTATTTGAGGAGAGAGGAAGGTCATACACAAGTGTATGGAGACACGTATGTCAATTCCTTAGTCGTCACATTTACAAGACAAAATGTTAGATTCAAATCTTCGTCATTTATTATTTTTAGGATTAGTTTAAATAATTTTTTATATCTTTTTAGTTCATTATAATTAGTCAACATCATTAGTTAGTCTTCGTCCGTCCTTAAAATAGTTAATTTTGTCAAGATTAGTTTACTATAATTAGTCAACATGATTAGTTTATGTAAGCTGAAGAAGGCATTGTATGGGCTGAAACAAGCCCCCAAAGCATGGTACCAAAGGATAAATAAGTTATTTTTAAGCTTAAACTTCAAAATATGTGCCTCAGATTGCTAACTTGTATGTTTACAGGGATGGTGAAAAATCTATAGTGATTGTTCTATATGTGGACAACCTTCTTATTACATGTGACTATGAAGATATGATCAACCAAACTTGAAAGGCTTTGAGTTTTGAGTTTAAAATGATAGACTTGGGCTTGCTACACTATTGTTTGGGGATTGAAGTCTAGCAAGAGCCAGGAAAGATATTCATCTCTTAGAAGAAGTATGCATGGGAGATCTTGAAGGCATTTGGCATGATCGAGTGCAAGGAGATAGCTACACATACAGAGGTGAATGCAAAGTTATCCGTTGTAACACCAGACCA